>NC_080027.1:13289200-13599961 GCF_030020395.1 Manis pentadactyla | reverse complement strand
GAAATAAGGAACAAATATAAGGAGAGGGAATGAGGTTGTGGAGTGGGGAGGGGAATCAGCAGGGCTGTCCCTGTGTCTGGAACCTCCAGACACAACCAGTGTTTATAATCCTCATGCCCACCCACAACACATATCTGAAAATATACACATACATATTTTCATATACACATACAGCCTTACCTTAGCCTTTATTCTCTCAAATACTTATCATATCTCTTAATTCATTCCACAAATCTTTATCGAACACCCACTAAGTGACTGGTACTATATTAGGTACAAGAAACACAGAGATGAATATCTCTGCCCTTCTATCACAAAGCACCACTCTCTTACCACATACCACACACACAGAGGCACCTTGCCCCTGCCAGCTGTCTGACACCCACCTAATATCTCCCTTTCCCTTTTCTTCATGAATCTCACACACACACACACACACACACACAATAGGTCAGATAGGCAGCTG
Source organism: Manis pentadactyla (assembly GCF_030020395.1). NCBI lineage: Eukaryota > Metazoa > Chordata > Mammalia > Pholidota > Manidae > Manis > Manis pentadactyla. Next base: position 13,599,495 of record NC_080027.1, on the reverse strand, counting down.
CCTCTCATAGCCCCAACAGAGCTGACACAGTCATCTGATACACATCAAGCACACACATATGATACATACAACTGTCCTGCTCACACACAGGTACTTGTACACATCTCAGATACACAACCACACAACCCGCATTCACGAGCACACACATTGTTTGGCTTACTGGGAGCCTCTGCAATTGAATCCATTCAGGAAATGGATACAAGAGCTCCAGCTGAGCAGGGTCCCTTTGCTGGCTGCATTTTTCCTACACCCAGGCCCACTTCTGCCAGGGAGACCAAGGACCAGTTACTGTCACCTCTCTGTAGCTCACAGTTCCATGCTGCCAGACTATAAGGGCGGTTCATCCTATTAGGAAGACTTAGAGGGGAAGAGGTCATAGGAACCAGAGAACCAAGTTAAAGTCATAAAAAGAAAGATTCCTCCTAGAGTCCACGTGTCTTAGAGTCCAGGCCTCACATTAAAACACATGTATGTGGGTACACCAGAGCACACACCCTTACATTTGTGTACTCACTCTACTAGGCACTGGACTTCTATCTGTAAACACAACTATGCAAACAGACCCATTCACAAGTAGCATACGCACTGCCAGACTCACGGGCCTCTGCATGCAGGCAAATACTCCCAAAACACACAATTTCACAGCTTAGGGAGCACCTGAACTGCTTGGAGAAAAGGTGAGAAGGCGTCAGATTAACTTAATACACAAAGTTCCTGAAGATTTATCCCACAACCTTGTACAAATAACACAACAGCAATCCAAAAATCTTTCTATGTATTCCTCCACCACAACTACAGATACACAATCAGAATACTGTGCAAAGTACAGACTTCCCAAACCCAGGACCACACCTGCCCGCTCGGCTCCTCCATGGCTGTCCTCATGCTGGCAGCCAACTGGACACCCATCCCCCAAGCTCTTTAAGAGCGTGAGCCACACTAGTTTGTGGGCACATGTGCACAAGCACACGCTCCCCAAAAGACTCCACCTCTCCGGGGCAGACACACACACAACTGCTGAGTGGCCTGCAGCTCCTAGAGGCCCGGGGGGGAGGAGAGCATGCCTTTCTGCACACATCTGCTGGGAAAGCAGCTGCCACAGACCAGGGATGAGGAGCCACACATGCACTGCCCCCAAACTGATGGGTACCCTCTCCCCCACTCCCCAGCCGGAATAAAGTAATTGATGCCCTCCTTCCTCACCCCCACTAAAACCACAGCCCCCAGGCCTGCTGCAACTTCATTTCACCCATCCAGCCGCTTGAAGCTGGGGAGCTGGCGGAACCCCTCCTCCCAAGAAACCTCCCTTCTGGCCCCTATTCCATGCTCAATCCCAGGCTCCAGACTCCTGACAACCCCTCTCCAGCCCACCAGGCTCCCTTCCAAAGCCCACCCTGGCAAGGGCTCCAATGTTTAAAACCTCTCTCACCCAGGAGAGACGACCAGCCACTTTTATGTCCTCTCCTACTGTCAAGCCTGAGAAGGCTCAGCCACCCTCCCCCTCAGGTTTTCCTCATTCTCTAAGGGGCTCTGCCGATTCTGTGGAGAAAAAGAAACACTCGGTTCCTGCCCCGTTGGCGCGCGCAGTCACAGCCTCGCACCCCGCTCTCTGTCGCCCGCGCGGCGGTGCACTGCTAGCGGCCACCGCCCTCCCGCCTAGGGCCTCGCCTGCCGAGCCTCACCGACCGCGGCCCAAGCCCAACCACGCCTCCGTTCTCAAGGCCCCGCCCACCTGCCCCGCCCACAGCCCTCTCACAGGCCCCGCCCCACCGGGCGGACCACTCACCCTCACAGATCTGCCCAAGGCCTAGCCACACAGGCCTCACTCTGTCTTCATACTCCCTCTCGGACTCCCACCTCACGCCCCCTCAGTCCCTGCCCACAAGACCCCGCCAAACAGATCACCTTGAGAAGCCCTCCCGGGCGTGTCACCGTCCTTGTCCCCCCACCCCGACCCACACACCCCCAGGCACAGGGTCCAAACACTGCCGACCGCTTACAGGACCTGACTACACAGGCCTACCCACAACTGGCCACGCCCACACACGCCCAGCACGCTAGCCACGCCCACCACAGCCACCTCCCTCGGAGGCTCCCGCAGCTCATCCGCCAGCAGCGCGCGCCCGCTCTTCCGGGCAGGAGCCCTCACACGCCCCCCACAGGGACACGCCTCACCACCCTCGCGTGCGGGTACACACTCTCTCGCGCCGAGGCACCTGAGCCCGCGGGCCTCAGGCGCGCCCACTGGTTCCCACCCCGGACACCTGCCCTTGCAGCCCCCGGGACCCCTCTCTCCCTCTCCCCTCGCCCAGGAGCCCAGCGGCAGCTGCCCTGGGCTCACCTTCGCTGCAGAACTTGCCGCCGAAGCCTGTGTGGCTGCAGTCGCAGCCCACCTCGCCGGGAGCCAGCACGGTGCAGAGGCCGCCGTTGGCGCAGGGGTTGCGCGCAGGCGCGCACAGCGGGTCGGCGGCCGCGCCACGCAGACCCTGACTGCCCAGCAGGGCGGGGGGTCGCTCGCCCAGCTTCAGGTTGGCCAGAAGGCCGCGGAAGGGCGGCTCGTACTTGACGGTGCTGAGCGTGAGCGCCGAGAGACGCACGTCGGGCGGGATGCCTCCCACGAACAGGTCGCTGGCCACCTGCATCTCACGCCGCTTCGAGCGCACCTCGGCCGCACGCGCCTCGCCGTCCACCGCCAGCGCCGTGCGGCGCGCGTCGCGGGTCAGCAGCACCATGTGCCAGCGGTCGTCGGCCACCGGTGTGTCCAGCTGCAGCGTGGCCGGCTCGGCGCACGAGAGCGTGAAGCGTAGCTGCAGGCGTCCGTCCACCAGCAGCAGCTCGAGGAAGTCGCAGTCGCCACCGTCGTCCAGGTAGAGCAGTAGTGCGCGCGTGGCGTTGGTGCGCAAGCTGAAGCTGAGCTCGCCGCTGCTCGCCGCGCCCGCCCAGCGCGCGTAGCGAGCCCACTGCCCGGGGCCACCGCCGAACTCCAGGCCGCCCGCGCCCGCCACCAGCGTCAGCAGAAGCAGCAGCAGCGGCGGCCGCCACGGGCTCCCGGACGCCATGCCTCCCGCGGCCCCGGCCCCGCCCGGCCCCCGGCCCCGCTCGGGCTTCAGAGCCGCGGGCGCATGGGGCGGGGAGGGGGCCGGGAGCCCCCCGGGAGGAGCGGGGCTCCCTGGAGGGCTCACAGTGCCATGCCGGCGGCGGGACCAGGTGCGCGGAGGCCCAGGCGCTGGCTTCCTGGGTCAGCGGCAGAGGCGCCCCTCCCCCTCGGCGGCCTCTGAAGGAATATTGGGGAGGGATGCCTGCGGGAAACAGAAAGGAAAGAATTAGTGAGGGGCTCGCAGGGGGAATGGCCGTGGGTGTCTGGCTCCCCATCACACCAGCAGGGACCCAGTTGTTTCCCTTTAGAATTTGAAGGGCTAGTCCTGACCTGAGGAGGCTCCCAGAGCAAGAGGCACGACCATGGACAGTAGTACTGGGTGCCCAACGCTCGGAGAGGGATGGCATTCATTAAGGGCATTATTGATTAGAATGTGGACAGGACGGAAGGTAGCATCTTAAGAGTCCAGTAGGAGCGCAACCCAGGTGCTCCAGCCTCGCCTCCGTCAGGACCAGGGCCAGCTCCCGGAGTACGGCGGCTTCGAGCCGAGACTCTGAGCCACCCAAACTTGCGTGGCACCCACCACCAGCCAGGGCTCTCTCTCATCAGCTCCTGATGCTGGATAATGAAGTTACTAAATAATTCATTGGAATTAATTAAATGCCAATTCATCAATGGTATCATTGGGTAACCTGCCTGGCAAGGGGGCAAGGGAGAGAAGCCAGCCAGGACCCAGGCATCCAGGTCCCAAGCCCTCTCCATCCATGCAAGAACACAGGTATCTCATCCCATGTCTTCAGTTCCCCCAAAAACCACACCCATGCCTTTCTGGGTTGCAAACCCACTGCCTAACAGCCCAGATCCTTCCTGTACCTAAATATCTGTCGGTCACCCTCAACCTCCATCTCCCAGTTCTCGGCCTCATGCTGGGCCGATACCTGGGTTCTCTTCACCACTCGGTTCCACCCCCTCCCCATCAGAGCTGGGGGAGCCACCAGGAGGCAGGCAGGCTCATTTGCATAAAATTGCCTTTCTGAAATGATTACCCTTGTAACGGGCTGTCAGAGAGCAATTTATACCCCACACCGGGGAGGGGAATTTGCATCTCGTTAAACTCCGAGTCGTAATTATTTATATCCAACAACCCTCCTGAATATTGCATTGATTTTATTTTGGGGTGGGAGGAAGGGAAGAAGGTGGGGGGAAGTCTGGGACAGAAGCAGGGACGACCAGAGTTTAGAAAGAGGGAAAAGTTGAAGGGGGGAGGAAGGAAAGAATACATGGAAAGTGACAGACAGAAGAGTAGTGGAGAAGAAAGGTGGCCTGGTTGGAGATATAAGGAAAGAGAAGATAGAGAAGATTAAATTCCAAATTCAAACTGCATTTGTCAAAGCTTTGGATGCTGGGCATTTTTACAAATGTCATTTTACTTAATCACTCTGAAAAGTCCCATTATTTCCATTAACTATTGGGAAAACCCACATAGAGAAGTCTAGGGACTTGCCCAACATCACACAGCCAGTAAGCAGAGAACTAGAACTTTGATCCACATGTCCAATGCTAGCCCCTCCATGAAGGACAAGGGTCAGGGCAGCCATAGGTGTAGCTCAGAATGGTGGGGACTGACAGAAGAGGAGAGAGGTGACTTGGCAAGGGAGAAGGTTGGATGGGTGTGGTTCCTGCCTACATAGGAAGAAGCTGGGGTATAAAGGCAGTGAGAGAAAGCTAGGGGCCCCCTAAAAAAAACATAGCAAGAGGGTGAGCAGAGAATCATGGGAGGGCAGTTGTGGTTGGAGTGACATGTATGCAAAAGGGAGATGAGGTAGGAGGCTGGCAATAGAGTTTGGGGACGCATCTCCAAGAGACCCTTAAAGCCCAGCTCTCAGGTCCTTCCATCTGGTTCCTTCTAACTGCTGCCTCCCCATCCTACAGGCTCCAACCAGGATTCAAATGTCCAGCCCTAGTGCCCCTCCAAGGGCTGCCCCTTCCCAGGAGGAGGGAGAAGCGATCCAGGCAGGCAGCCCCCTCTCCCTCCAAACGCTGTTCAGGTTATATATAGCTTTGCCACTGCCTCTCCTCATTGGGTAATGGAGATAATTAACATGTGCGGGCTAATTAGCCAATCAAATTAAATGCAGCACCTGCTCCCTGCCTGATTGACGCCCTTATCCCCACACATGCATCCCCACCCCAGCCCAGGGCAGGGGAAGGGGACCCTTAGGCTTTGGGGGGAGGGAAAGGCCAAACTACCCCTCCTCCAGAAGGGACAGTCAGAGACCCCCAGCAGAGGCACAGTCCTCATGGCCAGAAAAGTAACGTCTTCCCTCCCTCCCCTGCTGGGTCTCAGTCTCAGCTGGCCTAGCCTCTCTCTGTCTCCCCCAACAACCTCCCCGAACACATTTTGGGGAGGGAATTAATTAGCTATCGATTTCCACTAGCAGAGGGAATAGGATTTCGTGCTGCTGTCCACCCCTCAGCTGGAGAGAGAGGGAGGGGATTAGTCCCCCTGCCCCACCCCCCAATCCAGTCCCTCTGTCCTAGCTGCATCCCCCACCCTCTAGATGGCAGAAGGGATCTTGCTGAAAAGGCCTAGGAGCAGGATCTCCTTCATTCAGGAAGTTGGCAAAGGACAGATAGAGTGAAAGATGGTGGGGAGGCCTCCAGGGGTTGGGAGGCAGACACCTGGGTCCTGAGAGCCAGAAATGTTACCTGCTTGGGGGGCAGGGTTGGGGGGTCAGCAACAAAGTGAGTGAGAGGCCAGGAGGGGCAGACTGCACTGATTGGTGTCAGCCAAGATGTGGGGGCAGTGTGGGAAGGACGGAGTGCTGTGTGCAAACATGCGCCCAGAGCCCGCAGTGGGGGCGGAGGCTGGGCTTCTGCGATGCCTCTGGGGAAGGGTGAGGGCAGGGTCTGGGCCTGCGGCCCCTCAAGGCTCATTACGCATTCTCCCCACAGCCCACAGCTCTGCAACACAGGCCAGCCTGGCTCAGTGCCGAGGGCACGGAGGCTGCAGGACTGGCCAGGAGGAAGCACCAGCCCTCCCTGGGTCCTCTCTCCAGGGACCTGGGACACGTGGGGCAGCTTCAGGCTTGCAAGGCAGAGACAGCCCCAAGAGGAGTGAGAGCTAAGTGGACACCTGGGTCCTCTCTACCCTACCCCATCCTACTGTTCTCAGGAAACCTGCTGCTCTTCACAGCAACTTTACCCTCCCTACAGTCTCCCCCACCCCAGGACTAAACTGCTGACCCAGTCACCAACCCACCCTTCCTCCCAGGGCCCAGGGGTGTCTGCTAACCTGGGATATGCCATCCTTCCTCAACTCCTGGCACGCAGCTCTCTGGCCTCAGATCTCTTCCCCATGGGCCTTGCACAACTACATCAAGTAAACTGTGTCCCCTGGAAGTTGTATAAGGCAGTGGCCTCTCCCCCAAACTCACGCAGTGCAGTGGAAGACCCCTGCACCCACAGTGTCCAGGCACTGATCCCCAAGACCCACTCTTCTCCAGTGCCCACTTGCCAGTACAGGGCCACTGGCCAGAGCAGCCTCAAGATATCCTGCCTGCTGCCTGACATCAGTGCAGTGCACACTGCTGGCCCAGGGCCACTGCTCCTCTGGGGAGCTGACCTCTCCCATGTGACCTGGGATTCTGCATCCAACCAGCCCCCTAGTCCCTTTACCCACAGATGGACTCTGCAGCCTTGAGCCAGTGGTGATGGGAGCCGGAGGGCTGGGTTTGGGTGACTCGGCTGCTCTCAGGACCTCTGCCTACTCTTCCTGGCTGAATTCTTTCCCACAGACTCTTTCTGGGCCCTCTAGGCTGACAGCCTCCTCCTCATCTTCCCACAGCCAGGCCACTGTGGCATCTGAGCTACAACTTTCAGGCTCCCCACTGTGCATCAGGTGCCAGGCTGAACCCCCATGCGCATCGTCCTCTTCAGTCTGCCAGTTCTAGGAGGTAGTTTTGTCATCTCATGCTTCAAGCAAGGAACCTGAGCTTAGAACGATGAATTCATTTGCCCAAGTGTGAGTACAGATAAGGGGTCTCCTGGCTCCAATGTCTATGGCCTTTCTTCTATCCCACACTGTCCACAGGCCACAGAGCAGTGTCAAGCTCAGAGCCCTCCCTTGACAGGGGCCCCTGCCCTCTGCAGACACCCCAGACTCTGAGTCTGCCACTGGGACTGAAACACACAGACCTTGGAACTCATGGAGTTCATCCTTCTCATTTTTTCTGAGTCCCAGAGAGGGTCAGTGACTGACCCGGGGCCACACAACAGAGCAAGACTAAAACCAAGGTCATTGGCCTACCATTCCAGATGCTTCCCACAGTAGCCACTGCTCCAGAACTGGAACTTCCCACCTGACCAAAGGCCTCAGCACCCCCACACTACCAGCACTTTCTAAGCAAATGGATGCAAATAGGTAGTCCACCCCCACCTGGCAGAGCCCCTGGCCAGGGGCCTTTTCTCAGCTTCTACTCACCCCTGTCTCTGGCCACACATACACTCCCCTCACCCCCCCCCACACACACACCCCTCCAGCAGCCATGGGAATGCCAGCCTCCCCTAGCTCTCTTCTCCTCACGCCACCTCCCTCTCACACCAGCTGGGAGTGTGACAGCAGGGGCCTCCCCCAGGCGCCAGGGAGGAAGAGCTAGGTTTGCACACATTCTGGTGGCCCCAGAAGGCAGCCCGTGGACAGGTGGGAGAAGTGCGTGTTATGGGGAGGGAGATCTTGGCTCGAGCTGCAGGGAAACTTGCTAGCAACCCGAAGTCTGCAGCAGCGGAGCAGGCTGCGTCCAGGGGGCAGTGATTTCCCCGCCTGTGGAGGTGTGTGAGCCAGGGCAGGGTGACTACGCACAGAGATGCTGCAGAGGGCCTCTTGAATCCAACGGGAGGAGACACCAAACTGCATGAGCCCTGAAGTCCCTCTCAGCCACAGCACGTGCTTTTGGAAAGTCCCCTCTCCTCCCTAAAACCTCAGGTAGGCTTGGTGGGCTGTGAAGAGTTCCCACCTTCCCTTCCTGCTCCCTCCTTGCTCCCTCCGTCCTGATGACCTAGAGACAGCAAGGAGAGACCCCAGGCATGTCCACATCCAGCCGCCCCTCAGCAGTGGGCAAAAACGAGACCGTGTGGTGATTAGAGGCGCTGTTTGCAGCTTGGGTTCAAATGCCAGCTCTACCCATTTCTCAAAGTTGTGTGATCTTGGGCAAGTTACTTAGCTTCTCTGGGCCTCATTTTCCTTATGTGTAAAATAGAGGTAACAGTGGTATTGTCAAAATTAAGAGTTAATATATGTAAAGCACTTATAACAGGGCTTAGAACAGACTAAAGTGTGTGCTACACTAATGATTACTTTTAAAACTCCTCATTTCAACATTTTACAGTTTGCAAAACTCCATGTGTCTCATGTTTCCTTTTATTCCCACTAGGACTTGGTGATGGAAGTAAGCAAGGCAGGTCTTATCACTGCCCCCTTTTGCAGATGAGGAAACTGACACTCAGAGAGGAGAAGGGCCCCCCAAGGTCACATAGCTTGTAAGTGGCAGGGCTGGGGCTCAGATTTCACCCCCTGGGCTACTCCTCCACTCTGCCAGGCACCAACTCCTGCCTAAGACGGTGGGAAAAGGGAAAAGGGATGAATGGTCTGGGGACTAGAGGGAGACCCATAGCAGCACAGACTGGGAGTGAGTGGTGTGTGCACAGGGCCCCTGAGCAGGTCTCTGTGCAGGACGAGTGAAGCATGAAGGGGGTTGGGCACAAGAGGCGGCAGCTTGAGTTGAGCATGGCAAGGCTGTTGCCAGGTGTGTGGGGCCAAGGAGTGGGTGGGCTGGGGACCAAGGTGCAACTGGGTGACTCAGCAGAATGGGGGCTGGGGTACAGATGCCTAGGAGCTTGGGGGCAGGCAGTGGGAAGGGTGATCTCCTGCCATGCCACCTCTGTGCTGTGCACAGCTGGGTGACCTGACAGGTACACCCCAGCAATGCAGAGGGAACAGATGGCCTCCCAGGGTGGCCTCGTGAGTAAGCATGAGGTGCCTAGGAGTGTTCCTAAAGGTGTCCATGACAGGTGTGTGCACATGTGTGTGGAAGGCTATGATAATGATGAAGAAAATAGCAGCTGTTCACTGGGGGCTTTCTATGTGCCTGGCAAATACATCAGATGCAGTAAAGTCCACCGAGCAGTTAGCGCAGAGCCAGGCTCATAGCGGATGCACAATGAATACATTTGTTACTATTATTTCATCATAATTATCTCACCTAGTCCGGGCATGAATGAACACCATGAGGTAGGCATGAGGAACCCCATTTTACAGATGAGGAAACTGAGGCTCACTGAGGGGCAGAGCTGAGCCCAGGCAGCCTCATTCTCACCCCATCCCACCATGTTAAATGGCTGGCCATGGAGACAGTTTGTAAATGACAAGGTGCTGTGCACACGCCAGAGTATTTATTGAATGAGTCTCTGAGAGCCCACAGGCCTGCCAGTGTGGAAGGGGCTGGGCGGGAAGCCACCCCAACAGATGGAGCAGCAGGGTAGGTGGCACATGAAGCACATGGTTGGGGTGTCTCGTGGGGGCTGGGCCCAGGAGCTGGGAATGAATGTACAGCAAGGCTCCAGCACCCAGCACATGTAGGGCCCCACGAGCCAGGATTAGTGCTGGGATGGGGCTCCTGGAAACGGAGGTTTCTGGGGAAGACCAGGTGTGGCGGAGTGCTCTACTAGACCAAGAGGGATTGAGGTCATCGTCAGGAGGGGTAGAAGGGCCTGGGGTTTGGGGGCTTTCTGAGGGTACAAAGATATGAGGGTGAAAGAGAAAAAGGATGAAAGTGGAGAAAGCTGAGGGGGCAAGCCAGGCATAAAGGGTGTGTCAGCAAGCACATGTGGGTGCCGGTGTGCACACACGCAGGTGCACACACAAAGGCCTAGGGCAAAGTGCTAAGGACCAAGAAGAGAACATGGTACTTAATGATGTGCGTTGGGGCAGGGGCAGGGCACGGAGGTGTATGCAAGAGCACAGGTGTGCATGAGATGCCCACGTGAGCCTGGGGAGGGGAAAGGTTGGGTGGGGTGTGTGCGCCTGAGGGTGAGGGCTGACAGTCAATGTCAGGGCTCTGGGGCCATGTAGGGGCCATGTGTGTGTTGTGTGCATGAGAGCAGGGAGCCTGGGGGAGGTCTCTGAGGCAGGCAGTGAGGTGGCAGCTTCTCTGGGTGGGGAGTGTAGGCGGCGTGCTGCCAGGAGGTGTACTGTGTACGCAGGTGTGTGTGCCTGTGTGGGTGTGTGTCTGGGTGGGTGCCACTGAGCGTATGTATCAGTGTCAGGGTTGTCTGTGTCACTGGCAAGGGCAGATGGGAGGGAGCAGGGGCACCTGGGTAGAGACTGAAAGCCTGGAGGGAAGAGAGGTCCCCAGGAGCTCCTCCGGACCCCAGCCCCTCCTCTCAGGAGCCCGTAAGGTGGATTCCGTGCAGGCCACGGAGCCAGGAGAGGACCCAGGCCCCTGGAGAACTCCCAGTCCCCCCGTGGCCACCAGAGTCTGCCTGTCTCAGTCAGTGCTGCCCACTGCCGCAGGTCTGAGGGCAGGATGGGTCTGAGAGCACCACCTCTAGCAGGAATGAGGGAACCCCCAGCCAGACCCTTCTCTCCCATCCCCAGAAAGAGCCATCCCAGACCTGGGATACTGGTATCCCTGGAGCCATCCCAGGAGGCAGGAGGAGGTAGGGACCTGAATGGCTGAAGCACCCACAAAACAGAAGGCCTCACGATTAGCACCCACCTCCTTCCTCTCTGTCTTCCTTCTGCCCCCCTTCTCTCTTTCTACTTCTCTGGCATAAGATAGAGAATGCAAAGCCCTCAAGTCCACCTTCCTCCAAAACAAACACCAGACACTGGAAGATGTACAAGAGGGAGGAACAGGAATGAATAAAGGTCCCCACCCACCCCCACCCCCGATCACATACAAAACCAGAGGTGTCCAGAAGCCCCGGGGCTGCTGAAAGGACTGGAGACTCCAGACCCACCCCCTCAGATTTATTTCATCACTGCAAGTCTGGACAGCTTCCCCCGTTCACCTCCAGGCACCAAGAAACAGCCCCTTCTCAGCCCTCGCTGGTTCAATGAGGCACCAAATGCCTTCACCCAGGACTCAGGTGGGGATTGAGAGTAAAGAAGACAGCAGCATCCCCCAAAGCCAATTTTGCCTCCAGGGCCCTTCAAAGGTCCAGGGGCTGATACCCCAGCCTAAAGAACCCAGGCAGATGGCCCCTCCAGCCTGGGGAGCAGGCTGAGACTTGAGAAATGGCTCCTGCTCCCCGGGGGTGGGGGAGCAAGCCTGGGGCCTGCAGCTGCCTCTCCCTGCAGTGCTCTCTGGCCACAGCCCTGCCGCCACCCCCAGCACGGCCCCCTCCTCCGATCCCCGGTCTTCCCTCTCATGGCCCCGGCCTTCCCCGCCCCCGCCCCCCACAAGCTTCCACTCCTCTCCTTCAGGCCCCCCATCTTCCCGGCTCTCTAGCAACACAGACCCATCTCTGCCCAAGGCACCATGGCACCTTCCCCTCTGTCCCCTCCTAATAACCCCCTCTCCCCTTGGCTCCCACCCCCCAGTAAAGCCCCTGGCCAGGCCCCTGCTCCTTGCCTCTCCACTTCTCTCTTTCCCCTCTCCAGCGCCCTCTCCTCCCACCAAGCCCAGTTCCTCGCGGGTTTCTCCCCTGCAGACCCTTCAGAGCACAACAGCTCCCAGCCCCTCTGGCCAGCACTGCTTCCAACCCTTGGGGCTAGCACAGACAGGGGACCCCCCCCTTCAGAGCCTCCCTGTCCGCCCTCCAGGATCCCTCACCCAGTCCCTTCCCCACAACGACCCTCCCTTTCACCCCCTCCATTCACCCCAGCTCAGGGCCAGTGCCCCTTCCACAGGGAGCCTCCGACCCCCAACCCCCCAGAGATTAGACTCCTCCCTGTCACCCAGCCAGCCCTCTCAGCCCGGCAGCGCCCCCGCCCCCCAATCCAGCCTTCCTGCCTCCCCCGCCCCTCTAATCATCCCCTCCCCCGATCGGGTCCAGCCCCCTGCCCGTCTCCGCCGCAGCACCCCCCCACTACCTGGTTCTACGGGAGCCAGGAGCTGGAGGGTGGGGATCAGAGCCCCGTGGCTGCCCCGTCTTCGGCGGGTGGCACAGCCGGGGCCAGCAGTGTCCGCCGCCTCGCGCCTCTCTCGCTCCCGCCGTGTCCCCGCCCGCCCCGCCGCGGTGCTGCTCGGAGGAGGATGCTCCGCGAGTCAGGGCGGCTGCTCCCGCCGCCGCATCCCTGCAACACCGACTGACGGCAGCATCAGCACCAGTGCCCGCCTCCCAAACACGCGCATTGGGCCACGCTACACTAACGGACGAGCGGCGCAGCCAATGTGAATGCGCAGAATCCGCCCGTCGCTCCACAGACCTACCTCCCTCTACCGCGAGGGACCCAGGCGTCCCGGTCCCGGGGCATCCGAGCTCTTCCCAGCCTCTCGCGGTCCTTAGCCCTGGCGCGCCGGCCAGCAACCAGGCAGACCCCCAACCCAGCCCCAATTTCTTTTCCGGGAACCCAGACGCCCTAGCCTCCAGCCCAGTGGGTCGGTCGGACCCTCGGGACCCGCATACCCCCGCCAGCAGGGATATATAAGCCACCAGGGCTGGGGCGAGCCGTAGGGGAGGGTGTGGACCCTGATACGGGGCGAGGGGGCAAGACAGGTGCGGGAACCGGGCCACAGCGGCCTCTGCTGGCTACGCCCAGGGGCGGGTTCGCGCTGCCAGGAGCCTAGAGAAAGGGGACTCTGCCCGCGGCTGCGAGGGGCTCTTTCCAGCGTTTAGCCTCGCCGCCTCCTCCCACCACCCGAGGGCGCCCTGGCTGCCCTTAGAACTGAGGATACCGGGTCCTTTGCTGGAATAAGGATGGAGGCGGTGGGGGAGGGAACGGCAGAGATGTGGGCGCAGTAGACCTAAGGACTTGGGGTTTCCCAGCCACGGCTGATGGGAATCCCAGAGTTTGAAGCCTGGTTCCCAGTCCATCCTGTAACCCTGGACCGGGGTAGGAGTAGGTTTGGGGGCAGCAGCCCCCTTCTCTCCTCTCCTCCCCAATGAATATGGTACTGAAGGGTGAAGGTCCCACTGTGTGTGTGTCTGAGTGTGGGAGGAAGAGGACACCCCTTCACTCCTTCATCCAAAGGTATACCTGGCACCTAGTGTGTGGACCGCGAATTTAGACACTGGGCTTCTGAATCAAGCAGTGTGTGTGTGTACATGCGTGTGTGTGTGTACACGCGTGTACCAGACCATTCTGACAACTTGCTCCAGGACCCTGAATTCTATTATACGGTCTGTGATCTGCACAGCTGGTGATAGTTGGCACTTCCTTAGCCAGAGACAACATGCAAGGACACTCACATTCCACCACTAATGCATGCATGGGCACAGAGGGGTGCACTCACAGTCAGGCACACCTATCCACGTGCACACAGGCATTCCTAAAGGGATGCACAGTGATAGCTGCAGAAATGCCCCACCATGGTAAATCACCCACAGGAAACACGTTTGTCCAAGAATATACACAAACTTGTGCACACAGGTGCCTACACACTCAGAGGCAAGGCATGCCCAGGAGAACAGATGCACACAGGTCATCCTGCCCACTGAGGCACTTTGCAGAATGGTCAACTACTGAGTAGATGAGTGGGACACCCACCCCCAGAGATCTCCCTCCCTGGGACCTGCAGGGGCTATTTTCTGTGGGTTGGAAAGAGAGATCCCTGAGCCACGTCTCAGACTTAGGGCCTACTCTGACCTTGGAGAGACCCTCAGGCTGGTCCCACCAAGGCCACAGGAGGAGCCAGAGAATGGGAACTGCTGAGTCAGGGCCTTTGGATGTAACTTCGCCTCTCTGACCCCACAGGCCACAGCCTCACTCATCCCCCACTGCTCCCCTCCATACAGCCTACACACACACGTGGATTTGTCTAGCCAGGCACCAGGGCATAGATGCACAGGCAGACAGGTGCAGTGATGCACAGAGACTAAGACTGTCTCTCAGACCCGTAGGTGGGCGTGAGAAGAGGTGGTAGGAGGGCAGGCACAGGAAGGGATATAAGAGTGAGCATTTGTTTCCTGTCCCCACCTCCAGCTCACTGGGCCACCTTTGCCCATCAAGGGCAGGAAAGGTCACCTGGCAGCTGCTGCACCTTCTTCCCCCTCTACCTCCCTACCACAGGGATGTCTCCCCCCAAGGTCCAAGTTTCAGGTAACACTATGTAGTTGGGTCCCACCACCTCAAGACACCCCCAAAAGGCACCCACCCAATGTGGCCCTTCTCCCATGCACAGTCCACTGGGGACACATGGTGGAGGGGAAATGCAGCAAATACAGTATGCATGTCCATGCACACACATGCGTGCACACACACACAAGGTAATGCTCATACACCAAGTTCACACAAGCAACCTTGGTGGTAATCACACGTCACACTTCGCTCTCAGCTGGGGCACACAAATGCATACACACTGGGAAGAGGCCAGGCTGGGGCAGAGGCGGCGGGAGGGGAGCCGACCAGGCTGCAGGGATGGAGACAGCGCAGGAGGCGGCGATGCAGGGAGTGAGCTGCTCTTCACAACACAATCGCCGTCTGTTGTTATAGCAACTCAGCCCCCAAATCGTGAAACGGATATTACAGCCTCGCCTCACAGAGGGGGAAGGGCAGGAGGGGGCAAAGGAGGGAAGGAGGGGAGTACTGGGGACCCAGTGGGGACAGGGCTGGGGAGCCCAACAGGGGCCAGAGCTGCAGCTGAGAAGTAACAGGGTGAAAGAAGGAGATGACCCAAATGAGGAGCAGGCTAGAGGTGCAGGGTCTCAAAGGGAGAGACAGACATGGGGTCAGGGAACCTGAGTGAGGGGCCAGAGACCATTATCGGGCCCCTAGATCCGTGCTTTCAAGTAGAAGTCAGTGTGTTCAGGCCTCCGCCCCCAGGACAACCCACAGCGACTAGAGGACATGCCACAGCCTGGGGGGCTGAGGAAGTAGCTCCTACTCTCAGGACTGCTGTCTGAAGTCTCCTGACCCCAGGGGCATCCTGGCCCAGCCTTAGAACCTTTAGATGACCCCAGTCCACCCTCCTCACCCAGACCAGCCTTAGAAGTGGCCTTAGGCTTCCTCAGGTAGCAGTGACCCCCAGAACCTCACAGTGTTGCAAACTGAGGAGGGAAGAGCTGGGTTGGGAGAGGCCACAGGAGGCTGAGAGCAGGATCAATATGCATTTCCTCTGGAAGTCGCTGTGCTTCCGGCTGGCAGCAGCACCAGGCAGGGAGGCTGCAAACCCAGGGAGCAGAGCCCCCACCCTGAGGCACGCAAGCACGCAGACCCTCCTTCCACCACAGCCAGCACTCTGGACTGCCCACTCCCTCCCTCATTTCTCTGCAGCGAGCTCCCCATTGCTGGCAAGCATTCAAGCAGGGGCTCAAAGGCCACCTGTCAAGTGAGGCAATTTCAACTGTGGGCTGAAGGCTATGGTTAGACATAACCACAGGGCCCAGAAATTCTGGGAGCAAAGACACGCTAGTTTCAAGTTTTTAGACCCCAAGATTTCTGGACTCCTCAAGATTCTAGGCCCTCCCTAGAGTCTTATGTTCCAAGGTTTTATGGTTCTCAGGTTCTAGCCTCCAGGATTCTAGTCCTCCTAAGATTCCAGACACGAGACTTCAGATCTCCCAAGATTCTCTGACTACAAAGTTCTAGACTCCTAGGTTCTAATCGCTATGATTGCAGGAACCCTCCCCTGCCCCCCAACGAGGTAGGCTCTGATGGTCTAGGTTAATTACACAGGCCTTTTTATTCCATCTGGAAAATACAAATATTCACAAGAGTCTGTACAACCTTAGGGACACCAGCCCTGGCCCTCTGCTCAGTCGAATGCCACCCTCACACCCACCCCCAGGCCCAGCACCCCAAGCTCCCTGCTTTGGTCCAAGTCTTTTCTCCAAGGCAGGCATGAGTGCTTGATCCAGTAACAGCTGGGAAGAGAAAAACAGGTTGTGAGGAAGACCCGCCACAAAGAAATAGAAGCCACTTGGCCTGCGTCATCTGGACAGAGTGCCAGTCTTGCTGACCGCCCCCCACGCCCCCAGCCCTCAGTGGGGAGGCTCTGACACACCCCTGAGAGGACTCACCGTCAATTACAAGTGGATGTCGAACACACCATCCTCCACTTCCTGTACTTCCTCCTCTCGGATCTCTGCAGGCAGGGGGGGGGTCACAGGACCAACTCCTGGGTCCCCATGCCTTCAGCAGCCCTTCCCCCACCTATAGGTGGCACCCCACTGCATCCCAGAAGCAGCCAATCCACCAAAAATCAATTCACTGAATGACCAAACAGCCCAATTTTTGAGGCCCTTTTTCTAAGTTTTCTTTCTGCCACAGCTTTTTCACAGCCACAGATTTGTCAGTGCAGTTTGCTTAAATGTCAATTTTGTGTGCGTTTCACATTTTAGACCCCAGCACTTCTGGAAGGCTCGATGCAAATGGTTTTATCTTTTCTATTTTTGAGGACTTTTGCCCTACTCATGCCTCTATTTTTGAGGACATATGCCAGTCTGAACGATTGTGGTCAACTTAGATCCCAGTTTAACATTGTTGTTCAGTCTGTTCTCAGCAAAATAATCATTTGAGGAATTGTCATTCATCAAACCAACCCAAAACCACCAGAGTCCCCAAGAGAGCCGCTGGGAGATTTTTGGAGCAAGGGACTTTTCTCAGAATAGTCTCCAACCAGCCGTAAGGGGAAATATGGGCAAATCGCTCACCTAATTCCCCCTCTGACTCATTTCAACCCCCCAAACAAAAATAAGAGTGCAACTGGAATCTTGAAGCCTCTTCCACTTTTACTCTTCTTTATATATTATTCCTCCTCCGCTTCAGAAGGTTGAAGGTTCCCTGGCCACCCTCTGGCACCCTTACCTGTCCAAGCCTTCTTCATCACCCCATCAAAATAACAGAATCACAAACTCTGGAGTGGTTTCCATCCTGGATCAGTTAACACTTCGTCCCAATAGCCCTGCCTCCCTCTTTCCACAGGCCAATACAGAATGAGACCCCCTCTCACCTGGAGGCCGGGAGCCCCGCCTTCCCGGGCGCGGCAGGGAGAAGCTGAAGGCGCGATGGTGGGTGGGTGTGGGTGAGGGTGAAGGAGCAGACCCCTCCAGACTCACACTCTGGGCCCGGCGCCGGCACTCGACGGACAGCCGGTCCTTGCACTGCTTGTGGCAGTTCACACCGCAGGCTGGGGGAGGCAGCCAGCGCCCGCGGTCAGAACACCCTCCATCCCTGCTCTTCCAGGCTTGCCCTCTCCCTGGTTCCTTTGCTCCTGAGTGGCTGCCCCATCATAAGAAGTGTTTCCTTCCAAAGTGGTCTCTTCCGTCTATGCCCTCTCCAAAGTGCTCTGTTCCTGGGCAGCTACCTCACCTAAATAAAAGCCCTCATAGGATATTCCCTTCGCAAATAATCACCATGCGTCTGTGTCCACAGTACTTCACTCCTTCACTCACCATTGATCCACCCAAATAAGAATCCCCACCCGGATAGTACCTCTTCCCCAAAACTCAGCCCATGGAGCCTTGCTCACCTCGGCATTTGAGGCCCTGCTTGTAGATGCCCAGGATCTGAAATAGAGGAGGAAGTTGTGCTGGCGGGAAGGGATGTAGAGGTGATGACTCTACTTCTTCCTTCTCAAGGGCGGGACCTGGGCCTGCCCTCCCTGGGGCTTTAGAGCCCCTCAGCTTTAGGCACAGAAGAACTAGAGGCCAGGCAGCTGGAACTGATTAAGATTTGCCCCTGGAGAGGAGGCTCCGGCTGGAGCGGGGCGGGCGGGACGCGGGTGGGAGGGGCCAGGGCCGGAGGGGTGTCAGGCTCACCAGGGTCTTGCAGTGGCGGCAGGAGACGGGGCGCAAGGAGTTGCTCTCGTGGAAGTTGTGTACGAAGCCCATGCGGCCGCCCAGCACTGAGCTGGACCGCAGGAAGTAGGAGACCATCTCCTCCCTGCTGATGCAGCCATCCCTGTCGGGGAGGGGGCGCGCTTCAGGAGGGCGGCGCCTCCCCAAGACCACCCGCCACGCGCCCAAACCGTCCCACTGCGGAGCACATCAAGTAAAAGGCCCTCACCAAGCTCCTATTTTGGACCCCTGGTGCAGGGAAGAGAAAGGACACTAGACTTGGGTCGGGCAGACAGACGTAGTAGCTTCGGCTGTTGTTGCCATGGGCAAGTCACTTCCCCTGGGTTCCTCCCCAGAAAGATCATTAATTCCTGCCCTGCCCACTTCACAGAGTTGCTGTGTAACCTAAAAGGGTTGTGCACTTTCCCGTGGGATTATCAGCCTGCGTTTCCCAAAGTGAGCTCTGCGGAACACCAGTCAGGAGTCCTGAGAATTAAGAGATCTCTGATGAGTTCCGGGACCAGTTAAGATTGGGAAAAGCTGTGTTCGCCTCACTCTTGCATAATCCTGCCAGAAAGACACCTGTAATCAAGGTTTCGCATGTAATCCCCCAGGGCTTCCCACAGAACTCTTCTTTCACCTATTAACATATTTTAGAAGAGAGCCTGTACTCTGGAAAAGGACCTCAGTTCAAATTCCAGCTCTCCTGCTCCCTGGCGGTGTGACCTGCCTCAGCTTCCTCTTCTGTAAATGGGGATAATGACGGTGCCTACACCTGAGAGGCTTTTTGTGAGGATTAAATGAGTGCACGTGAAGCTTTTAAAACAACAGTGTCTGTGTAGCCAATCGGTCCTGGGCCACCAGGAGCTCTTTCTGTCAGGGCTGGTCCTTCCTGGACATTCCCACCCACTGTATTTGGGGCTCCATGATGTGATCCAGGCAGTTCTTAAACTCACTAGGGCATTGGGACAGTGGCCATTGAACAAAATATATAAACCTAAATTCCTACTGGATACTGTGCATGGGAACTAAATTCCCACTGAATTGAGCACCCTAATGTGAAAAATCTAATTATCAAAGTATCTGAGAAGGTATAAGATAATAATTTTGTAATCTTGTGGGGATGAAGGCCTTTATACATGTAACACAGATCTGAGAAGCCATAAAGGAAAAGACTGACATATTGAGCACACACATTTTTTAAAAATTTTATATGGAAAAAGACAACATAAATGACAGACTAGGAGAAAATATTTGCAAACACATTCAGTGGCAAAGGGTTAATATCCATTAACAGAGATTCTAAAAATCAATGAGAAAAAGACCAACAAACCCAGTGGAATAATGGACAAAGAATATGAACAGGCAATTAACAGAAGGAATATAAGTGGCCAGTCGAAACATAAAAAGATATCCTACTCCCACTGGTATTAAAGAAAGGAGAATTTAACCAAGACACCGTTTGCCAATTAGATGGGCAAAATTGTAAATCTTATTATAGCATCCACCGTTGGCAAGGAAGTGGGGAAACGGGCACTTGTTCACCACTGATGCGGGTGCAAGCTGGCACAACCTTGCCTGCGGTCACTTTGGCAGTCTCCCTCCTAATTTAGAATGTGCATATCTTTTGATCCAATTATCCCACTTCTAGGAATTACTCCTACAGAAATAGTGGCCTGAGTGCATCGGTACAAAGATGTTCACAGCATCATGGTGTATATTAATAGCAAAAACCTGGGAAGTCTCCACGTCCATCAGCGGGAGAATGGTGACGTGAGTGATGGCCCAGCCACACAGTGGAAAACTCGGCAGCTGTTCTAAAGAATGCGGGAGTTCTGCATGAATCAGCATGGAAAGATGTCCATGACAAAGGGGTGAGTGGAAAATGAAACAAGTATAAAAAGCAAGACATGCAGTTCCGTCAGGACAGTCATTTGAAACACACACATATACACACACCTGAAAACCCTACTGCTATGAACCTAGATGCTGGTTCAAATATATCAAACATAGCTTAAAATGCATAAGTAAGTTTGCAAGAAAAGAAATGGAACCCCCCAAGTTCCAGAAACAAAGAGGGAGCTTCCAGCTGAGGCAGTGAGTTAGAGCCTGTCACTGCAGTGCCCAGGGACAGGGTTGCTGGTCTCTCTCCTGGTAAGTTAGGTGCTGGGCTTTGATGCCCAGCTAGGGGCCGGGCACCAGGCCTGGGGCCTGCGGGAGGTGGGGAGTTAAGCCTGAGATCCCCGCATGAAGCTGGGGCCTCAAAGGTCTCCACGGGCTGCACCTTCACTGAAAGTGTTGCCTGAAAAAAAAATCCACCCACCAATTCAGGCCGATAACATGGAACTCTTGTCTTATGGAGAAACAAAGCTACTATACAGTGAATTCCACTGGCAGAGCCACGTTTATACCATCATCTTGTTTGTTTCCATGAAACAGACACAGACAAGCAAAATCAGTATTAACTTGTACATGCATGAAAAAAAAAAGACTGGAAGGATACAGGCGTTGCCCAACCAGTAACACTGCTAATGATGTTTCTAATGATAATAACCTCTACACAGGGGAAAGGAGGAAGGGAACTTTCACTTCTTATTTTATTCACTGTTTTCACCATAAATCTATTTTACCACCTGAATTCTTTTCACCACAGATTTTTGCTATATGGAAAAAATCCAGATTTTTGAAATATGGATAATGTTAAGAAATAACTCCCCCTGAAATGACTATCAGTTTTAATTGGAGTTTTGTCTACTCAGCAAAACAGGTATGAACATGGATGCAGGGGGCATGTTTAACCTACTCCAGAGAACCAGCTGTTTGTCCAAATTGTCAGCATGTGAACTGTTGATAAGCGAGTGGGTGCTGCTAATTACAGGCCTTTCTTTTCTATTCATTAAAACAGGCTACCCAGGAGTTCAACTTGCCCACACTTTTTGCCAGCTGTGAGCTCCACAAATAAAACGCCATTTATGTAGCAACAGTCCCCAGGCCACAGTCTTTGCAGGATTCAGGTGGAGCCCCCCATCTGCCTGAATGAGTGGGGTAACCCCATGCCTCCACAGCTGGCCGCCTCCCCGCCAAATAAGAGCCCTCCCCACACTGGTAGCTTCCTCTGCTGAGATCATCTGGTTCAATGGCCTCATCTTGCACAGGAGGAAATTGAAACCCTGGGGGGAAGTGAGCCTGCCTTCCCTCTCCCCCAGCCCCCAGCCCTCCTCACTGGTTCTGGTCGAGGTCCCCAAAGGCGCTGAGGTAAGGGAAGTTCCCACGGATGATCTGGAACTCTTCCTGTGAGATGTGACCATCCCCATCGACGTCAAAGTTCCGGAACACAGACTGGGGTACACAGAGGGACACAGAGGCAGGAGAATAAAAGGAGCAGCAGCCCCATGTTGCCCACATTCTAAGTCCATGTTTGAAGGGGTCTCAAATGTGGGTGGCTGTCCCCCAACCACCTCTGTTTTACATACCCCCCACTCCACCCCCACCCCATGCCTTCTGGAGACTGAGTGCTGGCACTGGTGGTGGCTCACAGGATGGTGCCTTGGCAAAAACAGCCTTGACTGACCACTGTGGGCCTGTGTCCCCGACCCGTCAGGTCCAGAGCCCACAGCCAGGGTCTCACCTCTACCATCTTCTCGATGTGTTCCACCATGAGCGCCTGATCCAGCTTGGGTTTGGCAGCGGAGGTCCACTCATCCAGCACTAGGGGCCGTGGAGGTGGGGTGCAGCTGGTGGGGCTGGTTGGCTGTGGGGATGGTCAGGCCCGAGCAAGGCCCAGAGGTGAGGGAGCCCAGCACCAGGAGAGCAGAGGGGGGACGCCCCGAGGAGAAGGGCGCCCGCCCGACATGCAGGAAGGCTGAGGTAGCCTCTAGGAGCCTCTCCTGCCCTCATACGCTGGGGTTCGC
This sequence comes from Manis pentadactyla, assembly GCF_030020395.1. NCBI lineage: Eukaryota > Metazoa > Chordata > Mammalia > Pholidota > Manidae > Manis > Manis pentadactyla. Next base: position 13,577,547 of record NC_080027.1, on the reverse strand, counting down.
AGGCAGAGCAGAGGCAGGGGAGGAAGAGGATGGGCAGCGTGGGCACGCAGGCACTCCCGCCCTCCCTCACCGAGGACTTGGAGCGTGGCTCTCGCTGCAGGGACAGCTGGTAGAGCTCATCCTCCGTCTGATACTGATCCAGAGACACCTGGGACACATGGATCTGATCACACCACTGGCCCCTGCTGCTCTCAGGCCCCCACTGCCCAGAACCCAAGGTCACAGGTCCACACAGAGGCCACAGCTCAGCCCCAAGCCCAGTACAGAAGCTAGACTCAGGACAAAGGCCATCTTAGAACACACACAACACACTGCCAAGATCTCAGCCAGGAAACTGGTCAGAAGCCAGCCCAGAGCTCTGAAATTTACCCACAACCTAGAACCCAACCCAGCATCCAGAATCCAGCTCTCAGATTTCAACCCTGATTCCAATGCAGAGCCTAGAAACAGCTAAGAATACACTGTGAACCCAAAAACCCAAGTTCCAGCCCAATGTCTAGAACCTAGACTAGAACCCCAGCTCCTATGCTAAACCTCAAAACTGAGAGCAGGCCAAGCCCAGAAACCCAGAGTTCAGGGCCATATTTGGAAACCACCCTTGCACCCAGAATCCAGATATTGGCTCCAAACATTGAACATGACCTACTGCCAGGAACTTGACCCAAGACCAAGGCCCAGCCGCAAGCCCAGCACAAAGGCACGTGCCAGTCTCAAGATCAGACCTTGGTCCACAGCCCCATCCAGTGCCTGGAACACACCTCGGAGCTTACTCCAAACCCCGGAGCCCAGGCTGCATCTCAGTTCCTTGGCCAGAACGTTGAGCCCAAGGCCAAGTCCATAGCTTTGTGTAAATTCAAAGCCAGACGTGGTTGCCAACCCTGGTGCCCAAACCCCCAGCATTCCTGCTCCCGGTCCCTCACCGTGAGCAGGCTCAGCAGATCAGGGTTGGCCTGCACTGGTGGCCGAAGGCTGGTCACCATGGCCAGCTCCTCCAGGATGCTGAAGAGCTGCTTCATCTTGGCCCCATTAAGCCGGGTCCGGGCAGGGTCCAGCCAGTCAGGCAAGGTCAGCTGCAGGGCCACTAGGTCCTTAAGGTGCACACCCAGGATGGGGAAGTGGAAGCCCACACAGGCTGCCAGCCGGCGCCTATAGTTGCCATAGTTGCCCGTTGCTGTCACTAGTTCTGTCAGACCTTCCCAGAGCTGGGGGAGCAGAGAGGACAAAGGGCACAGGTCACACAGACACACGCATCACTAGCTCAACTAGCCTCCCCCATCAGCCCTGGAAATGTGGGAAAGGATGAGGAGTCAGAGTCAGGGATGGGTGGAAGGTTAAAATCCTCTCTCACTGTCCCCCAACACTGGCTCCCTTAGCCCCTAGGAGTCAGAGTTCACAGGTCATGAGTTCAAGGCAACACCCACTGCCAAATACCACACCTCTACACCTGGCCTGAGCACAGATTATCACAAGCATTTAACAGAAGAAGAAGCTGAGGCTCAGGGAGGCAAAGCAGCACAGGACAGTGCTCTAGGAGAAAGTGTTCAGCTGCGTCATTCGCCAACAGCCCAAACTGGAAAAATCCCAGATGTTCAACAGTAGAGTCGATACATAAACTGGGTGGACTAACAAATAAATACTACATAGCAATGGAAATGAATGAACAGTTGCTCTACATGATACACTGTAAGAATGAAAATAGACATAAAATAATATACAACACAACTGCATTCATAGAAAGTTCAAAAACAAGCAACAAAAACCCCACATTGTTTTGGGCTGCATACATAGGTGGGACAGCTATAAAGAAAAGCAAGGTCAGAATCCTATGCAAGTCATGTCTTTGGTTATCTCTGGGGGCGTAGTTATGCTCTAAAGTGCTGGGAGCTTCAGGGCTGGCAATATTCTCTTTCTTGATGGGGGTGGTAGTTATGCAGGCATTTCCTTTATAATTTTTCTTTAAACATACATTTGTCTTATAAATACTTCCCTATATGTATTTCACCCAGTATGGTAAAAAATAAAAAGAGAAGAAAGCACACGCTTTGGAGGCAGCAGACCTGTGATCCCCAACTCTGCGACTTCCATGGGCAAGCTCGGAGAAGCATCAAGCCCCTTAGAGCCTCAGTTTTTTCACCTATCAAATGGGGACAGAAGTAACCCAACCCCAGCGCTGCTGGGAGTTCTCAGTGAGGCCAGACCTGGAAAGGCTGGCCCCAAGGTTTGACAAGGCTACTCCCCTGGCCCCCCGGCCCCAGGCACCTTGATGGTCTCAGGGCTGACGTGGCTGTGGGTCTCCTTGAGGCGGGAGATGGAGCTGTGGCTCAGGCCCCCAACCACCGCCATCAGCGTGTTGAAGTTCTGCAGCTGCAGCAGCTTCTGGGGGGCAAATGGAGAGGAGGGAGACAGTGAGCTACTTTTTCAGAAGAGGCAGTGGAGACTCACTCTGCTGGCCATGGGGGAGGTGGGGGTGGGGGAGGGCAGGCACCTCTGCCACATGGACGAAGTGTGTGATGACCAGGGCCCGCTGTGAGGCTGTGGGCTTGCTGAGAATCATGAGCTGCACCCACTGCGAGACACTGTTGAAGAGGGAGATGAATCGCTCCAGGACGGGGTTGTCCACTGTGCAGCCATGAGTCACGAAACTATGATAGTCCTGGAACTGGGGTCAGAAGCGGGCTCAGTGCCCTTCGGGCCCCTCCCCTCCCCAGTAGCCACGCCTCACTCTCCAGCTGCCCTTTGGTAATTGCACTGAAACCCCTCACCTACCCCAGGGACTCTGCCTCTCCTGGGACTCCCTCCCCAGCCCACACTCCACCCCTGACCAAAACAAAGGCCCTCAGGCCGCACCAGTATCTTGCAGAAGGAGCGATACTCCAAGTAGGTGAGATGCTCCGCCAACTCCAAGGGCTCCAGGTGGTCGAACAACAAGGACATCTTGCGCTTTTTCTGTCCTACGGGGTTCCTCTGGGTCACCTGCCTCTTCCACTTGTAGGTGGGGCTGGGGGGGCAGGGGCAGTGAGCCCTTGCTTGAGACACCCCATCCCTTGTGGCCTCCCACTCACACAGACACACCACTCAAGCTGGGGACCTACACAATGCGAGGCATTGTCCTGGACACTGATCTCCTGGCCCAGCAAATCCTGCAATCTCCCACTTGTCATGCACTCAGCACATGTTTATGGAAGACATACTCTGGCCAGACACGGTGCTAGGCGTTGGGGGTACAGAGATGAGCAAGACATGGTTCCTGCCCTCGCGGAGCTCACACTCTGCTGAGGGAGACAGACACAGACAATCACAGAACAGAGTGGCATGCATACAGGTCTTTGTACAGTGCCATGGGGGAACACGGGGAGCAACAAATTCTGCCCTAGGAGAGCCCTGAGCCCTAAGAGCCCACAGACACTCCACACTAGAGCTGAGTCTTGACAACATGGAGAGGGAGGCGAGGGGAACAATATGAGCAGAGCACCATGGTGGGAAAGGAGGCAGGAACTGAGAATGGCATGTGGACCCACAGCCTCAGCATGAGGTGCCTGGATGGGCAGTGGGCTGCGGAAGATGAGGCACGACTGCCAAGCTGGCCCAAGACTATGAAAAGCCTTATCCCCAGTGGAGACATTTTGAAGGCAAAAGGGAGCCATAGAAGGTTTTTAAGCAAGAGTGACATGACCCTCGCTCATTCAATTCAACAAACATTTATTAGGCACAGACGGTGTAGGATGCCAAGTGCCCTCCCCAGCCCTCAAGCTCCCCCCACGCACACGCTCTCGATGTTGATGAGGCTGCTGTGCCGGCGGTTGCCTTCTTGGTCTAGCAGAGCCTTCAGCTCCTTGATCTGCTCAGCAAGCTCTGGGTTCAAGTCAAACTCTGCTGGGAATGCTGAGATCCAGTACCTGGCAAAAGTTTGGGGTCACTCAAGGCAGCCCCCCACCATCCCCTGGGATTGTAGTTCCCCAAAGAGGAAGGAAGAGCCTCAAACTGTTCCCCTTCTCCCAGCTCTTTCTTTCCCCACCCCCACTGGCAGATCAGAACACCCAGGCCCCAGCCAGGAAGAGGCAAGCCTGTGGTAGCACACGCACGAGGGACAGAGCCAGAGCTCAAACCCGCAAGACCAACTCCCAGCAGGCCAGCCCGAAGCCTGGGAGAAGGGAGTAAAGGGGACAGAGCCCCAGGGAAGACTCACCTAACCAGGTGGCATGTTTTCACCTGCAGCGAACTGGAGTTGTCCTTCCGGGATTGTTGATAAGTGAAGGAGAGTTAAGGAAAACAAGGACGGAGGCTAATTCGAGAAAGGGAGTCAGAGAGCCACGCTCTGAAAGGAGGCTGAGGGCGGGGCCTGGTTCTAAGACAAATGCTGGGAGCAGGGCGGTGGTGGGCCAAAGCTCTGGACAGGAGATGCAGGGAGGGGCGAGGCCTGGGCTTTGGGAAGGTGCGTGGGTGGGAAGGGGGCTCCGTTCTGGGGGAGGACAAGGGCAGGACCTGGTTCTGGGAGAGACGCGAGAGGCGGGACAAGGGCTGGGAGTGGGGGCAGGTCCTAGACTGTAAGGAAGAGGAGAGCAAGACTAGGGCTGGGAGGTGGGTGGGGGTCCAGCGACCTGAGGAAAGATGGGGTGCAGCCTAGGCCCCAGAGAGCCTCCTGGCAAAGCTTGAATTCTGGGACGTAGGAGGGGCCCACGCTCTGGAGTGAAGCCCTTACTCTGCGTGGACTGGGCATCTGGGAGCTCATAGCCTCGGACTGCAGGGCCCTTGGCAAGGCCCGCGAAGGATATATGTGCAGCAGTTTTGCCGCCAGCTGAGAGGAAGGGATGTACCAGGGGTGCATCATGAGGAACATGCGCACCAGCTGTGGGTCCCGCACCTTCCCGGAGTCATCTAACTCCAAGGGATCAAAAAGAAATGGGTTGAACCTTCGTCCCGCACCTGAGGTCCCTAAACGCTACCCCGCAGCCCTCCAGGTATCTGGCCCCCCGCCCACCTCCTGCTTTCCCAGGACTCAAAAACCAGGAGGCAGATTGGAACAAAAAGGTAGGATGGCAGAAAAAGACAGGATCCAAGGAACTGGAGGAAGGGAGCATCTGAGCCGGGGGCATGACTAGAGGGGAACCAGCTGGGGCGGAAGGAGTCTGGGTTCCCCGGGGTCAAGAATCCAGAGGTCATTTCCTGAGTGCTTGGGGGAAGGGATACCCCTGCACCAGAAACGACGCCCCCCATCAGCCGGAAACAGCTCCCAGGCCGGAGATGGAGAGTTCCTGCGGATCCCTCGGGAGACAGATAATGGTCCTCCAGTTAGAGTCTGGGGACCCGTCCCTCCCTCCAAAGCCGACAGACTAGGGAAGGGAAACATTCTATCTTTCTGAAGCTTGTGGATCTCTCTACCCTGTTATGAAGTGGGGGCCTTCGTTAAAGAGGATTCAGGATGGAGAGCTGGGTGAGTCTGGGCCAGGGGTCTGACCTCGAAGGCAGGGGCACGATTCAGGCTCCAGGCCAGGCTCGGGCTGGGTGTGCCCTCCCGTACCACTCACCGAAGGCTTCGATGCAGCCGCGGAGCAGCTCCTCCACAGTGCAGCCCTTGTCCAGGTCGAGGATGCCCGCCATGGCCGCTGGTGCAGGTAGGCTGGGGCCAAGCTGCGCTCCGACAGCCTCCCACAGGGCTCGGACCGGACCCCTGTACCGCGAGAGGCAGAAAGGGAGTCTGCGGAGGTGCGGGCCGGGGGAGAGGCCCTGCGGGCAGGAACGGGGCGGGGTGGGCACGCCCCCTGCTGGGCAGGGGCGGAGTCGTCCACCGCGGCCACTCCCGGGGTTAAACGGTCTGGCCCAGGATGGTGCAACCCACTAGTTGGGAAACGGACCCGCCGAGAGCTTCCGGCCCACCCTCAGAGTCGCGGGAGGGCCGAGGGGCTCCCCGGGGATGCAGATGAGCCAGGACTCCGGGAGGTGCTTGGTGCCCCAGCCTCCCATAGGCCCTCTTCTCCAGGCGTCCTCTCCCTTAGAGGCACCTGCAAGCACCCCGCAGCTCGGCTCTGCGCCCCTCCCGCTTCCCTCCCTCCACAGCCTCCCTTCCCCCGCAGGTTATTTTGGGAACCCAGAGCCTGAGGGGACCTCGGAGGAATTTCTCCCTGGGATGAGGAGAGGGAGGAACCCAGGCGTCCTGCCCGTATCGCCCTCTCCCGGGCTCCCAGGGAGGGAGGCGGGGCCGTGGCATCCCCCAGGGGCCTGCCCTTGGGGAGGCGGGCTGGAGTGAAGAACATTCCTGGGGCTGGGGTTGGGGGAGAGCCGGGAACCCGAAGAGGCCCAGAGGCGTCAGCGGAAAGCCTGAGCCTGGGAACTGCGCTCTCCCCAGCCACCTCCTCCATGAAGGCCCCAGGGGGTCCCGCCTCAGCCCTTCCGCAGGCCATTTTCCTCCCCAGCACCAGCTCCAGACCCAGGCGCCGCATACAGCACAGTGGAACTGTGAGCTCACCACTGCGGCCGGCCACACTCGGACACACAGAGTAGGGTGCCCAGAAGGGGGCGCTAGCGCCGTGGGGAGGGGGAGAGTGCCTGTAAGACTCCACCAGCAACTCCAGCCCCTGGCGGAATCATAGTCACTCATCCAGGGACCATGATTCCATACACGAGGCCAGGAACCCACAGTGGGGTGCAAGACGCCCCCGCTCACGTACACCCGGGCCTCAGGCACTCGCCTCCCATCCTCTGTCTCACACACACAACGGCACACAAACCCGGCACACACCTGCACAAATGAACCCTAGGAGCACACACAGCCATCTCTCTAACCCAGAATTGCAAACCAGTTGATGGGGCCGCCTCCCCGACCTGCGACTCACTAGAGCCAGATAAGCCTGAAGTTCCGCGGCCACAGCGGCGCTGACATCCGCACACGTGTGCACACGCGCAAGACAGTGCACCTACACACATGTACATTCTCCCACACAGGCACACACCCCCGTGGGTGTGCCCACACGCCCATTCCACCGCTCCCTGCCTTCATCCTCAGTCCAGGGCCAGCCCTGTGGCCCCAGAGGCCCTGACATCCCGCACCCCCGGACGCTGGCAGAGCACTGCCCCACGGAAAGGTACCCCGCCCCTACACCTACTCCCCCGGGCTGGGCGGGTGTAGAGGGTGCTCCTCTATGGAGTTCTCTAGTGGAGTTTTCCTAGGAGCTACCCAGAGCCACCCCCGCCTGGCTCTGCCACTTCCTCGCTTGTGTGACCTTGAGAGTCAGTTGGCCTCTCCGAGCCTCAATTTTCTCATCTGTCAAATGGGAAGTCCGCGGGGGAAGGTCTCGCTGAGACGTGGCTGGGACGAGCCAGGTGCGCGGCGGATGCCGCCCCCTCCCGCGGGTTGTCCAGGGCGCTTCAGCTCTCCGGCAGCGCCCACCTATCCCGGACGGGAGCCGCAGACTCCCCACCCATCAATACACCCACCTCCCCCAGCTCGCCTGCGCTGCCCTGGGAGGCCCTTAGGGGTCGGGTCCTCGGCTCGGCGACCCGCTATCGCTTGCTCACTCACTCTTGGGACCTGCCGCCACACGGCCCGGCTGCGCCACCTCCGTGCGCTCCCGCCCGCAGGCCTCGCAGTGCGGCGGCGGCTCCCGCCAGCAATCCGCGCCGCGGCCCAGCTCCCCGCTGCCCCGCCCCCGCGCCGCGGCCGCCCCCTCCCCTCCCTCCCCGCCCCTCCCGTCCCTGCACTGGGCTTCGCACCGCAGGCTGCGCCTCCCCCCACCAGGGGCTCCCTGTCGTCCCGCAAGCCGCGGTCCCTGCGGCAGCTTAACCCCTCCCCTGCCGCGCCACCCCGGAGGCCAGGGCCTCGTGCAGGGGCTGGGCCACTGGCCGCGCGTAAAGTGGGTGGGCGGAGGTCAGGCCGAGCCGGACGTGGAGGGGAAACTAAAGCAAGAGCCCACTCCCCCCACCTCAGACGCCCCTCTGCCCCCCGCCTTGCCTGGTGTTGGGCAGAGGAAGCTGGGAGGGGCAGGAAGCAGACTGCGGTGGGGAAGGGGCGCCCCGCCCAGCCCCCGGCCCGGGTTCCTGTTTTCGAGACAAACCGTTCCCACGGGGCTAACCCGGCCCGTGGCCGGGCGTCTTCCTGCGGGCAGCAGGGGGCACAGGCTGATGGAGATCAGAGGCGTGGGGGCCGCGGGTCCTTGTGATAGTCTGGGGGAGGGGCTAGGACAAGGGAGCATTTTTGGAAGAGGGGCCTGTGGGAAGGGCGAATGAAAACGCGACTACCTGGAGACAGGACCTGGATGTCTGGGGATGCTGGAGTCGGGGGAGCTCTAGTTCACACAGCAGGGATTGGGGCCCCCGGAAGCCTGGCTCCCCATGGGGCCAGATGAAACGGGGCAGCTGCAAGTGGCGAGTATGTGTGCCCGCAGCTTGGAGACTGAGGACAGGAGGCCTGGGCCCCGAGCAGGCAGGAACTTGGGAGGGGCAGCCGCAGGCCGTTGGGGTCCCCACAAGCCGAGCCTCGGGGAGCTGGTAACCGTTTCCGGCCGTTTGGATCCAAACACACTCACTGTGAAACCACCGGCCCCAAACCTGCCTTCCCGGGCTTGCCCCTCCCTGCCTTAGGGCCGGGGGAGGCAAACCTCCCCCACACCTCAATCTTGGTAATGCAAGGACTAGAAACAGGCCCTTTCTGGTTCAGTTTCTCCTAAGTGAGTGGGAGGCAACACTGGCCTAGCCCGGACGGTCTGTGAATGTCCCCCGCCCTAACACTCCCCCAGACTCTGGACCGAGCGTGGCCACCTACTTAAGAGACCCTTAAACGCCGCAGTGGGGCGGGACTAAGGGCGGAGTCAAGAAGGCACCACCCACCCACAGGCTCCTCCCCCTCCGGAGTCCTGCCCACAACAGCGTGGATCCCCGGTAGTCCCGGAGGCCTCTGCCCAAGTCCCAGCTCCCAACCCCGGTGGGCCCCACCCAGGCGGGAGCCCCGCCCCCGGCCAGCCTGGCAGGCCGCTGACCTAGTATGGACACAGCACGAAGGGAGAGGCGTGGAGGGTGACGCCTGGAAGGGAGCTGGAGAGCCCCGGGTCCCGCCCCCGTGGGCCGCCCCCCCGCCGAGGGGACGCACCTGCAGGGTGCGGGGGTATGGCACCGTGACTGCGCCGCTGCTGTTGTGCAGCCCAGAACTAAAAATATTTCCCAAAAGAGGGAGGAGTAAGGAGGCGCCCAAGGAGAATTAGTTTATTGAGAGTGGGTGCAGTTGGTCAAACCCGTAATAGGAGGGGCAGGGCTCCGGAGGCAGGATGGGAGCAGTGTCCTTAGTCACGCTGGCCACTGAGACCACGACGCTGGGGGAACATCGGGGGTACCAGGAAGAGGCTTAGCAATCTAATTCCAGTACCCCATCCTCTGTATGAGGGGCTGGGGCTCGCCCAAGGGATTGCAAACAGACTCAGGGTCTGCTCTGGAGGCTCAGATCTCATCAGGGGCTGGCAGGCGCTGGCGGGAAGGTTCTACGCCCCAGATCTGCCGGGCGTACTCAGCAATTGTGCGGTCACTGGAGAACTTGCCTGAGGTGGCTATGTTCCGGATCACCATCCGCGTCCACTCTCTTGGGTTCTATAGGCCAGAAAGGAAATTTGGTTCACTCTGCTGGTTGGGGCCCCCACCTTCCGCTTCATCCCAGCCAGGGCCACTGAAGCCCTTCCAACCCCTGGCCCAGGAGCTCTCACCTTATACAGGGCACTGACTTTCTCCTGGCATTTAATGTAGTCTTCATAATCTGCAAAGACTTTAAACCTGGAGGGGAATGGAGAGGCAGGAAGCTCCATGAGGTCAGGGGCCAAGCCCATCCTGTCCCGGTGGAATTCTGGGGGCCAGGAGAGCAATGCTCTTTCCAAAGGAGCCAAGTCACACCAGCCCAGGACCCTTGTCCAGCCTCCCCTCCGCCTGAGTCCCCTGCAGCCCTGCAGCCCTGCCTGCACAGTCCCTTGACTGGCCAGCTCACCGGTCATGGTGCATGAGCATGTTGACAATGTCCTTGAACAGGTCGGGCTGTTTGGGGGAGAAGAAACCACTGCTCAGCTGCTCAATGACCTGCCGAAGCTCAGGAATTCGGTCGTAGTACTCCTGGGCACTGTACCTGAGAATGGGAGAGCCTCAGTCAGCACCCTGGAAAGGGGTTTCTGGCTCCTCCTCCAGAGTATCCCAGAAGTCTCAAGCCCCAGGGTTAAAACCCAGGCCCAGCCAGCTGTTGCCTTCCCTGGAGCTGCCACACCCCTCTGGAGGTCCTTTCCGGAGGCCCTCTCCCTTCTCTGCTCAGCTTCTCATGCCCTACTGTGTGGATGAGGACTCTGAGGCCTGGAGAGGGCAGAAGGGTAACTGTCAGAGCCGAGGCCCCAAACCAAACCCTAGTGCTCCCACACACTGTCTCCTTCAGGAAGGGCTTTCTCACCCTCTATCCCACATCCATCTGTGGCCTCACCTTCAGGCTCCAGGAGGAGCCAACAGGTATATCCTCAGGAGTGTCCTTACACTCAGACTGTCCAACCAAGCTCACGGTTGTGCCACACCCCGTTCTCCTCTGGTGCTGTACTTTCTGGGGCAGCACTTTCAGCCACCTGGACTCAAAACTCTCCCCATGGCCTGTCTCATCTCTTTCCTTCCCCCTCAGAAACAAAGGCTGCCTGCCTGCCCCTGTCTCTAATCCCCAGCCCCAGCACTGGCCCCTCCCTGCACCATGGTGCCAGCCCCCACTGGTTCCCTCCAGCCCAGCTGCCAGCCTGGAGCCAACTGTCCTTCTGGAGCCTACTTCTGAACATGCCAGAACTTACTCAAAACAATTCCCATCTCCTTCTTGTCCAAAGGACCAAGTCTGAACTTTCCCACAGGAGAAATTCCTTTCAGTATTTAAACCCAGCTCTCAGAAGCTGCTGGTGGAGTGTAAGCTGGTACCAACTTTTTGGACAACAATTTGGCAATGTATATCAAGAAAAACTTGTACTTTCTTAACTCAGAAATATCCCCTCCTAATAATTATCTTAAGGAAATAATCAGAGATGTGGACATGGGTGTAAAACGTTGTTCATCACAGTGATATATATACTAACAAACAGGAACTCAACCTTAATGTTGGACCAGACTGAACTGGTTAAATAAGTTATGGCATGTCCATAGGATGGAACCCTATACAAATATTTAAAATATTTTGAAGGCTATTTAATGACATGGAAAATGCCTCATCAATGTTGGTATCAGGATTTGAATTATATATATATATATATATACATTATTCCCAACTTTTAAAAACTACATATACATACACACATATATGTGTAGAACTGTGGCTATAAATCTGGATAATGAGATATGGATGACAGTTACTTTATTCTTTGTGGTTTTGTATTTTTCCAGTTAATGAGCATGGATTGCTTTTATGATAAGACAAAATAATACTTTAAGCTAAAATTTATAAATGTTAACGTCAGGCTCCTCTGAAGAATTGCATTTCTCACCAAAAACACAGTTGTAACTATTGTGTTCATATTTCCCTTTTTGCCATGGCTGCCAGGGAGCTAATAATTTAATTTTACTTCCAATTCCAGAAATAAAATACCTCCTAGGATTAACATAATTTTCTATCCCTTTTCCTTCAGTCCTGTGTTACTTCTTTTGTTTCCCATAACATTAACCTTATTATAAGTTACCTCAGAAGTTTTCCAGCGTCCTGACCACAACTAAGACCTTGTGCAGCCCAGGTCAGCCTTCCCAGGCATGCCTTATTCTCAGTCCTACCCTCCAGTAGCCACACCTTGCTGCCTCCTGCCCATGGACTGTGAACTTTGGAGCCCTTGACGTCCATACCCTTTCTGGTCAAGCTTTTCCACGTCCTCTACCCGCATGCCAAAGATAAAGAAGTTCTCCTCTCCCGCCTCTTCTGCCATCTCCACGTTGGCCCCATCCATGGTGCCAATGGTCAGAGCCCCATTAAGCATGAACTTCATGTTGCCAGTGCCTGAGGCTTCAGTGCCTGCAGTGGAGATCTGTTCGGAGAGGTCGGCAGCCGGGATCACTGTGGGGCAGCAGCAGGGGCCAAGCTCAGCTCCAGGAAGAGCCCCACCCCAGGTGGGGACTGTGGAGTTAGGGCTGGTCCTAGGGTTGGCTGCATTCAGAGTCCCCCCACCAGCCCTTGGTCTTCATCAACTGAGTCTCCCTCACACCGCGCCCCCCACCTCTGATTGATTCTTGCACATCTGGGACATAACCTGGACTGTCCATCCCCACTACACTGTATGATTTGAGGGACATCAACAAGGACCTTCTCCCCTATAATTTCACCCTGTACTGCACAGAACTCTACCATTAGGGAGACAGCCTCATGATTTGAGCATTGTCCTCTCCAGAGTCTTTAAAGTACAATATCCCAGGAAGAGGTGACTAATACCTCTTCCTGAGACTGGACTAATCAGAACCTCCCAGGGTCTCCCTTGGGCATCACCCCCACCTTTCTCAGCCAGAGAGACACGGTAGTTCTCCAGGAAGATCATGCGGAGGCGGTCTCCCACCACGGGGTCATGGTTGACCACATCCCCAATGGCCGTGATAAGTTTGATGATCATCTTGGCCATGTGGTACCCAGGCGCAGCCTGCGGGACACAGCCGCATCAGCTCCACAGCCCAACCCTCAGCCTCCTATTCTGCCACCCAGCCAGGCTGACCTCAAGTAGATATTGAAGGCCCTAAGCTCTGGTCTGTGGCCCAGCTTCTCACCTTCCCTCCAATCATCACAGTTCGAGGCACAACAAACTTACTGGGATCCTGCTTGATGCCTGTGGAGAAACAGAGGGATGGAGTGTGCCAGTTCTCCCTCTGGGCAGGAGCTCCTGACCACACCCACCCAACCAGGGCCCGGGCTGGGAGACAGTAGCCCTGACTTGGGCAATCACTTGCTATCTGACCTCTGATCTGTCACTTCCCCCATTTCGAGCCTCAGTTTTTCCATCTGTGGAATGGGGATAGGTCCATGTCCCAAGAGTTGTCCCAAGATCAAAGGAGATATTGATTAGGAAGTATGTAATATGTAATATGCTGGGAGGTATACAGAAGGGTGAACAGAGACCCAGAGCAGAACCAGCACTCACGGTTATACAGGGTTATGACATGGAGGCAGTTGAGGAGCTGGCGTTTATATTCGTGAATCCGTTTCACCTGGATGTCAAAGAGTGAGTTGGGGTTGATGGGGACTTTGTATTCCTTCTCTAAGTATGCAGAAAACTTTATCTTGTTTTCCTGAAGGCAGGGGAAAGGGGAGAGCTCACCAACAGGCCTCAGCCTCAGGAATTCCTAGAGTCTCATTTCTTTCCCAGGAAGGTAGAGGATAGAAGGCTCATTTGCCACCTTCATCCAGTCCTGCACCAGGGCAGACATTGCTAAGCAATGTCAAAACTCTTGCAGTGAGGTCAGATGATGCTTTCCCACCATGGGCTCCAGGTGACTTGTACCAATGGCCTGAGGTTGCAGGAGAGATGAGCTCTATTGGCCATTCCTGACCCACACCTGGCCCCTCCAGCACTCTCTACTGCAGCCCTGGCAACTGTCTCAGGTCACAGTACTCCTCACCTGCTTCACTTTGGCCACATCCCGGATAAAGGCTTCATCATCCACATAGGAAAGCAGTTTGCGCAGCTGGTCCAAGTCTGAGATGTAGTCCTCACCAATGCGCTGTGGGAAGATGGCTGTCAGTCAGGCCCATGGCTTCCTCTGTCCTCCCTAACAGAGGGGTTCCATTCCAGGTCAGCCACACCCCATCCTCTGTAGACAGCTTCTCCTTGTCCAGCCTCCCGCTAGGGCATCATGGGCACATGTCCATCTCTTCCTCTCCCAACCTTGGCTCTGATGGCTGACCCCACTGGACCCCAGCAGGCCTTCCTCCTGGCTTTTTCCTCAGACAGGCAATGCCCTCAAGGCCTTGGTACCAATCCCTGCTCCCTTCCAGTAGCCCTTCAGATGGAACCTATTGAGCCACCTACAGAACCATACCCAGCTGGTCCTCACTGTGACCTCTCACCTCGGCAATGACCTCTGCCAGCCCAGGGTTACACAGAACCAGCCAGCGCCGAGGGGTGATGCCATTGGTCTTATTCTGGAACTTATATGGCTCCAGCTCGTAGAAGTCCTTGAAGCTGCAGGATAGGGTTGTGGGGGTGTGAGATGAAGGTCCCCTGCCCGGAGCCCTACCTGGTTTCTTGATGAAAGGGGTCTGGGAACGAAGGGGGCTTGCCGTGTGTTAAGAGGGAGTCATCCAGGAACAGGACTGGATGTCCAGGCCATGGCACTTGTAAGAGCTGTGCTTGCTGTGGAAGGGGACTGCTGGGGGTGGCAGGGGCAGGGGTAGTGAGGGCGGCACCTGTGAGCGACTGCAGTTTGGGTGGGTGGGGCCCATCAGGTGGGGTGGGGTCTGGGGGGCAGGTCTCACATGGTCTTCTTAAGGATCTCAGAGTGGATCCAAGCCACGCCGTTGACAGCGTGCGAGCCAGCGATGCACAGGTGGGCCATGTTGATGCGCTTCACTGCACCCTCCTCCACCAGTGACATGCGTCGCAGCCGGTCTACATCTCCAGGGAATGCAGCTGCCACCCGCTGTGCCGCGAGAGCCCAGAGCTCGGACCCGGGGTCGCAGCCCCACACCCCCCGAGTTCTAGCCCTGGCTTTCTCTGCTAGAATCTCAGGGCCTACCTGTATACGCCTTTCGTGCCCACCTCCTACCCCCACCCCATGTGTCGTCCACTCACATTAAGGAAGCGCTGGTTGATCTCATAGATGATCTGGAGGTGCCGGGGCAGCAGTGTCTCAATTAGGTGCACAGGCCAGCGCTCCAGGGCCTCAGGCAGCACCGTGTGGTTCGTGTAGGCACAGGTCCTCACTGTCACATCCCATGCCTGGCAGACAAAATGAGGAGTCAGGACCCCTGGGCCTAAGCCTAGGGCTCTCCACACACGCAGCCAGGAGCGCAGGCCCTGCAGCGGCGGCACCAGGCTTCAGGTCACCCACCCCCTGGGCCTCACACTGCCATGTGTTCTGTGAGGCATCTGCTCACATCTTTCCACTCCCCAGACCAGGAAGGGAACCCTGAGACAGAGGGTCAGGCAGAGGTGGAGGGGTCCGGAAGCCCACCTTGTCCCACTCCAGCTGCTCCAGGTCCAGCAGAATCCTCATCAGCTCAGGGATGGCCAAGGAGGGGTGGGTGTCATTGAGCTGGATGGCCACCTGTTGGGGAGGGGGCACTGGGGTCAGTCTGGGCTGCAAACCAAGGCCATGACCACTGTCCTTTGCCCCTCGAGGGCCCCCTCCAAGGGCCTGCTTCTTGCGCTGAGGTGGGGGCAGAGGCCCTCATGGGGCTGCCCCAGAGGAGGAAGGGGAAGGAAGCCCGGGTTATACGCCTGTTGACCGAGGATCCTGAGCAGGTCACCTCACGCGCACACACAGCCCCCAGCCTCCACGTCCCCATCAATAAAATGGGTGGGGCAGGCTGAGGCTGGAGGTCAGGGGCCATGGCACCCATGTCAGGTGCCACCCCTGGGGCCTGGTACCTTATCCGGGAAGGCATCAAAGCTCGTGCGCACAGGGTCACGGCAGCCGAACTTGGAGGACTTGAAGCGGCGGATGATGTCCTGGAGTGTGGCAGCCACGACAAAGTACTCCTGCTTCAGCCGCAGCTCCTTTCCTTCAAAGAACTAGGGACAGAGCAAAGGAGTGGGGAAGTTAATGTGATGGGGGTGTGGCGTGACTGTGCTGTGGGAGGGGCCAGTATATACTCCCGCCCACACCAGGACTACTGACCGGGAACTGCCCCCACCTCTGGAACCCAAGGGTGTGCTCCCACCAAGAAGTAGTGATGGGGGTAGGGGCAGGAGGGCATCATACAAGGACCAGGAGAATGGAGGAACAGCTCCTCCTAAGTGCCAGACCCTAGCCAGCTGCCCCTAGGACTTGGGCGTCCTCCCACTTAAAGAACTGTGGGGAGAAACAGGACACACAAGGGCCAGCAAGACGCCCTGCATGTGACTAGGGCACCAGCGAGTATCCCTCCCTGTCTCCAGCCCTCTCCCAGGCGCTGGGGTTTCCTGCCCGCCAGCCCAGAGAGTGACGTACGTTGTCGTTGGGGTATAGGACACGAGAGATATTCTCAGCCAGGTTGCGGTCCAGCACAGCCTGGATGTAGCCCCCGACGTTGACTAAGGGACAAAAGAGGACAGGGTCAGGCTTGGGCTGAGCATGGGCCAGGTGGGGGTGCTGCTGACTACCAGTGGCTGGACTCACAGTCCTTGAGGTTGAAGTCATTGGGGGCCTTGGCAGACCACAGGCGCATGGTGTTGACGATGTTGTTGCGGTAGCCAGGCACCGGGGTGTCATAAGGCATGGCCAGCACCACCTGCAGGGACACCAGAGTGGCACCAGGAGCTGGGCATCTGCTGTGTCTGACTCATGGGGACCTGAGAGCTGGAACTCCAGGTCCCGGCACCTCCAACTCCCAACCTCTGGTTCTTGTCCCAACTCTGGGTGACCACGCCCAAAACTTTCAACCTCTGGACCTCATCTACTCAGACCCCAATGTCTCCCCCCAGCCCCCAGCCCTGTCTTGCCCAGCTGTTGAGGAGCCCAGGGGCCAAGGTGGGGCTCAACTGGTGGCCCCTCTGCAGTTAGGGGGATAAGCTGGCCTGCCTGGCTTGAGCACAATCTCAAGAACATTCCAGACTCATGAAATGGCTGGGAGACCCTGTGGCCCAGCTGAAGGGGACACACAAGTCAAGTCGGTCCAAAGGGGTTTATGCCTGACTGACCACAGGGCTAATTAGCAGTGACTAATGCTGCCTCGCCTCCCCCAGTTAGCAGACACAGCAGCAAACGCACTCCCCCAAGGGGCACTGCCCTCCGCCCCCAACACTATGCTGCCCCTGATGGGAGGAGAGAGGAAGCTGCAGCTTGGAGAGGAGAGGGACCGGCCCAGGAGTGCACAGCTAGGCAGGCAGCCAAGCCCCTGCCAGACCTTACTGTGGATGACAGTGGGACAAATGCCCAATTCTGAAAGCCTAGAGATTTCTGAGCAGCCACCTGGAGGCAGATGACCTGCAGCGACAGCAAGAGGACTGACCAAACTGGGACCGGACACCTAGTTGGGCTTGAGGCTCCTTCTAACTTGCTGTTTGACCTTGACCTCTCAAGACTTTACCTTCTGTCCCCCTTTCAGGGCTGTTGCTTTGCTTCCTGTCAAGCCCCAGATCAGATGTCAAGCCACCATTATTACTCTTTTGATGAGTCTTGCAGGGTGGGAAAGAGCCAGGTCAGGCGAGGGCCATTACTGGAGCAGGGCAGTCTCTCTTCTTCCTCCGAGGCTCTGCATTTGCCCTGGCTCCCCTGTGACCCAGTCTCCAGCCTCTCCTGGCACCAGCTGTGTGGCCCTGAGTAAGTCACTTAACCTCTCTGAGCCTCAGTGTCCTCCATTGTAAAACAGCACTGGGTCCAGTGGCCTCCGGCTCTTTCCCTGAATCTCCCTGTTTCTCTAGACGCCTCCTCCTCCCCTTTCCCCTCACCAGGTCCTCCCCCAACTCCCTGGCTTCTTCTCCCTCACCTGTGTGTCCACCCACTTGGCCCCCTGGCTGGTGTGCTCCACTCGGCCATAGAAGTGCACAGGCAGCATGAACTCAGGTCGGGCCTTCTCCCAGGGGTTGCCATAGCGGAGCCAGTCATCAGCCTCTTCCATCTGAGCCCGAGGCAGGCCAGGGAGAAAGGAAAGCAGTGTTAGACTCAGGCTCACCCCACAGCAGGCAGTGGGTAGGGGAGGAGCGGTGCCCTGGTGTGCCCTATTCAGGGTGTAAACTAAGGGCTGTGGTGTGTTGGTGGGGGGCTTAGTCCGTGGGATAGCCAATGGGTATGTGTAACACATGGTATGTGTGCGGGAGTCTGAGAGATTCCCCAGGTGTGGACCACCTGTTCCAGGAGTGGCCAGCTGGCTTTGGGGGGAGGGGGAAGGGGCAGTGATGCTTTCCATCCAGCCGGGGGCTCGTTCTGAATCTATCCAGAGATGGATGACAAAATGGGGGTTCTCTCCGTTATGACTGGGACCCACAAGTTCAAGGCCCAAGGCTGCTCACCTGCCAGCCCCCACAGATCTTCTGGTTAAAAATCCCAAACTCATAGCGGATCCCGTAGCCATAGGCAGCCAGGCCCAGTGTTGCCATGGAGTCCAGAAAGCAGGCTACGGGTTTTCAGGGAAATGGGTGTCAGGGACCAGCACAAAGAAACCCTTCTGCTCACCCCACCTGCTGCCACACTGCCCACTTACCTGCCAGCCGGCCCAGGCCCCCATTGCCCAGCCCTGCGTCCTCCTCAATTTCCTCCAGCTCCTCCATGTCCAGACCCAGCTAGAGTGGGGAGGGTGTGGCAGTGGTCAGGGCCAAGGGCCAGCAGGTAAATCCCACAATCCCTTGGACTTGCCCTACACCCATCCCCCACAGTACACACACATACCTGGTAGGTGGCCTCATCACAGGCATTCTCCAAGGCCAGGTTCACCATAGTGTTTTGTAGGGTCCGTCCCATGTAGAACTCGAGAGACAGGTAGTAGATCCTCTGCCCAGAGAGACAGATGGGTAGGGGATGGGGGCAGGGCTGCGGGCCAATATTCAGCCAGGCCCAGCTGGGCTGCATTTCCCACGCTTCCTTCCCCCTTCTAGGCCCCATTCCTGTCCTGGCCCTGTCTTCTCTCAGACTTTGTGATCCAACAGGTAGGGTTCTGATCCCAGCATTTCCTTTGACTCTGGACTCATGACTTTTCTTCTCTGAGCCTCAGTATCCTCACCTGGAAAATGGGGCTGGCTGTGTCTGCCTCAGGGATTGCGGGTCTCTGGAGAGGTGAGAGCCCTTCCGTGGCACACAAGCCCCTCAGCAGCCCATCAGGGAGTCAGGACACAGAGAGGCACTTCCAAGTGCTCCTCAAGAGGGTAAGGCCAAGGCCCAGAGAAAAAGTCATTTTCTCAAGGTCACAGTCACATTATGACTCACAGCTGGTCAGCCACCTCCTGTCCTTGCAATGCCTGTTGGCCCTCAAACCTCAGCCCCAAGAAGGGTGCAAAGAGGCACCCTGATCCAGGGTGCTGGTGATGCCTGGCCTCCTGGTTTCCTGGGCCCCTCCCTGCTCCACCCGCCCGCCCCTCCCCCACCCCTGCCCAGGAGTGTCAGGTTGCTGACATTTACTGATGACCCCAACAGACACTTGATCCCGCTGCGCCCCACCCGCGGCACAGGCATACCACACACACATTCAATGACACATCCTTCCACTTTGGGGCCAACCCAGGATGAAGGGGTCTTCCTACCAGCAGCCCCTTCCCTCTCTGAGTGGGCCCTGGGCCTGTGCAACCATCCCACCTGACCTGAGCAACCCCAAACTGCTCCCACCCCAGGTTTCTTCCCCTGGGTTGCCCCCATGGCACCCATGGCACCTGGCACCCTGATCCTCCAACCTCAGGAAGGGGCCTGGAGGGACCCTTTATTTTGCTGCAGAAAACCCTGACCTCAGGAAGGGCTGCCGCTTGGTCAAGATCCCCCAGCCCCCCTGGAAGGCACCCCAACCCATTCCCCACATGGGGTCTCCAAGCAGCACCTTGGGGTCCTTCTCATAGTAGTGCTGCTGCGTGCGGATCCAGCGGCCCACCAGGTGGTCACGTACGGTGTGGGCCAGTGCAAAGTAGTAGTCTCTCGGGGTGGCCACATTGCGGTCTTTCACGAGTGTGAAATGTAGGTGCCGGTTGAAGTTCTTCTTCAGCTCGGCCACATTCTCCACACCAGCCAGGCCACGCACGCTGATTTGCTTCCTCTTCTCTTGGTCTGACAGGGGCCGGGACATGGCTGCCGGAGGGTGGGCTGGACTGACTGGTAGAAGGCGGTCTCGGCAGTGCCTCCAGCCAGGGAGTAGAGATCCCCAGCAGCCTGGGGTTTTAAAGCCCAGCTCTGGGCAGCTTGCCCCGCCCCCCACAATGGGAGGGTCTTGGCCTGAGAGCTCAGGGAGCTATTTTGGGGGTGAGGGAAGAGAGAGGGGCAGGAAGCGCAGTGCCTGAGCTCCACACAGCCAGCCCCAGCTCAGCCTGACTCCTCCACAGCCCTGGGCTGACCCACTTCCTCCAGGCCTCACACACTGGGGGCTTCTGTCTTCTGTCCCTGCCTTTTGCAAGGTCACAGACAAGATGAGGCAGGCAGAATGCTGGCTTGAGAGGCCGGAGGCTTAACTGGAGCCTATGGGTCATGACCAACCAAGAAGTTGGTCTGATTTGGGCCCTTCCCTAGGTTATAGATGAAGAGGGTGGAGGTAGATTTTAGGTTCTCATTCGGGGATCCTTGGAGAGGCCAAGGACCTTCCTGTTGAGGCTTGGGCTGCCTGCAACTCATTGTTCATGTCCATGCCCCAGCACTGATTTGACTTTAGGCTGTGTGACTTTAGGCTGGCTGCTTATCTTTTCTGAGCCTTGAATACTTTCATCAAATTTATCCTCTCAAATGAGAATGTCAGGAGGCCCAGACTTAGCAAAACAGTTTGGCTTCTGTTCTAGACATTAACCCAAAGAGACTGCAAACAACAGGCTGGATGACCTCTGGACAAGCTACCGTGGTGGCCCTATACTAGGGGGCTGTTATTAGCTGCATGTGTGTGGGGAGACCCATGTTGTGGCAAAAGGGACCAGGACTCTGCAGGGTGAAGGGCCAGGAGCTGAGGGTCAGGGTGCCTTGAACAGAAGAAACATGGCTAGCAGAGGACACTGGGCAGCAGAGAAGGGGGACCAGGATGCTGGGCTCCAGGGTGTGGTCTTGGGGGTTCTGAGGCAGGGACACTGGCCCCACCCCATCCCCCATGAAGGCTGAGCCTCCCTTAGCTCCCCCTGTTGCTGTCCCTCAAGGAGCTCTGATGTGACCTTTTAAGAGGGACAGTGGTCAGGTTACAGGCCAGCGTTGGTGAGGGACTGCCAGCCTGGAGCAGGGACCCTGGGTACTGTAGTCCTTCAGAGCCCACAGGGGCAGGAGAAATTGAAGCACCCCCACCACCCACTCATACTACTGGCCAACGGTTTTAGGTCTCATGAAGCAGCTGCCAGGGAAGTGATGGAGGCCTTTGCCCACTCTCTTCCCACTTGAGGCCACATAGTGGACAGGTATGTAGTGGGCCAGTTTATAGCTGTGACCTCACCTGCAAAATGGGAACGCCTACACCCTGGGAGTTTTATACCATTGATCTTCATGGCCTGGCAGCTACAGGACCTTCCTGTTGAGGCTTGGGCTGCCCCCAACTCATTGTTCATGTCCATGCCCCAGCACTGATTTGACTTTAGGCTGGCTGCTTTACTTTTCTGAACCTTGAATGCCTTCATCAAATTATCCTCTCAATTGAGAATGTAAATCCCTCCCTCTTCCAGCTGCTGCCTCCTACCTTACAGCCAACTGTAGATACCGCTTTGTTACTTAAGCAAAACCCAGAACCTTGTGCTACTTCAAAGGATGCCTGGGCCTCCCAGGATGGGGGGGGCGGGGGGAGAAGCGGATGTTCCAGCCCGAGGACCAAAGCAGAGGTGGGAGACCTGACAGCTGCAGGATGCATCTAAGAGCCCATTTACCAGGGCTTTCTCGACCGACTGACCCTGGGATTACTTGTGTGGAAGCCAAACCTCAAGTCTTTCGATTGCCAGACCCTGCTCTGCGCCTGCCCCCAGAGGGCATTGGCATGCTAGTTTTTGCATAGGGCCAGGCTTCAAAGTGGAGCGAAAAGGTCATAAGAAAAACCAAAATGCACCTCCTACACAGATGTGAATATAGAAAACTCTCAAACTTTTTAGTGTTTTCTCATCTTTTTAAAGTCTCTTGTACATCATGTTTCAAAAAATGCCTGGTGATTCTGGTCTCCTCACAGCTCCCATCCTCAGCCTCTCCTCCTGGGCTGTGCCCCACCCTCCAAGCACCTGGTTTCTGGGCTTGGCAGGCCTCCGAGGCCACCGACCATTGGAGCTCAGCGGGCTCATGGCACAGTAATCCCCCAGCAAGGCAGCACCGGCTTTCTGTGCTGGCACCTAACCGGCTTTCTGTGCTGGCACCTAACCACAATTGTGGCAGCATGCCTAGGCCATCCAAGCCTTTGCACTGACCCCTAGCTGCCTACAAGATGTTTTCTGGCTACTACGTTCCTGCTCCCAACAGACCATTCCCTTGTCCTTACCATACTTCCCAAGTTACTCAATCCTTCCCCAGCAGTGGGCCCCAGTGCCCACCTTCGTCTGCACTCAAGACACTTGTTGAACTGGGACGTCATTTGTACAGACAAATGTACCTTTGTTTCTCCAACGACCTTCCTTGTGGGTTCTCTGTTGTCAGCAGCCCCAAATATTTTCCAGGCCTCTCCCAGGGACCCTTCTATTTTGCATGTCTCAGCCTAACATGATGACACCTTGAAGGCTCACACTGACCCACTTTGTTTCGTGTCCCCCCTCCATCACTGGCCTTCAGTGCTGCATGTGCAGGTAAAGAGCCCTCAAAGTTCACATTTCCAACCTTGAGCTGACTCAAGGTTGTTAAAGTCTGACTAGGTTTTTAACCAGAAACCCTGCCTCATTCCTCAGACCAATCTTGGGTTTCTCCCGAGCCCTAACAGTGACCTTTCCCAACTGGCATTCCTTTCAGTGCTTCGAGGGGGCGGGGTAGCCTGCTGCAGCAGCAAAAAGAGAACAGAAGCAGCCCAGCCCTCTGCAGCAGCAGGGTCAAGTGAAGGCCTTTTCCTCCACTCTAGGTGTCTCCAGGCCGGTGGGAGAGTGCTGCCACCTCTCCCTGCTCTGCCACAAAGGCAGGTGCTTGCTGAGGATGAGGGCCAGGCCTTCCTGCTGTCTCTCTTCCATTTCAGGGCCTCAAGCTGCTTGGAGAAAGACCCAAGACTGATGCCTTAGTCAGCCACTTTGTTACTTTCCAAAACCTTAACAAAAGCTGACAGCAGGGAGCAGAGAGTGAGTGAGCACAGGAACGGAGCTAGCCCCAGGGGAGAGAGACGGAGGAGATAGCCAGGCTGTGGTTAAGTCATTTATTGATTTTATTTCTAAAACCCACATAGCGCCACTTTGCCTCTTCCAGAGCTTCAAAGAGCTAATTAACCGCCCAATGAGCCCACCAGGGAAACCAAGCTTGTAGGGGAAGCAATGAGGTGAGGCCAAGGTCAAAGATGGTTGCCAGGCCCCAGGCCCTGCCCCCATTCCATCAGTTAAGGACAAAGAGAAAAGATCTTTCCCTCTTTCCTTTAGTCAACAGAAGCTTAGGATCCCCCCAATTGCCTTGCTTTTGAGGCTTCGTTAACCCCGCAGGCCTATAGCAAATAAATGAAGGCATACTGAGTGGGGGACCTAAACACCCTGGCTCTACTCTGGCTAAACAGCAGTGGTCAGCCCCACCTTCAAGCTGGTAAACAGCCCAGGCCAGTGGTCCCCGCTGGCCAGCAGGAGCTTGCTGTCCCTTAGCCTCCCCAAAGGAAGGACAGGTCCCAACAAGCTCTCTCCAGGGACAGTGCAGCACATCAGCTGGGCAAGGGCCCCCACTGCCCCGTGGAGACCTGACTCGGCTTTTCCCAGGGCCACATGGGTGCCCACAACTCTAGACACAAGAACAAAAAAGCCTAAGACCCTTTGCAAAAAAGTGCTTACAAAGAATAAGGTGGGGGTGCTTTCTCTTGCCTCCATCACTCCCTGAAGCTTGCAGTGCTGGCAGGCTAAAAGTCACCAGCAGAGAAAGAAAAAGCCACTTGGCGGTTTTAATTTTAGCTGCTCTGTGCCCAACAGGCAGGATTAGTGAGCTTGACCTTTAGTGCTGGTGCCTCCCTAGGCCCTGGGTCTGAAGTGGCAGCTTCAGGCACTAATCATGAATGAAACTCATCAAATGTAGGGGTCCAAGCCCCAGGGAAAGGCCTGATGGACAGGGACTTGCAAGGGAGGGGAGGGGCAGAAGGGAGGGGAACCTGATTCTCAGCTATCAGCTAGTAAACAAGGGGGAGACAGTGGGGCCACCAGCACATCTGACTTCCACCAGCAGACAGGAGGCTTCTTAACATCCTCCAGGCTCCCCAGGGAAAGGCTAGATTACTGGGGCCAGGTGCTCAGCACAGGGGGTACATAACTAACCTTGGTGCTGCTGTTGGTGGTGGAGGAAGGGGTTTAAGAAAAAAGAAAAAGAAACAGACCCAAAAAACCACACTGCTCTTTTATTCAATAGAACAACCCCCTTTTAACGCAGTGTTGAATCATACACAGAAAAAAAAAGCCCAGAGAAATTTCTGCAGATAAACCAGTGTGAAGAGAATGCGCATTACACATTATTATCAACATAATCACTCCATGAAGAGGGAAGGGGTGTTGCAGGAGGCGGGGGGAAAGGAAGCAGAAAGAAAAACAAGGGACACTGTAAAAACATTCAGACGTTTGGGATTAAAATAAATTTTAAAGGGAAGCCTTCCAGGAAGGAGAGGAACAAATGGAATCTGAGGCAGATTAGGTGTTAAGGGAGTGGAAAGGGCTGTCCCTGAGGGCAGACAAGCCTAAGGGGGCTTGGCTGGCCCCACCTACCACTGGCAGGGGTTCTAGGATGGCTGTGAACCCCAGACCTCAAAGTTATCCCTCTACTCTACAAGGGTGGCACAGACAAAACTCTACAATTGAAAAAAAAACAACCCACCACCACCTCTGGGAATGGCCATGGCACCTTGATAATCTTACAACCAAAGGGACAAGCCCTCCCACTAGCCTGACATTAATGGCCGAAGCCTGTGCCTAAAACCATTTGTTCCCCTCTCCTTGGAAAGGTGGTGAGGAATGGAGAAAAGGGAAAAGAATCTAATTGCAGCAGAAGACCGGGGAGAGCACCTCCTTGGACGGAGTCTGAAGAAAGGAAAAGATAAGGAAATAACAAAGGAAAAGAAAAAAAAATTAATAAAAATTTCACGATATGGAGCCAGCGTGTTCCGATTCCGTCCACAAAAATAACTCAGGCTGCTTTGCCGAACCATCCTGTCCACCAGGGGCGCTGCTGAGGCTGTCTGCCTGGAAGGGTCACCAATGGGCGCGGAAAGTCCTCATTCTCATGGCTCGGGCCATCGCCGCCGCGGGGAGGGATCCTGGCGGCCCAGTTTGGGGAGAGGCAAAGGGAGTTGGGTGAGGAGAGAAAGAAGACAAAGAAGACACTCGATGCTACGGGGCGCCAGGAGAGCCCAAGCTGGCGCCCCTACTACCACCTGCCCATTCCCAAACGAGTCCTCAGTCGCTTGGCCCAGCCCGGTGCGTGCACACACACACATGCGTGCACACAATCACATGCGTGCGTCCCAATGTCTGGCTCCATATGGTGAGGTTTCGGCGTGTGTTTAAACGAGACCAATTCGCTCTCTATATAATATATATTTTCTTAAAAAACCAAGTCTAGTTCTGTGGTGGAGGCGGTGGGGGAGCTGGAGGCATCCCGAAGGGTGGCATGCCCGCCACCCCCATGCCCATCATGGTGACAAAGTTAGAAGGGTCCATGGGAGGCGGAGGAGGAGGGGGCGGGGCATACATCATGCCGGCGGAACCAGGTGGCGGAGGCGGCGGAGGGGGAGGGGCCCCGGGCGGCAGAGGCGGCTGGACCCCGGGGGGCAGGGGCACCATAGTGGGGTTGCCTTGCATCTGAGGGGCTCCTGGAGAAGCTGCGGCAGCCGCCTGCTGCTGTTGCCATGGCGGGATGGACCCTGTGCCAGCGCTCGTGGTGGTAGTCGTCGTATCTGGGGTGGTAAAGAAGCCCAAGGTCACACGCGCGGGGGCACACCGCGGCTCTCTGCGGCTGCTGCCTTGGGATGGGGGCGAGGGGCGGCTGCTCCTTCCTTGGCATGCTGTACGGTGGTGGGGGGCGGGCGGGCGGGGCTGTTCTGATGATGGGGAGTGGAGGGGTGGGCAGGACTACCCTGAGCTGGGGTCAGCCTCGAGGTCTCTGGGCTTAACAAGTAAGCCTTTTGTCACCAATGCCCCTTAAGGGCGGAGGGGAAGGTCCAGACACAAGAACCGGCTCTGACATCCCTCCGCCCATCCGCCGCCACCACCGAATGGCACATTCAACCTCAAGGCCACAGCTACTCTTCCCACTGCCCGGTTCCATCCCTGCAGTCTCTCAGGCCCCAGTCACATCCCTCTCCAGAGCATGCAAGCTCCCCCACCCTCCCAGCCATACGCACAGGCTCTCCGGCCAGCCAGCAGCTCCCTCAGCCTGGGAGCCTGGACTCTGGCACCCTACTCACAACAGCAGGCTCCCTTCCAGGCCCCACAAACCTCTCCCCAGACACAACCACAGCAAACACCAGCTCTTCTCCCCAAGATCCCCAGGGCCACTGAGCCCTTGCCATCTGCACCCCCAGCAGAGACCGCAGCCTCATCTCAAGGCATCAGCTGAGGCCCCAGTGCTCTCAGCCCCACCCTCATCCCACCCACACCCAAAGCCCAGCCTGCCCCACTCACTTTGCTGCCACGGCAAGGGGGTACTGGAAGCCATACTGCTGCTGGGCGGCGGGGGCGGCGGGGGCTGCTGCTGCTGCTGCTGCCATGGGGGCAGAGGCCCAGAGGGGGGTGGCGGGGGCTGCCCACTGGGCGGCGGCGGCGGAGGCGGCATCATGCCCATAGGTGGCGGTGGCATCATGCCTGTGGGTGGAGGAAGCACAGTGAGGAGTGGTACACCCCACTTGCTCCAGACCCAGGTGATGCCCATGAGTCCATGGCAGGCTAGCTTACCTTTTCCTTGATGCAGGCGATAGACCCCAGAGCCCACAGGCGTACTTCCCAGGTACTGATCTTGATGGAAGGAAAGAGCAGGGACTTAGCAGGACATTTGAACTGGCCAGAAAGACAGTCCCCCCAACAGCCTACCACCACATAGCCAGCAATTGCTACCTTTACAGGGGCAGTTGTGAAGCCTTGCCCATCAGAGACAAGCCTGTGCCTGCCTCACAGAAATCACTTCTTGAACCAGAATGGAGCCTTGCTCCTTCTGGAGCTCCAGCCTTGGCAGGAGACCCAGTACAATACTCAGACTCTTCGACAGCCGTTTCCATTTCACAGCAACCTGATGTAACCCTAGCTTATCCCATAGCCCCAAGATTTCTGGTCTGACACTTACTTACCCATTGGAGGAGGGCCATGGTGCCCAGGTGGGTGGGGGCCCTGGTTCATCGGTGGCGGCGGCGGCTGCATCCAAGGGGGTGGGGGTCCATTAGGGTTGTGCGGCATGGGATGTCCACCGTGCCCACCTGTCAGGCTGGGTAACGGATGTGGGAAGCTGTGGGGGCCTCCTCCAGGCCCACCAGGACCACCTCCATGCATGCCATGGTAGGGCCGACTCTCTGAAGGGCCAGAATTCATCCAGGGCGGCCGGCTCTGGGTGGTGGACATGAGAGACTACGTGAGAGCATTTCCTGCCACCGTCCCTGCCTGCTCCCCCTGGTGGCAACACTGTTCTTTCGGCTATGCCACAGGACCAGACACAAGGACAATCTTCCCAAAGTGAGGTCCCCAAATATCCTGACATCCCGGAAGAACAATGTTGCCAGCTGTGTCCATCAACCTGCTTTATCCAAAGCACCTGGCCCTAACCCCCAGTCTCTGAGAACAGAACGGGAGGCCAGACCACGAGCAGCAGCCCCTAAAGCTCACCGGTGGAGGAGGGTTGTTGGCAGGAGCAGCAGGCCGAGGTGCACTGGCCAGGGGTGTGGTGGCAGGCCCAGAGGTGGAGCCCACAGATGCTGGCACAGGTGCTTCACCCAGTTCGGCCATGAGGGACAAATATTCTTTATCCATTCGTGCTTTATCCTGAGCTGACTGGGGATCACCAGGCCTGAGGATGGGGTGGGGGACACAGAGAGAAGGAGGAAAAAACTGATAAGGAAACTTTTACCCTGATGAATTTACACAGAAGTAGTTTGGCTGGATTTAGTTATCCTTTCTAACCCTTCCTCAAATAGTCTGAATAGATCTTCGGTTCTGAGCCAGCTCTGCAAGTAGTATAACCATATGTATCCCAGCCACAGCAAAGACCCAGGGACAAGAGCAGAGGGGCAGCACCAGACCACAGCCTGCCACACCAGCCAGTAAAGTGTAGATTCTTCCAAAAATCAAGTTTCATCAAATTCTACGTTCCCAGTTTGAGGAAGGAAAATCTTTCCAAGACTGGAGCAACCTGCCAGAACTTGCTAGCAGAGCCTTTCAGATTTTCCACCTGAAGTAGATAAATGTTATCAAGAACCACTCACAGTAGGTTAAAAGTCCACAAACTTAGTCTTTCTAAACCAGTCTTTAGCAACAAAAGGTAGTTAATTTAATACTGAGCCACAATTAAACATGTATACCCAAGATGGAGGTTTCCAGTTTTCTTGGGCTCAAGATGATCTACAAAATAGGGATGTTCTGCACAGGCTGTTTCTAATAATTTTGGGCTTTAAAAATCCCACCATTACAGACCACATTCATAGAAAGGAATAGTTTCTCATGGGTCCACAGATTAACAGCAACCAAACAACGTAGTAAAGGAACTGCCTATACACCATGGGCTACCAGGAAACCACAACCCCAACTTCTTACCTTTGGAATTTGCAATCGGAAGCAATGTGGCCAGCCCCTCCACACTTGGTGCACACTGTGGTATTGGTAATGCTGCGGGTCTCTGAGCTCTGCCAGGGTCTTAAGATCCTGTTGAGAAAAGCAAAATCCAGGGATAAGGCCAATCTCCCCACTTCCACAGGTTCTTCAGGTCTCCATGCACTCTCCCTTCTTAAGTGATTACACACCTGTTATCATCTTCCCGCAGAGTCCCATTCAAGCGAGCCAACTCCCGAAGCTGCATCTTCCGCAGATCATTCTGGTCCTCAGGGGTCTCAATACCCTGCTTCAGAATGTTTCTTATCTGGGGGAGGGGAAACAGACACTGTTATGTGGTGCTGAGGCCACCACAGGGAGTTCTGGCAAGAGGCTTCCTTGCTGGCACCCTCACCTGTTCTACTGCTTTCTTCACATTCTCCATGGTATTGGCAGTAACCAGGGCATGAAGTGGCTCATCTTCTCCCGGCAACATCTGGCCATCTTTGCGCCCAACTTTCCCTTCTTTCACGGATCCCTTCCCCCGGATCATGATCTTGGCATTACACTCCTTCTCTATGTTCTTCAAGGTATTTCCCCTACCAGAGGCAGAAAGGACTGAGTCGTTATATCTGACAGGCAAGTTCACATGCCAGAGGGACACAGGGTAGGCTGATCAGGCACTGGCAGGAAACAGTGAGTATGGAGAATTGATTTTCCCATGAAAAGCTCTATGATCTTTAAGGTCAGTCATACTAATCTCCAAGATTTGACTTCTCCATGGTAACAGGGAAGTTACAGAGATTTTATCACAGAAAGGCATGAACTTAGCTAAAGCTAACATCAAGCAGTAAGGCAAGTCACCAATGGCACCCAATTAGGCACAAGACAGACAGTTCTTAAGGAATTCTATATCCCATAGAACAGTAGTTAAACTCACCTAGGCCCAATCAGCAGCCCCACAAAGTTGATTTCTGGATACTCATCTTGTGGAATCATTACTTTATCGCTCACACGTGTTGCTGGAGGTCTAAGGAAGAAAAGACTCATAGACTATGCACATTTCTGAGAGATGACATCATTAACAAAGGCTCTTCTAGAATTAACCCTTGGACCCATGTGCTCGTTACCGGTAATTAAGGTAAGTGAAAATTTAGTACCAAAATTACTCCATCACATCACACATGACCTACAGTGTCCTTGTCCCACACGACCTAGCCCTTCTGCTTACTTGTAATCTGCAGGTGGCTTGAAATCCGGGTTGAGGGCAACCATCTCTGTGATAAGGTTGTGCCGCTCCTCTTCAAGCTTTTTGCGGGTGCGGAACTCACGGGTGTTGAGCCGCTTCCCCTCGCTATTGTAGATGGGCTCAGGGGAAGGGGACCTGTGGGAAACAGGCCACCATTACTGCTCTGCCTTCACTTGTCTCAGTCCCACACGGGCTATAATAAGTCTTCCCCAGACCCTCTGCCTCTCAGACCCTAACAACAACACCCTTCGGAGGAACCGACCATAACGTGTGCTATTCAAGATCGTGTGGAATGGGGAGACGGAAGCTGGCTTAACATTAGGGGGACTGGGGTGTGTGAGAGAAAGGGGAAAAAAATGGCTTTGCTTCTAAAAGTGTTGAGAGGGAAAAAAAGTCTGTCCTTCCTGGGGAAAAATCTCTGGATTGTAAATGGCAAGGAACAGTACCATCCTCTGGAGTCTTCTTGCCAAATACGGATTCATTTGAAAAAAAAAAAAAAAAAAGTGCAATATTACAACTTAATGAACCATGGAAACCCCAAGTTTAGGTAAAATGGTAACTGTCAGAGCTCATGCCCTATTAGGAAGAAGTGCCTGCACCCCTACCACATAGTAAGGAATGAGCTCTTTAACCCAACTGGGACTCAAGGCTACTGCAGCTACTTGGCCCCACAATGGAGAGAGATGGTTCAAGGCTTCGTCTCTGCTTTTCCTTCAATGGCCTGGCTGGCTCTGTCCAAGGCCCAGGAGTCAACCTGTTTTCTGGCTGTTCGAGGGCAGGGAGTCTGGGTAGAGAAAAACGTTAACGTGCTAAAGCAGCTTCTGAGAGAGGCTGCAAATGCAGATTTGGTCAAGTACTTGTCTAGGGTCTGAACCTGCAAACGGCAAGGGGAAAACCTATGATTCTCCACCAGAGTTTACAAGTCCAGAAAGCAGATTTTCTCTCTCTCATTTTTTAAGGAGTAAAATGCTGTTGCTACAAGTAAAAAATAGTAATGATAAAATGGTCAGTTTACCACAGCTGGATTTTGCGGTAATAAAAAAAAAAGAGAAGTTACACTCCTAGAATTCTGAGTTAAGATTACAAAAAGGACCATAACTTGATATTATGAAAATTTAGTAGCAGCTGCAAGAAGGGAAGAGACCATGTGGATCAGGTTATTTTAAAAACATCCTGAAAGTAGTCAAAATTCCTATACCCTTGGTTTAGTTGAGAGAACCTTGCCTAGTTGGAGAGCAAGGACTGAGCTCGGCTGCTCCCACTGTCTTCAGCCTAAAGGGAACCATGTCACACCACGTTACACACACGATGGAATAAAAGGTCAGGTTTGTTCATGGCTAATGACGGCTAAATGACACCTCCGTTTCTAGCATTTGTATAAACTGTTAGCACAATAGTAGTGAACAAAAGCAAACATACCCCAGCTCATTAGACTATCATCTTATACATGTAAATCTATAGATTTTAAACATTTTTAACTGTGCAACTTAAGCAACACCAAAATGGCACAAAGTGGCTTAATATTGAAAATACACCTTCTTAAGAAATAATCTTATTAAGGTAAGAGACTCATACGTTTCCCTCCAACCTGGGCTCAAAAGCAAAACCAATCAGCCATTAAGGGCCTCTTTCAAACTGAATACAAAGGAGGAAAAAAAAACACTGCTCTGGTATTATTTCTAACATGTTTGACAGTTCTAATTCCCACCCCATAGCTGTCTAAAATTAAACATTTCTCACTAGTCACCAAAACAAGTTTTACCAGAACCAAACGGGTCATTTAAAGGCCTTACAAGTTTCATCTCTTCCCAAATTGTGGATGTGAAACGTACTTAATAATACTCTAGAGACTAGAGTGGCCCAACTTCTTCACTTCCAATAGGCATCACATAGATCAACTAAATTCTAATCTCAGTTCTCCAGGAAGCAAAAGTTTGTTAAAAATTCAACCTTTTGAGGAATTGCCTGGTAACCTGTGAACGTGTTATTAAAGGGGAAAAGGCCAAAAAGGCACTAATTAGTTGTGGTCTACAATCTACAATGCAAATCTTAAAAAAACTAAAAATAAATTTTAAATGCCAAAAGAAATATAAAGCACAACCCTCCAACCAAAATGGACAGGTGAAAAAATAATAAATTTCATTAAATAAACTTGAAGAGTTCATATGAAGAAAATGTTGTTTCCTGGCAAACGGCAGCAAGATGCTTAAGTGAGTGGCTTCTAAAACCATTACATCATCTTCCTGATTTAATAAGCCATTAAGTGGATAATAAAAGCCAAAAAACATTACTTTTTCAGGCAGTGTTTTCAACTACGCTGCACACATTAAAGAAATTTCACTGAGAGGGAGAGGTGTATTGTTTTTCTACTAAACGGACCAGATTTTAGCTGCTCAAAGATCGGCCAATAGAATTCCTGTTTAAAAAGTTCATTTCCCTCAAACATTTCAGTTTTCAAAGGTGAAATTGTAAACTGAAATGACATGACCACAGCTGTCTGAGGACCACAATCCCCTTTAAAAAAAAAAAAAAAAAAGGTAATTTAGGGTTGGTTGCTTGCTTTGCCCAAAACAGGTAAAAACATTACGGCTGCTCTGAACACCCCCAGGCAATAGCCAAGGCTGAAAATTAACTGGCACTTAAGGAAGCTGGTTAGAAATCTCACCTATTTTAAAATCATCTCAAAACCATGAGCAAGACTGCAGCAATGGGCTAATGAGCTAATAACCAGATTGAGTTCTGGTCTGCTCAAATTCAGTGATGCTCAAAAATACTCTTAACCCCTGCATCGTGTACCTGTGAGAAAAATTCTACACCCTGGGCTTTCAGCCAAAGCAGGTATTGAAAAGGCTGGTTAATGGGCCACCTCACTGTCCCTACCGGTGGGTAAATGAGGTTAAAATCTACATGCTTACCAATTGGAAACCAGTTGACCATTTTCCTGTAACTTTTTTTCCTGCTAATAATTAAGTTCCATTCCAATTTTCTAACTGATGACTGACCATCTGTATTGCTAATTAAACCCTAGTCCCCAGAATGGTCAGATTAACCAGTCGTCTTACTAGGATTTTAATGAACTGACACATTATGTTGCCACCAGTAAAACGTATTGAGAAAAAGGTAAAAGCGTTACTGTCAGCTGGTTAAAACTGTTTCCCAACCTGTCCTCAGGGTTAGGGGGGATGCCCAGGTCTCCTGTGCGCAGTTTACGAGTCAGGTCTTCTATCTGCAGTTGCACTGGAAGAAACCAGGTTAGGAAAGAAAAAAAAAAGGATGGAAAAAAGACAATGTTACCAAAAAACATCTTAAATCTCAACAACAAGCATGAAGAACTCGGAGACTTTGAAAGGGACGACTGATCAGTGAACACATTGAGGCAAAAACCCCCAACCATCTATCGGCAGGAGTCCATTTACATCTACAGGTATTTTTCACTTCAAAATGGTTATCACTTAAGGAAGCAAACAGTTTGTTGGAAGAGGGGTTAGCAGTAAAGACTGTTCACTAAGGCTAACATCAAAGCAATTACTAGGTGGTGTTTCACCTCTCCCTCCCCACCAACTGACACCCGGAACCAGACCGCATGTTATCAACAATATTCTGTTCCTATCAAATTACTTTCTTAAGGGCAAGACTTGAGAGCTTATTTTTTTCCTTTGCTGAATATTAAACATAGCCCAAAACTGAGACCTAACTAATTAACATGGGACAAGGAAAAATACCAGTTGAACAAAGATCACTTTCATTGATACCAGGCTTAAAATTCCTTTAACAATTAACACATTTAGTAACCAATTCAACATCTCATAAAAGTTTGTACGCACTCTTTCTGTACAACCAGATTCAGGCTAGTAACTCCCAAAACCTGCTGCCTTTATTCATATTTTAGATGACAATCCATATACCTTAATAATAAACCAATAACCGTTAATGCAAGAGGTCTGTCTTTAGACTTGCTCCTTATGTGAGAAGCACAGGGGTGTAGAGGACAGAAAGTGTGTATCAAGGAGAATGTGTGTTGTGTGGCCCTCAGACCTTGACAAATGAAGCTGTACACGGAAGAAAGAGATGAGGGTTTCACATCAGTTCAGTAACTCCAGGGACATGTTACCCCACTGATTTCTCAAGAAAATGGGAACTGCAGAGCCAGAGCACCTTCAGTGTACTGGATAATCACCAAATGTTTCTTACCTTTGCAGATCTGAGTTCTGAGCAGGCACTGTTAATGAAGCGGGCTAGTCTTACAGGATTTAGCTAAAGTTGAGTTGGCTCCAGAATAGGATTAGGGCATGTCTAACCCAAGATACCCTTCTAATTTTAAATACATCCCACAAGAGTTACACACATATGTATTCCATACTCTGAAGAAATGAAAACAATCGTAATATAAAGAGGAGATACTGGGGCAGTGTGTACCGTGGGACAGAAAATGAGTAAGACACCTTGCTCCCCAAGCTCTTCCATGCAGAAAAGTTCTGACTTGGCCATCAAGCATTAAGCTCAACAACTCAAGGTTAAAGTCACCTGCCTTCATGGGGGCAGGCAGTCCTCTTAACCAGACTGTAAGGGTGTGGGGTCTGATCTGAGGAAGAGCAGGCAATTAAATCAAAAGATTGCTATCTTCCTTGGGGCAGAGATCTACACTGGCCTTCGCTCTGATTCTACCTACTTTGATTCAATGATTAAAGCTATAAGTAGCTTAGGGATCAGTGCATTAACTCCCCCCACAACTCAGTTGTTTTTTCTATTTTTCTTGTGTTCTTGGGATATCACTCCACAAGGGACATTTTCACAAGGTTGTAGACCCAGACTAGTCTAATAGGAGTCATGACAGGGTGGGTGGGAGTAGGTAGGAACAGTGGGGAAAGAAGAAATATTAGTACTGTGAAAAGGAGATGAATAATTCCAACAGCTCAAAATTCTCAGCAGTCTAAAATACAAGAGATTAAGATCTTCAAGAATAACAACACACTGGCCTTGAATCTTTTTATTTGTGAAGGCCATGGCCTCATAAGCCTAAGAGACCTTTGCCCTAATTTACTCCAAAGGGGATGTTTATTTGATAATAAATGTTTATCAGTTAAAACTTTTCGAGACACCTGCACAGGTACATAAATAAAAGTAAAACTGCATTAAGAACCACGTATTTTAAAAAGATAATTTTGAGGTTAATTTCATTTCCACGGTGGATTATCATCCCCAAAAATCTCTCAACAACAGTTAAGATCTTTTATCCTACCTTATTCCACAACCAAGTATTACCCCTTTCCCAGCAGAGTTCGTTAGCAGCAAATACAAGAGCCCTCATTTTAAGACAGCTCTCCAAAGACCAAACCAGAAAAGATGCTGAAGGTTAAATTCAACAAAATGGTAAAAAGGGGTGCACTGTAAACACTTTCAGAACCGCTTTTTGATTAAACTGAAGTTTTTTTCCCTCTTTCAGAAAGTACCTATAAGAAGTAAAAAAACCACATTTTAGGGGAAGGGAGGAATATGAAATTATGGTAAAGGCCATTCTGTGAAAAAGGTACTTTGTTTACAATACCTGCAGTGTTCTCCACTGAGGCCACGAGGTAAGACACCCACCTACCTCATCAACTGGCAATGAACAACAGCTAAGAAGGGTGGGGCAAGGTGTTGGACTAAGGACTATTCTCACTAAGTGGACCCCTCTACCTTCGCGGCACTCTCGGAGAACACTGCTTTTATGAACAGACCAAAACAAGGAGCTGCAAATGCAGGACTTACAGAGTAAAAACTGATGAATTATGTCAAAGTCACAAAAGTATACCTGATCATACCCTCACCTCAAAATAGAAAACTTTATAAAGTCTCAAACTTTTAACAGATATGATGTTGCTCATAATACACAGTAACAATGTGAAAACGCTCTTGGATGCAGAACGTGTATTTACCTATATAAGCTCGCTCTTGTTCCCGAGTGAGTCCAGGGGGGATAACCGTAGGCATTCCTGGAATCACAGTCTTCTGTTCCATTGTGTCTTGGTTCCAGCGGCTCCTCTTCCGCTTCTTGCTTGGGAAGTCTAAAGACAGATAAAGCCCATCAGATACAAACATACAGCAGAGTGACCACCAACAGGCAGTTCAGGGTACTTAGGATCTATTACACACAACTTCAGCAGACTACGAAACTGAGAACTTGATCTAAAATATGTAAGTGGCAAAAAACAAAAGACAAATCTGAGATATCAGACCCACATAGCCATTATGAGGGTACCTGGACCTGGACTGGATTAAGTTAACATTTCACATTTTAATTTCTGTCCAAAGAAAGTGTGAAGTATATAAACATAGTAACATCTTAATACTTAAGATTCCAGATAGTGAAAAAAAGGGCTAAGATATATACATGTCCACGAATGCCTTCAAATCCCCAGAAAAGAGTAGACTGAATAATCAGACAAGTTTGTAAAGCAATAATGGCGGACAGCTGCTGGCTTCCCCCCACCTCCACCTTCCCACCAGTTGTCTTTCTAAATGGGCCAGAACACAACTAAACTTATGGTTATTAAGTGACAAAACCCAATTCTTTAACAAAATCACTTTCTTCTTCTTTAGTAAGTAAGCAATTTTCCTGGCCAACGGACACTTAGCATCTTAACCCTTAAAGGATGTTCATCAAAAGTTCAATGAAGAACAAACTATGCAACAGGAATCAAATGCGCCTTTCCCAAGACAGGGGAAAACTCCCTACACATGTGGCACACAAGTCGTCTACTTCCCAGAGGCCCAGGTGAGGGGAAAAGCCCCAACAAGGAGGGGGAGGCCAGTCAGATTTTCTAAGGTAAATGACTGTTTAG
This sequence comes from Manis pentadactyla, assembly GCF_030020395.1. NCBI lineage: Eukaryota > Metazoa > Chordata > Mammalia > Pholidota > Manidae > Manis > Manis pentadactyla. The sequence goes on along the minus strand of NC_080027.1, from coordinate 13,540,870 downwards.
GAAAAAGGTAACTCCCTCTCAAGACAAAAGCAGTAACAGATGAGACCCAACCAACCCCTTAGGGGTTCGAATCTTTCCTTCACTGTAGCGAAAATCCTGCCTCACTGCCGAAATATTGGAGCTTATTCATGGTACGCTGCTCCCTTTCAGGCTGCTCTCTACCACCAGGAAAGCGATGGCTCTACATCCAACAACCTCCTCACGTGCACACTCAGCATCCCCGCCCCCACCCCACCTCTCTCCCCTACACGAGAGGCTGAAGACCAAAGGGGCCCCTCAGCTATTTTAGTTGGGCCTCAAAACCAGGCGGCCACAATGCGCCTGCGCACAGAAAACCTCCCGCAGCTCGCCCCCACCCCCAGCGCGCGTGCGCACTAAAGGGCCGAGAACCAGGACGCACGCCCCGTGGCGCAGCCGCTCGGCTCTCCCCGTGCGCGTGCGCGCGCCGCGTGCAGCCGCCGTCGCCGCCGCCGCGCGCCCCTCCGCCGGCCGGGCCCGTCCGCGCGACGCCTCTCGCACTCTCTCGGCCCGACTCACCTCCTCCGCCGCCGGCCGGGCCCGGCTGCTGGTCCTGACACGGCGGCTGGGGTGGCGGCGGCTGTGGCGGCGACACGCGCTGGTAGAGCGGCGGCGGAGGGGGCGGCTGCGGGTACGAAGAGCCCGGAGAGGGCGGCCGCGGCAGTGGCTGCTGGGGAGGCGGGGGGGGGGGCGGCGGCGGCGGCGGTGGCGGCAGCGCCGCGAAGGGGAAGGCCGCGGTCAGGGGCCCCACCGAGCCCACGGGAGCGGGCGGCGGCGGCCCAGGCACCAGCAGCCCCGCCCCAGGGCCGGGAGCAGGCGGAGGCCCTGGCTCGAAGCCCCCTTTAGGTCCGGGAAGTGGGGGAAGGCCGGGGGGGCCCAGCTTACCCAGCGGCGTGGCGTTCGCTCCGGTCGCCATGGCGCCCCCGGGGACCGGCACCGGCAGCTCCTTTCAGGCGGCGGCGGCGGCTGCTTCTCCTTCGCGAACCTTCTGGGGGAGGGGACTCGAGTGCGCTGCCGCGAAGCGCGCGGACCCCGGTCCTCACGCGGCGGGCGGCGGCGAGCGGCGGCGCGAGACGCACAAAGAGGGAGGAGAGAGGGCGCCGCGGGGGCGGGCCGGGGGCGACCGGGTTTGATCCTGGATTGGGCAGGGCCGAGACAAGAGGGTCGGTATCGGCGGCCTCCGATTGGCGGAGCGTTGGCCCTTCTCGATACGTGCCGGGATTGGCCAGACCGTTAGGCCAGGCGAGGAAATGGCGGCGGAGCCTGACGAGCTAGGATGTGTCGCAGCGCGTACTTCATTTGTTACTGCGCGAACTGAGCTCGGAGTCCAGAAAGGAGGAGATAGAGTGGGGCGAGCCCTGTGACGTTGGAGCCGAGAGCTTTCTCATTGGCTGAAGTTGATGGAGTCAGTCAATCTCGTTGCGTCGTAGTGTGATGGGATTGGCTGTCGGTTCGATTCTTTTGCTAGTCCCCTCCCGGGGAAGTTTCGCTGGGATTAAGCGGGCGAGCGTGGAGAAACCCCAGACAAATGAGGCTCACGCTCGGGGAGGAGTGGAACAGAAGTGCGCAAACGTAGGTGGGGCAAAGCCGCTTCTCACCTTAAAAATAATTCTTTTGCTTCACGGTCGCGACCCCCAGGTCCGACGCAGAAGCCGTAAGTGACGTCAATCCTCAATTTCCATGGTAACCCGGAACCGAGTGGGGGGAGGGGCCGGCGCGCGCCCGTAAACCGGTTTTGTTGACTCCGCAGGTAAAAAGGGACTTCCTGATTTATTTGGGCCGGGGTGGGGGGGAATGTAAAAAGTTAGAGCAAAAAGGCTGTAAAATAGTTTTACTGAAGGATTGAACACTATCTGTACTGATGAGAACACATAGTCTTAGGTGGAAAATTATAAAGTTGCCAATTCCAAAATTAGGTTTCAAATAAGCCTTTCCCTTAGAGTCCCAAAGGGGGTTGAAGGGTTGATTAGATCATCTTAAAATCATGTAACTATAAAAACAGGAAATTTGTAAACAAGAGGAGGCCCTAGCTTTTTCCAGATACGCAATATAGAAGACACAATCAAAACAAGTGGTATTGTTGTAGGAAAGACGGATTAGCGCAAGAGTCCGGAAATAGATTCCCTATGTTATATAGGTAGAGATACCACAAAAGTGGTATTTCAGTTCAGTAAAGAAAAGATTTAGCTAGTAAATGGTATAAAGTTCTAGATCAGAACAGTGTAAAACAGACAATACAGTTCAGGAGACTATTAGGGTCATCTAGCGGTAGAGACTTTAAGACAGGAAATTCAAACTATAAAAAGATACTTGATTACTAAAGAAGTTAAAACATAAAAGGGAAGAGACAATGTATTAGAAAAATATATTTGCTGCACACTATAAAGGGATAATTTATGTCATTCAGAGAAGTCTGAAAAGCTAATCAGAAAAAAGAAAGTTAATGGAAAATGAGTATAAAGACTGAACAGGCAAGTCTCAAAAGAACAAATCCAAATGGCCAAAAAACATGAAAGGGTACCAACAGCCCAAGCAGAAAACTGCAAATTAAGGTGATAATGAGGAATGTATGTTACCATCAAAATAGCAAAAAACAAATGTTCTAACACTGAATTTCTTTTTTGGAAAGCATTAGATTGTCTATTAAAATTGTACCCCTTTCAGGAAAAATAAAAAATAATCCCTTTCAATGTAGCAATCCCACTCCTGGGAATCTGCCCTAAAGCAAGACATTATATACTGTGTTCAAGGCCTTTTTACTGTTCAAGGTCTTGTAGCACTGTTTTATAATGACAAAAACCTGAAAATAAAGTGAATTTCCAACAATATGTGAATAGCTCAATGATCCAGAGCCTGGATTATTAGCTTTGAAAAGCAGTTAATCCATACCATCTGATCTCGAGGGACTTGGGTGCTATACTGCTATTAAATGAGAAAAGCAGAGAAATATACATTACATGTAAAACAAACCATGTATATGTGTATATGTGCACTTGCATATAGTTACGTGAGTGTAGAGAAAGCTGTGGGAGGATGCACACCACATTACCAGTGAAGACACCAGAGAGGAAAACAGGTACCTCGAAGTTATCCAATACAGTTTAAGAACCCAACCTATTTTTAAAATGTACTTTATACTTTTTTAAAAGGTATGATGTGATCCCATTTATATAACATTGTGTAACTGTATAGATATAAAGAAATGCATTGAAGGGATCATGCAATTTTGATGGTGGTGGGATTTCAGGTAATTTTTTCCCTCCTATTTCTACATATTCTATATCCTGTTTTAATTTTTTAGACTGAGTGAGTATTATTTGTATAAAAAATGAAGCTACTATTGTGGACAAGAAAGGAAAGTACAAAATATAGAATGTTCAAATCACCTGCTTGAAAACAAAGGAAAAAGTAATTTATTCAATAAACGCAAATTCTTTGCAGGAAGGGAAAAAAAAAGATATTCAATGTTTGAGCAGCTTGGCAGATACCACAGTGAATGAAATTCAGCTCCTGCCTTCCAGAAAACATAGCCTAGCAAAGGAAAAAGATGAGCACTCAAATAAAAATGTACTGTGGGTACTAACGCAGCTGCCATGCCAGTAAGGGGAAAAGCCACAGCTGGAACTGTCATGTGGGGCCGTTACCTTCACTGCTTTCTAGTTGTTTCAGTTTAATTTCCTCCTCTGTCCTGGATTTCTGTGAGAGTGTTTTTTAATTACCAAGTTGAAATATTTTGGTCTACTATTAATTTCTATTTTTGTTAGATTTTGCAGAATAATATGGCCTTAAAAAATCTTTTTCTCAATAAAGAATGATTTTATGATCAAGCGTATGATCAATTTTTGTAAGTGTTCCAAGGACAAATTAATAGCTAAGAGAGTTTGGATGGCTATTCTAGGCTCTGAGTTTTTTCATGCAATAGCTCATTCCATCCTTAAAACAACCTTCCGAGATGGGTATTCTAATTTATAGATGAGAAAACTGAAGCATAGAGAGTTAAGTAACTCCCCAAGATCACATAGTCTACCAGTGTAGTCTACTGGTCCAAGACTCCTAGTTGTACGAAACAGGATTGGAATGTAGGCCATGCCACTTGCCGGCTGAGGACCATGGAGCATACCCTTGCCAGTTTTGAGGTAAGCTGGAGTCCTGTAACCCCGGGCCAGCCATCCACCAGCTGGCAATAGGCAAGTCATTTAATCTCTCCATGCCTCAGTTTCTTTGTATAACACGGACACTAACATTACCCTCAAGGGTACTGTGCTGGTTCAGTGACATCAGAGGGCACAGTTGGTTTTTAACTGGGTATCCTGAGTTACAGGTGCAAGAAGTACACACAGATTTCAGACAGATGCCTCTTGATTTTATATATAAGGGGCAGCAGTATATACATATCTAGTCTTTGTCCTCAGATCCTGGCAGAGAGCTTTAAAAAATCACTCAGGGATTTCCTGAGTGATGGAGGAGTGTCTTTAGTTAGTCATAATGAGCCCCACTGGACCATATCTGAGTTAAAGCTAATAGGGTGACTTATTGCCAGCTCTCAAGAGCCCTGAAATAGCTTCGGGATTGCTGGCTGGTCAGAAAAAACAACCAACTTTCAGCCCAACTCCCCACCCCTGGCTGGGGAAGAGGGGTTGGAGATTACATTCAATCACATGGCCAATGATTCAGTCAATCATGCCTATGTAATGAAACCTCAATAGAAGCTCTGCACAATAAGATTTGGAGAGCTGAGTTACTGAGCATATTGATGTGCCAGGAGGGTGGTACACCCGACCCCATGGGGACATAAGCTCCTGAGCTCAGGACCCTCCCAGACCTTGCTGCCCAATGCATTTCTTTGCCTGTTTATTTGTATCCTTTATAATAAAACAGTAATAATAAACAGGGCTTTCCTGAGTTGTGTGTGTCATTCTGGCAAATTATTGGACCTGAAGGGCATCACGGGTATTCCTTAACCTGTGGGGTCTTCACCAGCTCGGTAATTTGTGTCAGAATTGAACTGGGGACGTCCAGTTGGTACCAGAGAACTGGTGCAGGAACATAAAGGGTAAGAAATTTCAATCCCTTCCTACTAATCCCTGGAATTTTCTTTTAAATCTATATCTGATAGTTCAGACACCCCAAGCCCTGGAAAGATTGAGAGGTAGTCTCATGTAGCTAGCTGACACTGGAAGGACACCTCTCTGGGGTAACCTTTTGGGGTGGTAGAGATGTTGGCTATTGTGATTGTGGCAATGGTCTCATGAGTATGTATATATGTCAGAGTCATTGAATAGTAATTTTTAGTATATACAGTTTATTGTTTGCCAATTATATCTGATGAAGCTGTAAAGAAACAATAGAAGAAACTACAGGGAGAGAGTTCTGCCTGTAGTTCCACACAGGACACTGATTTCATTACTGGGAAAAGAATATTTTTGCTTTTTGTTTTTTAGGCCATTACAGGGTTTTATTTTTTGAGTGATGACTTTGTAATATTTAAACTTACATTTTATTACGTAGTACTTAATACATATGAAAGGATATGTGGCAACTTATGTGAGTTAGGAACAGTTATAAATGGAACACCCATCAACCTAGCACCCAACCTGAGAAGCAAGCTATTACCAATGCCTTTGCAAATTTCTGGGGTCTGCCCTTATCCTACACCACACCCCTTACAGGGACTACCACCTTAAATTTGGTGTTTTTTTTCCCCCTGATCTAATAGTTTTATCACGTGGGTCTATCACCAGACAATAGATGGTTAGTGTTGCTTTTGAGCTTTATAGAATGCTATCCTACTGTGAGTAGTTCTGTGCAATTTGGTTTGAGTATTACATCTCTAATGATTCATCTGTGTTGTTGCATTAGGTGTATTACATTATTTCCAACCGTCCCAACAGCCCTGAGGGCCCACTTAAGATATGGTCCACCCAGGGAAAATATAACTTAGCAAGCTGGCCCAAGTTAGGGCCATGATACATTCATCCCCAAACTCAGGAAGCATGATTGAGGGCCTACTGTGCACCAGGCAGTGACCGGGTGCTGGGCATGCCCCAGTGAACACAGCCACTCCTCTCACCCTCCTGAAGCGTTCTGGTTGTTGCCTTGACCCTCACTTGACTAGGTGTATGGGTTACTTATGGGAACATCCCAGGGTGCCCACGCCTCTTTCATTTAAACCATAGAATGGTCAGAGAGGCTTCTGCTCAGAGAGGGCAGTTTGACAGTAGCTATCATAGGGACAAACGCAGCCACCTCTGACCCAGCAATGCCACTTCCAGGAATTTAATCTATAGAACACTTGACTAAATACACAATGGCATGGCATAAGAATATTGCGTAAGAGTATTTATTGCAGTAATGTTTATAATATTGAAGTAGTAGATTTCTATCAGTAGGGATATAATTACAGTTAATTAACATTTAGTTATGCAAAACCCATATGGAGGAATACCACTAGCTATAAAAACAAAGTGGGAGGCACTGATAATGGAAAGCTCTCCAGGAAGGATTTTAAAAGCGTAAGATTAGAACAGTGTGTAGAGTATGTTACCATATGTATAAAAGGGGTGTGTGTGTGTGTGGATGGAGCATACATACCGAACTATTAAATATGCATAAATACTTTCAAAGGGATTCATAAGTAACTGGAACCTGGATGGAAAACTTTTCATTGTAGCTATTTGTATTTTATAAATTTGGGTACCATGGACAAGGATTACCTATTAAAAAAATACATAAAATCACAATTTTAGTCTCTCAGCAAATATTCCCTGGCTTCTTTGCCTTTCTTTGGCTTGTGGCCAGCCTTTGCTGGCAGCAAATATTTTATGAGTCCCTTGATTTTCCCAGACCCACCACTGTGGCGCCTTACATGATACCCTCCCCCTTCAGACTCTAGTGGCACTCAAGGGCTCAAGAACCTGCCACAAGGTGGCGCTGCCTACTGTCCCGGGAGCAGCAGGTCAGTCCTCCCTGGGCACCTGAGGTCAGGGGTCAGGGGCCTCTGCTGAGTGGGAGCTTAGCTCCCCACTCCAGGCATTCCTTAACCCTACATCTCTGCTAAGAAATCTGGGAAATTGGAAGTTAGAAATTGTACCTGTCACCTCACCATGTGGCCCATCAAGTGCCCTCCAGGCAGGTGCTGACAAACCTTCAGAACTTGGAAGGAACCTCACCTCCCTTGGGTCTCACAGAGAATGCGAACATGAGTGCCCAGCACACCGGAACTGCATCTGCTTTCCTGATTGACTCCCTCATTTCAGCTGAGAAACCCTCCCTGTCACTGGGAGTAAGAGCAGTCGGGGCTCTGTTGGCGGGTGGGCAAGGGGACAATATTACAGCCTTGGGATGGCCTGGGCCTCTGCCAAGGGCACTAGAGACTGGGTTGCCACAAGCTCTTCACATAAGCTGCCATCTACCCACCACCCAGCCATATGTTTCATTCACTTATCAAATATTTACCAAAGGCCCACCAGGTTCTTATTCAAACACTCGCCTTGAATATCAAAAGGGAGATGATGGGGCCAAACTCCAGACCTGGTTCCTGGGCCTTTGCTCAAGCCCTTCCCCCAGATCCAGGGCCTTCTTGCCCTCTGTAGCCCTGGTCCTGCCTGTGCACCTGACCCGTCCTTCCATGCCAGCTGCCATCCTGCCCCCTTGGTCTCACTTGCCCAAAGGCTCCGCTCAAGAGCAGCCTGGTCCGTCCTGGGACAACCAGGGGCTCCTTGGCCTGAGGTATAGAGCCCCCTAAGAGGAAAAGTGGGAGAATGACAATGCAAAGCACAAAGTCAGTCATGGGCAGACATACAGACCCTCAAGATGCAGGCCCCAGCAGGGAGGAAAGCTCTCCTCATGGGACCCATCCATACCTTGGCAATGACCCTTGCCTGAGCCTAGCATTTGGCACTGAGGCCCCCCTGGGAGTACTTGTTAAATGGACACAGGCTAATCTTCCCAGTGTCTAACCTGATGATGGTGCCCATACTCAGTCCTGGCCAGGCTAGGCATCCAGTGGGAGGCAGGAAGGCTGCCCCAGGCCTAGCGGGGGATATGGCAGGCTGTTCCATAGGCCAGAGCCTCCCTGAGGCTGGGTGGAGCCTGGCCTCTCCTGGGCCATGGCTGCCAGGTAAGATCCTATATTGGGCAGAGATGCCCTGGATGAGAGTCCCTTTGTTCAGGACCACCCATCGGTATGACTCCTTGGGTACAAAAGAAGCCTCATACTGCAAAGCTGAGGGCTGCTTCTGACCAGGGGAGCCCGGGAAGGCACAGGACCTGAGTTGCCTTCTGGAGCCACTGGCCTCCCCATTGCCTGTGTCTGGCCTCCCCATGAGGATGCTGCCAGAACACAGGTGGCCTACCCTTCTCTGGTACATCCATAGCACCCAGTGCCACAGAAAGATGTGCTGGAGGGAAGGAAGGAAGGGGGAGATGAGGGATCAGTGGATCCCTGGACAAAGAGGGATCAGTGGAGTAAAATCAAACCAGCTTTAATACCAATATAGTCTCTCTATTAAATACCATGTTCCCCAGGACAGGGTATAGGGGCAGGCTCCCGGCAGGAAAAGTGGAAAGGAAATGTGGAACAAAATGGAATGGATGGCCCAGGGCGCACCCCCTCTCTGCCCAGGACCCCTGCCACAGGGCACTAGGGCCTGGGCTGCCTGCAGGGCAGGAGAGGTGACAGCAGCTTCCTCTGGTCCAGTTATGACAGGGCTGTGGGGTGGGCTCCCCTGCCCTCTGCAGCCCTGAAACTTCTCAGGATTATTTCTGCCCTTCAGACCAGCAGAGCAGGGACCTTGGGCTCCTCTGATCTGGGCGGGGTCCCTCTGCCTAAAAGGGACGGCAGCTAAGGCATGGGGGTAGGGCAGGGGACTACCACTGGCCACCCGGCCCACTCAGTAACTGCTCTGATGGCCAGTGAGAATGTAGAGGTTGCTGTGAGCCCCCGGGTTGTCGGTTGGAATGCTCTCAAGGATGATGTCTCTGGAGGGGGTAGGGGAGAGAGGACCAGAGGTGAGCAAGGCAGGGAAGCCACTGGGACACGTCAAGGGGGCCTTAGGGGCATCTGAGGGGAGGCTGGGGCACTCCATCCTACCTGTGGGCCCCAAGCACTCGGAAGATCCTTGTCTCATCTGTGATCTCCTGGGTCACCTGGGGAAAAAAGGGTATTGAGGTCACCCCAGCAGGTCCTCTCCTAACTGGTGAGGACAGCAGGGTTGAGGGCAGCCAGATTCCTCAGTTCAACTCACCTCGTTGGTGTCCAGGCTGCGGCCTTGCATTCCATGGCTCCAGAAGGCCAGCACACTGTCTTGCAGACACACTGGGAGGGGAGAGGCTGCCGTCAGCCCTGTGCCGGCCCTGAGGACGCTGGTGCCCCACCGCCACACCCCAGGCAACAAGGATGGCTCTTAAGGGCCTGGAGACCTGTGTCCACATCCCACTGCTACCCAGGGCCCTGGGCCACATCGTGTGCTCTAGGCTGGGGATATTCCTGCCCACCACCACTGTGAGCCTTACTCACCCACAGTCTCAATAGGGAAGTCAAACGTCAGCACGGGCGCGAGTGTGGCCGTGGGCTCACCCAGCAGGTTGACAAGCCTCACGCAGCCTGTACAGGGAGAGGGTTGGTGGGCGGGAATGGGACGACTCCCTTCCAAGGAGGCAGACCCATGCGCTTTTCCTCACCCCTTACCCTTCACCGCCCCAGCTCCAGGGACACTCACGGTCAAAGCAGACTAGGACCGTATCCCTGTCCACCTGAGTCACCTGCTGGGCCGAGCCTGGGAGCCCTTCTGCAGGCAGAGAAGGGTGACAAGGCCTGGCGGAGCTACCAGCCCCCTCTGGCCCCAAGAGGAGGACCTGGGGGACGTGCAACAGCCGGCCTCTGCCACAAGTGCATTGCAGGTCAGCCTGTGACAGCCCTGGGGGGGTCAGGGTACCTAATCTCGCTGTCCGGCTACAGAACTGAGACTCAAAGTGGCAGAGTGACTCCCCACAGGCTCCCGGGAGCCATGGGAGGGCCGGGGCTCTGCAGGCTGGAAAACCAGGCTTGTGACTCAGTTGCTGTGTGACCGCACATCTCAGCCTCAGTTTCTTCATTTGTGATACAGGCATGACAATGCCTACATTGCAGGGCCACTGTAAGGTTCTTACGAATGTGATCCTATGTGTGAGAGACCCCTGGCTTGGGGCCTGGGGGCACAGCAGAGCCTTACCCAGGGTGCCTTCCCTTCTGCTTTACCCGTTTCCGCTCACCCTGCTCCCCTGAGCTGTCCCAGTGCCCAGTGGCCTGCTTCCCTGCTCAGAATGCAGGCCTCTGGTGCTCACCTTGCCCCATTTGGCTCTATCCGTGCTGCCCCTGCAGTGTTGGTCAGCTTTTTCTTAACTGCTGAGCCCTTTGGTCTAGTGAGATCTTTTACAGAAGCCCAGCTGACGGGAGGCTGGGAGCTCCAGGCCCCCAACTCCCAAGGTCTCTTTGGAGCTGTAAGCTGCTCGAGTGTGTGTGCACCTGCACATGCACACATGCACATATACACACACGGCCTTCCAGCTCACCCAGTGGTATGAGGATGTCTGGAGTCAGACCAGCCTGCAGACGCACACGCACGCATGCACACACACACACGCACACACGCACGCACACATGCACACACATGCACACGCACACACACACACAGCCTTCCAGCTCACCCGGTGGTATGAGAATGTCTGGAGTCAGACCAGCCTCCAGGGGCAGGACATGGAACAGGACTCGGCAGCCCGGCCCCTCAGGGCTCTCAGCCCCCACGCACACCTGGGGCAGCTCCTTCCCGTCCAGCACGAGGGGCTCCAGCATCCCTGCTGGGCTGGGCAGGGGACTGGAGAAGCTCTGGGGGCAGCAAGAGTACGTACTTAGGTCTCCATTTCTCCCGCAGGCCCACTGCCACCCGCCTAAGGGTCGCCCTGGCCTCACCCCCCCACACCTTCAGCAGCAGGAACTTCTGCAGTGGCTCGTACCACTGCAGCAGGAGCAGGCTGGTGGGCAGGGCGGCCAGCAGGAAGCTGCTGCCCGTGTAGGGGTTCCGCACTATGAGAGAGGCAGGCCGTGGGCACCGGGTGCACCTGTGTCCCAACCCCTCCCCGGCCCCACTCAGCTCAGCTCTTACCCACACGACATTGAAGGCAGCCTTTGGTGTCAGGAATCTTGGTGGACAGGGCAAAGCGTCTGCAGGGGTGACAAGCAGGGTGTGTGTCACAGGTGCCATCTGTGGGTGAGGGCCTGGCAGAGCCTAAGAGGCAAGTACTATCATCTTCCCTGCCTTACAGGTGAGTGAGCTCAGTCACTCAGAGAGGCAAAGCAACTTGCCTGAGTAACACAGCTGTGAAGGGCACAAGATCTGAAAAGAATGAGTCTTGTGGCTCAGGCACCCACCTCTATAGACTGCAGCATCTCTGTCAGTCCAGGGCTTTGATAACAGAATTACCTCTAACCGTGCAACTTTGGGCATGTCACTTAACCTCTCCACACCTCAGTTTCCTCATCTGTAGAATGGGGATACCAGTGGCACCCACATCATAGGGTCACTGTGAGGGTCAGATGAATTAATACAGGGGAAGACCTTACAGCTGAGCCCGGCACACTGCATGCCCTGGAGGACTAGCTTTCATCATCCTGAATAGTTACTTTCCTACTTCCAGCCACTGAAAATCGTTTTTAGGTGAGGCAGGGTATGAACGAAGAAATGACACAGAGGGGTCAGAAGCTAATGCAGGCCGCCCGAGTGCTCAGGCCGGGTGTCACAGATGGGCAAGCAGCCCGCGCAGATTAAGATGCAAGAAGACAGCAAAGGGCCTGCCTTCGGCTGCTTCACCCCTCAGGGCCAGCAGGTGGCCCACCTCGGTGCCTGGGAAGAAGTGGGTTTTCCCCCAGGACACCTCCCCAGACTCACTCCTCCTCGGGGGACAGGGCTACATGCCAGCGGCCCTGCTACCTCCTCCCAGCCACCCAGGCCCTGCCTGCACCCTCCGCCGGGATATGGGCCCCACCCAGGAAGCCAGTGCCTGTCTCCCTCTCTGGCCCCTGTCCTCACTTCTCTCTCCCGTTCCTCCCACTCTCTTCTGCACTCAGATGGGACAGAGGCAGATATTTTTTGTTTTTGTTTTTCCAGATAATTCTGCAGTGGTCCATTCTTAGTGCTCATAGTGGACACTGTGACTTTGTGATTTCCCGAACACACGCCCAAAGCTGCCTATGACTTATGGGGGCTCGGACGGGCCTGTTTCCTGCAGGTCCTGGGCCAAAGTAAAGGTTCACTTAGGGCCCAGGGTCAGGAAGGCCCCGGGTGACGGGCCCCAGATGTGGCCCATGAGCAAGCACACTGCAGGAAGGGCCTGGGCCCCCCATCTCCCCAGCTGGTGCAGCCACTGGCCTGGCCTCCCTCCCCCTCCCCATGGCTCCCCCTCCTCAGAACTCAGCCTCACCCAGCCAACAGCTGAGGAGGTCCCACTCGCACATCTGGAATTCAGTGTGACAACACTGATGCTGCTCCACCCACAACTGATGACAGCTCCATCCTTCCTGTGGCCTAGGCCAAAAACCTTGGAGTCATCCTTAACTCCTCCTTCTCTTCCATCCACCAACCGTCAGGAAGTCCTCTTGAATTCAACTTTGAAAATATAACCAGAATGCAGCTACTTTTCATCTCCCTCACTGCTACCCTAGCCTCCCGCCTGATTACTGCAACAAGCTACCATCACCTCCCGCCTGATTACTGCAACAAGCTCCTGACAGGTCTCCCCACTTCCACTCTCACCTGCTCAGCCTGTTCTTAACACAGCAGCTAGAGTGATCCCGTGAAAACCTCAGTCCATGTCACTCCTCTGCAGTGGCCCATAGGATGCTCTGAGTCAAAGCCAAAGGCCTCACGGCTGCATGGCCCTCCCCGATCATCTGTCTCTCCCTCCATCCATCCGACACCAGCGTCCTTGCCAGTTCCTGCCCCAGGGCCTGTGCACTGGCCATCCCGTCTTCTGGGATGCCCTTCCCCAGGATATCAACAGGACTCACTCCAAGTCTTTGCTCAAACAGCACCATCTCAGCAAGGCCCTACCTGACCACCTGTTTAAAACCACAATTTAGACCCTACCCTTCCTGGTCCTCCCACTTGCTCTTCTTCGTCAGCACCTTCCCCTCTCTGCATCACCACAGAATATACTCCCTATTTATGCAGATTGTTGTCTGTCTCTCTTGAAAAGGAAGTCAGAGCGTACAAGGATCTCTAGCTCACGGGTGTATCCCTGCCCTCAGAACACTGCCTGGCACGTCCTCGGTGCTGAGTAAACAGTCACTGAATGACGAAGGAACTCAGCCCTGGACATCTCATGAGACATGCAACACAATCTGCCCCTCTGGAGATCTCGCACCTCCTCCAGCTCCCTCACACTCATTCTGGTCTGTCCCCAAATCCTGTCATCCCCACTTTCTCAATATGGCTCTGTCCAGTTCTCACTGTTCTATAGCCTGATCCCCATCACCTTGGGTCACCACACTGGCCTCCTTTCCAGGTTAGCCTCCCCAGACAGTGCATCCTTCTCACTGGCTCCACAGCCGGCCAGCAGATGTCTTGTCTTCCTCTGCCTAGACAAGCCCCGCTCTCCGGCCCACGGCTCTTGGAGAAGGTCCATGCCCCAGGCCTGGCCCTTGAGCTCCTCATCCCCTGGCTTCAGTGACTGGCTCAGGGTGGGCATAATCCTGAACTAGACGAATGAGAACTGACCCCTACACTTTTGTGGGAATTACTTGGAAACAGGGATTCTAGACCTACGCAGTTGGTAGCTAGTGGCACGCTGGCCCGGAACTGCAGGTGGCCATCACTGCACAGGAAAGCCAGGAAATGAGTGACAAGAGAAAAACAGCCAAGAGATGCAGGAAGAATCTGGATGCTGCTTAAACCTGGATCCAGCTGGGCCTGAAGCTAAGGCTACTCCTGGACTTGCGGTTACATGAGCCACTAAATTTCCTTTGGGGCTTAAGTCAATGACTTAAATCCCCTGCAACAGGAAGAATCCTGATTGGTGTACAGAGGGATCCTAAAATGTTCATGGCGTGCTGCCAGTTGAACAAAGCTCAAATCCAAGCCCAGCAGAAGACCTGGAGCATGGTAAGTGCTCAGCAAGCCCATGCTCCCGCATGCTGTGGCACACTTTCCATGCCTGTCCCCTTGCCTCCCGACAGGTCTGGGGCAGAGGGCGGGGAGGCGATAACTACTGACAGATGAGGAAATGGGCTCAGAGAAGCAGAAGTGACATGTCTAAGATCACAACAGTCCCAGGAACGGGCAGGGCCAAATTCCAACCCTGGCTCTGCCCTCTGCCTCCCCCTTCTCCCCTCTCCTGCACATGCAGGCTCCCGCAGGGGCCCCACCTGGGGATAATACGCTGGGTGAGGCGGTTGGTAGGGATGGAGAGGGGAACCTGTTGCTGTAGTCGCCGCTGCTCAAACAGGCCCGGGAGGTCATGGGCCCAGATGTGTGTTGATTTCCCTGCCAGGGAGGGAGAATGGGGCTCAGAGAGTTGTTGGGGGGGCAGCGTGCAGGCCTCCCTTCCCTGCCCCAACTTGTACCTGAGAGTGACAGCAGCACATTATTCACACAGTAGAGCCAGTTGCAGCGGTGTGAGATCAGCTGGAGGCCACAGATGACAGATGGACAGGGTCAGCACCCCAGGCCCCCCAAGAATCTCTGCCCTCCACAGCCAGCCATGCCTCACCTTCTCCAGTGTATCCTCGTGCAGTTCATGCAGGTTGAGGGTATAGATGCCTTCCTCGGCCCCCACCACAAGGAACTGGTCTGCAGGTTTGGGTAAAGGGTCAGAGGTCAACCCCTGAGCTGGGAATTCCCAGGTCCCTGCTTCCTCCCTGCCCCCTGGCCTACCCCGGGTGACAGGGTGAATCCAGGTGACCGCAGTGTGGATCTGCAGGGGGCAGCCATTGAAAACCTTGGAGAAGCAGGCACCCATCTGGGAAGGAGGCAAGAGCCTGGTGAGGGGCATGGGTAGAGGAGGACGGGCGTGGGGCTACAGGGCAAACACTTACGTGCACCTTGGGGGTCGGGGGGAGCCCGTGGCAGGACGATCTCTGAGAGGGAGGGAAGCAGTCAGAGCCAAGGTCGTGCCCAGCCCCCACCTCCCCAGCTCCTTTGTAGCAACCCTCACCTCAGGGTCCTCCTGGTGCTTCATGGTGGCCCAGGCGGTGGGAAGCAGTGGGGGGCTGTCGGCGCCTGGCAGAGGTGGGAGTGGGGTTCCTGCAGGCACAGACCTGCTGTGAATTCCAGCCCCAGCCCTACCCCACACCTGCCTCCTGGTCCAGAAGCCCGGGACTCACCTCGGGGGCTGGATAAAGGGTCCTCAGCAGGAGGCTCAGAGGGGGATGGCCCCAAAAACGGGGCTCGCTTAATGGTTCCTGTGGCATCGTCTGGGGAGTCCAGCTCCTGGAGTGAGGATCAGAGAACCCAGCCTGCTCTTATCAGATCACCCTGCAACCTGGTCCCACCCCAGCTGCACCCTTGGCAGCACGCCCCCCATCGCCAGCCTGGGCCTCCCCGCACTGCGCACCTGGAGTTCCAGGGCCGGCCTGATGGTCAGGCTCCTGTGAGGGCAAATCAGAAGACAAGGAGGTGCGAGGTGGGACTGGCTCCCGGCCCGGCTGCCCCACCCCTCCTCTGCCTGGCCCCTCACCTTTCCTCCAGGGCCTCCTGGACTGACTGCAGCAGGCTCCTGGGCAGGGGGGGATCAGAGGTCAGCTTTTCCTGCTGCCCCCCAGCCTCTCCCCGGCAGCCCCCTCTCCCTCACTCACCCGCTCAGCTCTTCCTTCCCCAGCAGCGTCCACTCCTCCTCCCACTGTGGGGAAACCAAGGCAGAAAGCCCGGGAGGGAGCACGTGAGAGGGCGATCGAGAGATTGTGGGGAAGAGAGCAGACAGACAGACAGACACGGAGACTCAGAGTGAGATGGTAACAGAACTGTGAGAGCAACAGACGATGAGAGAGAACAGGACAGAGACACCAAGAGCAGGAGGCAACGAGTCAGACAACAAACACAAAATGAAGGCAAAAAGGTGCCGGACAGGGTGGGGTGGGGTGAAAAGAGTGGCCCCCCTGCCGCCTTCCACAGGACTGTCCAAAAGAACCTGACCCAGGAAGGCATCCGCAGCCTTCTGAGTCCAAGTGGGACAGGCCCCCTTGGGCTGCTTTTCTGGGCGAGAGGGCCAGGCCGCCCCTGCCCCAGAGAGCCTTCCTTAAAGATGCTCGACCTCCAGCATGGCTCCCTGGTCCGCCTGGCGCACCACCCTTCCCACACAGCGAGCCCCTCACCGGTTCATTTAGCGGGTCCGTTTCCTTCCTACGCAAGGCGCCGAATTTCACCTGGTGAACTGGGGGCCCAGCACACACGGAGTCAGGCAGGGAGGAGAATCAATCCCCACACTCAGAACAAACCTGCCCCACGCAGCCCCCGCCAAACCCCCATACACAACCCCCACCAAAGCCCACAGCCCCCAACAAACCTTACATACAGCCCCCACCAAACCCCACACATACCCCCCCACTAAATCCCCCCCAACAGTCCCACAATCAATCAAATCGCCTCACACAGCTTCTACCACCAAATATCCCCCAACACACAGCTCCCCCAAAAGTGGACTCACACTGGATCTCCGAGGGGGTCCTCTCGGCCTGGCCACGTTGACCACGGGAATGAATGGTGTC
The DNA here is from genome assembly GCF_030020395.1 of Manis pentadactyla. NCBI lineage: Eukaryota > Metazoa > Chordata > Mammalia > Pholidota > Manidae > Manis > Manis pentadactyla. Next base: position 13,524,117 of record NC_080027.1, on the reverse strand, counting down.
TGGAAATGTGTCATAAGTCTAAGGAAGAACACAGAGAGGGGACACACCCCTGGCACTCGCCTCACACCAGGTACTCCTGTATATGCTCTACACACATCAGCCTGTCTTCGTCCACAACAACCCTCTGAGATCATTGCGAGATTAACTGGCACCCTCATTTCGCTCATGAGAAAACCAGTGCAGAGAGGCAAGTAACTAGCCAAAGATCACACACAAAGCAGAAAACGGCCGAGCCAGGGTCACGGTCTGACAGGGCCAAGGGCAGGAGCCTATCAAGGAGGGGTACAAGGAGGCAAGACTGGCTCCGGGAAGAATCCCAATGTGGGGGCTCACCTGAAGGGGTGCTCCCTGTGCTCAAAAGATTCAAGCAAACTGTCGCCCTTGCTATTTGATAAGTCACTTCGCGTTCCTTACACCAGGCCAGACCAAGATCCATTTGCCCTACTTCTTTCACTTACCTCCAGGTCACAGTCTTCTGGGGACAGGGTTCCCAGATGGGGGTCGTTGGCCTTGTCCAACAGTTGTGTGAGGAGAGCCCGAGGGAGCTGCTGGGTTGTGAATGGGTGCTGGAAGACCGAGGGGGGGCGCAGATTAGCCCCTGGCCTCCGGGCCCCTGCTCTCAAGCATCAAGCCCTTGGCCCTGCCCCCTTCCTCCCACCTGCAGAAGCTTCTCTGCTGTTGGCCTCTTCTTGGGGTTCTTGGTCAAGGCCAGCTTGAGGAAGTGGTGGAAATTCTGGGTCCTAGTGGGCACAGGAGGACCCCAGACTCAGGTTAGCCCTCATGCAGGGCATCCTGCCAGCTGCCCCCTGCCACCTCTCCAGAGGAGTCTGCTAGGCCCACCCAGGAAGGAGCCAGCCTGAGGCCGAGGGCAGCTGGCCAGAGTAACACTACTGTTGTGACACGGCAGTTCCTCCATCACCAGCCATCTGCCCTTCTTCCCTGTGCACACAGGATGCTTGGCCCAGAGGTGGGGCCCAGGCCCCTCCCACAGAGAGTGTGCAGAGGCCCAGATAGGTCAGGGCTCTTGAGGCTGCACCCTGGGAGCTGGCAGAGGGCCCCTTTGCCCTGTGGGACTGGTTGGAAAGGAGGCCCCAGAAGGGCATGTGGGCCCTCACCAGCGAGTCTTGTCTCTCAGCTTGGGTGGCTGGAAACTGCTCTTTGACATGAGCATCAGAGCCCTGTGAAGAGCGCAAGGTCAGGGGTCAAAGATCAGCTGGGCCCTCGGGGTCAGGCAAGGGGCAAGTGTTCAGCTGACCTCATGGGGTGCAGGTGGAACAGAGGGGGCTGTAATTCGCCCAACTCGATGGCAGTGATTCCCAGAGCCCAGACATCACACAGCTCGTTGTAGCCACCTTTGCGCTCCACGGCGGCCACCTCCGGGGCCATCCTAGCAATGGGGCCAAACACAGATGGGATGACCTGTGTCCCACCTTTAGCACCCACCCCCTGACCCCAAGGCACAGCCTTACCAGTATGGAGTCCCAATGAAAGACCTCCTCTTAGCTACAGATGCCGTCAGCTCGCCTGATACCCCAAAGTCAGCTGCAGAGACACAGAGCTGCTCTCAGTCCTACTCTGGCTGGTAGTCACCACCCCCTCAGGCTCAGGATGCATCTGGCAGTTTGATGAACAGGCAGCCCAGGTTCAGCCACAACTGCCAAAGGTCCAAGCCAAGGCTAGGTCCGCCTCCTGGGAGGGGTCAGCCTCTGTCTATCCCTGGCCAATGCCTAGTCTCAGGTGAGACCCCATACAGACCCCACCACATCCAACTTCTAGCAGGAAGCCAGGACTGTTGCACTTTCTCAGTGGGGAAACTGAAGCTTAAGCGGTAAAGTGACTTGTTCAAAGGCACCCAGCACTTGAATGCAGAATCTAAGACTCTAGGAGCTCCCACAGAACCCTCACCCTGATTGTGTCCCCAGGTACTGACCCAGCTTGACATCTCCCTGGAGGGTGAGGAGAAGGTTGGCTCCCTGTGGGAATGGAGGACAGAGAATCCTGTCTGGTGCCCAAGGGCCGCCCCCTCCCTCCCACAATGCCCTTGGCCAGACCCCTACCTTGATGTCTCTGTGGATCTTCCCCTGAGAATGCAAATGGTGCAGACCCTGGGGACAAAGAGGAGCCCCTGAGGGCAGCTACCCAGCACTATCCCACCTCTCAGGACAGGGGCCCCCCACCCAAGCAGCTTCCTCCTCCCCTCTCCCCAAACAGGAAGTGACTGAGCCAAGAGGGAAATGTGCTGCTTCCGGCAACAGGGTTGGGGCCCCTTCCCCCCAGGATCCACAGCCCCTCAGGCCAGCCCTGCCTAAGGTGCTCAGCTCCACACACACACTGGCCCTGCTGGGCAGCTGCCCACAGCTCCTGGGGACTGAGTGTGAGCAGCCTTCTGGGCTCAGCTACCTTCAATGCCTCTCGGCAGACATAGGCAATCTGCCGTTCCTCCAGGGGCCCGGTGGCTGAAATGGAAGGGATAAGGGCTGGCATGGAGGTCTGGGGGATATGCTGACCCTCCCAGGCCACCCTGTGTGGGGGACGCAGCAGGCACTGCTAGGTGACAGGGGTGTTGGCCACATCCTCTCCCTGCACAATCTAGGGTACAGAGCCCAGAGAAGGACAGCATTTCTCTCAAGGTCACACAGCCAGTGAGGAGCCGAGAGGAGCCCAAGTGCAGGGACCCGGGTCTCCCCTACTGCACCATGTTGGAGTGTGGGGGTGGGGGGACGTTCGGGGTGAAAGGAAGTGGGGGGAAGAAGACTCTGGTCCTCTGGGGCCTGGCTGCCGGGCCCTCACCATGGTAAATCTCCTGCAGGGACCCCCCTCCACAGAACTCCATGCAGATCCACAAGCGGTCATTCCTGGGGGAACACAGAGCTGGGGTGGGCACAGGACAGGGCCACGAGGGGGTGGGCCTGGGAGTAGGCAAGGGTATAAAGCAGCCTCACCTGAGGTAGCTGCCAATGTAGGCCACCACATTGGGGTGGTGGCACTCACGCAGGATGGTGATTTCCTGCTGGAGTGAGCTGATGTCGTCCCCTGGGGAGCACAGGGCATCATGGGGGACCTCAGAAGGGTCACCCTAACTCAGTGCCCCAATCTGCAAAATGGGCAGAGTGTGCCTCCTGCCCCCAGGGCAGACGTGTGCCAAGAGACAGCACCTCCTGGGGCCTGCTTCTCAGGGGGTCTCAGAAATAGCACCTCTCCGCCCCGCACACCGTGCCCGCTCCAGCGTCTCCGCCCTCCTCCAGCGCAGAGGCCCTGGCACCGGGCCCTCACCTGGGTCTAGCTTGACTATCTTGACCGCGGCCAGTTCGGACGTAACTGTGTCGCGGGCCTGCAGGGGCGGAGGGGGTGAAGCGGGATGAGGGGGCGGGGCTGGGGGCTGGATGCCACGGCAGGGCACTGGCGGGTACCCTCGTCGCCGCTCTCCCACCCGGCCCGCCGCCCGGCGCACCTTGTAGACGTCGCCATAGGTCCCGGCCCCCACGCGCTGCAGCAGCTCGAAGCGGTCTCGTGGGTCCTGCAGCGACACGTCCCGCAGCAGCGCCATGGCCCGGCGCCGGGCGGGCCGGCGGGCGGGCGCGCGCGAGCTGCGGAGCAGCCGAGCCGGCGCGGGGCGGCGCGGGGCGGGGTGGGGCGGGAGGCTTCGAGGCCGCGGAGGCGGGGCCCGGGCCCGGGGCGGGGCGGGGCCAGGCCGGGGATGCCCCGCCGCCCGGCCGGGAGGAGGCGCCCGCGGGACAGGCCCTCGGAGGCCAGGGGAAGCCCCGAGGCTAGGCGGAGCTGACGGTGCCAAGCCCCTTCCGCCAGCCACCCATTCCCAGCGCTCTACAGGTGGGGAGCCTGGAGGCCAGAAAGCAGAGGGGGTGCTCCACCTCCCCTGCCCGCTCCAACCCCAACTTCCCAGATTAAACACGGACGTGTACTTTTTTTTTTTTTTTTTTTACAAAATGTATTCATCTTCCTTGGAACTGAAAAATAAATCTATGTACAAAACAGGAGATCAGGCTCCCCTCAACCACTCGCAACCCCCTGTAGATTTTCTCCGGGGCCCCCCGAGACGGGCAGGACTTCGCGGAGGTTCCCAGAGGGTCAGAAGAGATGTCTGCTCTGATCTGCTCTACTCTGGGGCCAGTCTGGTCAGGAAGGGAGCGGGGCTCAGGAGTCACACAGGCCGGGGAAGGAGTTTCGTGTCCCGGACTCTTTGGAGACAGGGAGGGGGGAAGCTAGTAGGATTTCCAAATTCTGGAAGCATTTCTTAAATTCTTTGGGTAGGGGACTTGGATTCCCAAGGGATGGAATTCTTAAGCGCAGAAATGTATTTATAGGGGCTGAGCGGGATCCTACGTAGGTTCCCCGGCTGGAGGCTGGACCTGTGCTTCTTAGGTTTAGGATAAAACCCCAGCCCCACAGGTTGAGAGCAACCCTGGCAGCAGTGGTCAGGCCTCAGGTTAGAGCCTTGGTTCTGAGGTGCGGGCCTGATCCCAGTGGTTGGACCTTTAAAGATTGGTGATGGCTGGGGTAAGGTTTCAATAGGTCGGCTGGGATCCTGGGGGTGGCATCTACATTCCAGTGACCGGGCAGAGGCTCAGTTTGGGCACTGGGGTAGTCTGTGCTCTGGGAACCTGCAGCCTCGGTTTCGGGTAGGGGTTGGGCCTGTAGGTGGGCCCAAGTCCAGGTGGCCAGGGGCGGAACCTGGGCTCGCCTCCATCCAGATTGAGAGTGGGCTGTCCCAGGGCTGACAGCGAGTCCCCAGTAGTTCAGAGACCCTTGCGCTGCCGCTTGAGGAAGGAAAGAGTGTAGTCGCTAGGTGTAGACACCTTCTGCTTCTTCATCTGCACTTGGGATTGCGCTGTGAGTTGCAGTTTGATGGCGCTGGAGTTGATCTTGGTGGCCACCAGCAGCTCCTTCATTCCCTTCATCTTCTCGCTCTGGAAAGTGAGCACCGGACCCTCCGGCGGTGGTGATGCAGCAGGCGCTGGCACCACACTGCCTCCATCAGGGCCACGGGCAGTGCCCGGGGCCGTCCCTGAGGGTTTCCGGGGGGGTCCTGGAATGGCACCCTGGCCCACGCCTGGGCCCTTGTCCAATGCTAGTTTCTTAGGCGGCGGTGGCTCCTCAGGCTTGGACTCCCGCCGAGGGCCCCGCCGCCGGCCTTCCCGGGCTTCCTCTCCCCATGGCTCCTCCGCCTCCGCAGCCTCTGCCTCTCGGCTTACTATGCGCACCTTCTGCCGCACCTGGGCCGGGTGGGAGGGCAAGCTGAGGAAAAGGTTGCAGGCCAGTGGCTGGAACCCCAGGATTCAGCTTCAGCCATGTCACACTGCACCCAAAGGGGAGGACCAGATCTCCTTCAGGTCAGAACCACAAAGGTTCTGACTCCTCTGTAGCTGTCACCACCTGCCTCCCCCAGCCACCCTGCATAGCTGCTCCTCACCTGTCCCTCAAAGCGGCCCAGGGACTGCACAAGGAAGGTGGCCCAGCCCACGTGCAGCACAGGAGTGGGGCTGCCCTCCTCCCACTTGCAGATACCATCGTAGAATCGTAACAGATGAGCGAAGCACTCTGGGTCCTGGAGGGCGGAGCCTTGGCTCTGGGCACCCTGGCCAAGGGGGAAAGGAGGACACAGTTCAGACTCCCTGACTCACCCAGGACAAAGAGCCCTGGCCTTGGACGAAGTGAGCACAGGCGAGCACACGTGGAGAGAACTCTTAAAGCCTTCCTCCTTATATAAAACCAGTCCTTAGCTAGGGTGTAGGGGGAGGGGGAAACCATCCCATGCCTCTATCCCATCCCCTCAAGCAAATAAGGGGCCCTTGCCATGAAACAGAAGGACTTCTATCCCATTTACCTGAAGGCATAGGGTAGAAACCCTAAAATACCCTCAACTCCCTCAAACCCAGGCCCAGGACCTCAGCTACTGCATAAGAGAGCAGCTCTCTCCACGCTGGGCCACCTTCCTATGTCCTATGTCCCCAGCCCTACGCAATGGTCCCCAGGTCCTGTGACTGGGAACCCTGCTCAGGTGGGAAGGTGGACACAGTCTGGAGCCCCCTCACCTGGCTTTGTTCCCCTGGCCGCTCCTCGCCAGCCTCCAGCAGGCTGGCTGCCTCCTTCAGCAAGTTGGGGATGACGTCATTGGCTACCTCAAAGAACTCCTTGTAGATCTCCTCGTCTTCACGGCAGTAGTTGTAGCTGTGAGAGCAACAGGGCACTGTGGGGTCTTAGCTATGGTGGGTAGTACCCCCAGGGACCTAGTGGGGGATGCAGCCCAGGTTTCTTTTCCTGACTCATCCAGGCCCCAGGTGAGTGGTTGGGGTCCTTATTCCAAAACGAAGGTGTTTATGCCAGTGCAGAGCAGGAATGAAGAGGGGAGCATGGACTGGCGGTGAAGATTCCGCTGCTGAATGATGGTGGTAGGAAACTGGGAGAAGAGGAGTGGGAGGGACAGGCAAGGCCCTCGTCAGGGGGCCCCCCCTCCTGATGACAGGCTTGACCACCTAGAGACTGTGTGGAGAGGGGACGGGGCTTGGGACCAGGCCTCACTCTTAGATGAAGGTGGTTGGAAATTGGGTAGGAGGGGAAGAAAGGCCAGGCTAGGTCCTAGTGGGGGAAATCCTCACTCCTGGATGACAGTGGCTGTGTCGGCCCAGGCCTGCAGAGCTTCACGCACATTGCGGTTGCGACAGTGGTAGCCAGCCAGGTACATGTAGGGGTAAATGTGCTCATCCCGGTAATGGGCCTTGGCTGAGGCAATGCCCTGAAGATAAAGCAGGGGGCCTTAGGGAGGCAGCCTCCAGGTGGCCTGTATGGCACAAATGTTCCATCAGATCACACCCAGAAGGGGCGATGGGAAGACCCCAGAGTCCCATCTCCAATTCCACCTCCACCCCTGCCATCCTCTCTACCAGGTGCTCCTCCCCAGGTCCGCAGGACTGCTTGCTGAAGCCTAGGTCAGACTTCAGGGGGCAGGGACCCCCCCCAAAGAACAAAGCCTAGAGAAGGGAAGGGGCCTGTCCTCCAAGCTCAGAGCATGTCCCTTTCCCAGGTTTCGTCACACGCTCCCACACATGTATCAAAGCTTCCCAAGCACAGCCCCCACCAAGTTACCATCCCCTCCTCCAGTGCTCCCACCACACCACACACACACACCACATTTGCCCTTGGTTACAATTCCAGAAAGGACAATGAGAGGCCGCAGAAAAGCAGGGCTGAGGAGACAAACCAGGCTCTCCACTCCCAGGCTGCGGGACCCAGGACATACCGCAGACAGCCCTGACTGCACTGAATATGGACATGGCAAACACAAAGTGGGGACTGGATGGGCAACGCCTCCCAATATACACAAAGCTCTTCTGTCCTAACCCACCCACCCCCAGCCCCCAGATAGAAGGGGACCCCAGCCACTGTTGGGCCTCCCTTATGTACCCACCTTGTGGTAGAGGGTCAGTGGGTCTGGCCGGCCAGGGGTGGGCTCCAGCTCCTCCAGATCTGCCAGGTTCCCCAGCGCCATGGGGTACCTGGGAAAGGGTCATGAGATCAGACTGCCAACCAGCCCCGAGGCCCAGCCTGGCCACATCCCTCTACTGACCTTTCCAGATGTCCCAGGTCATAGAGCAGCCAGAGCAGTTTCTAGGAGCCCAAGGAGAGAGGTGTGAGCTGGGGGCAGGTGAGAGGGGCCCTCAGCCTACCAGGTGGAGGTGGGGTCCAGCACAAGCAGGGGCCTGGCCCAGGTGGGAAGGGCCAGAATTCAGGAACCAGCTCCTTATTGGAGTCAAAGCTCTTTTACATCTCAATTCCATTCTCCCAAGAACACTGGGAAAGGCCAGGCCAGGAATCATTAACCCATGTTACAGAAGGGGAAGTTGAAGCTCAGGAAGGGCAGGTGTCCCAGCCAGGGTCCCACAGGTACCCTCACCTGCTGCAACTGCAGCAGCTCCAGGGAGTCAGTGTGCAGGTCAATGGAGGGGTTGATGGCACACACCATAAATGCAACCTCCATCTTACGATCACAGCGCATGTATGATCCTTTCAGGTACAGCCAGCTCTTAGGAGAGGACAAGACCAGATGGCTCATGAAGGCCCATGAGCCTGCTCTGGGTATGACAACCAGGGAAGGGGCCCCCCACTTCCTGACATATGGAGGTGGGGAAAGGAAGAGGGGAGTGGCGCCCAAGAAAGCAGAACCCTTGGGTGGCTTGGGCTAAGAGAATGTGAGGGGACACAATACCCGCTCAGCCACACCCGCATTGACCGTCTGGCCCCTGCGATCCTCGTTGCCCTTGCCATGCCAAGTGACCTCAGCTGTTTGCTCTCCATTGGGTCCGAACACTACCCAGGCGTGATCCTCAGACAGGGCCAGGTGAACATCCCGGAGACCCAGAGCCTGGCAGGCCCCCACCACGGCAAAGGCCACACCAGAGCTGTCCAGTTTGGTGCCTGTGGAAGGGGAGGTAATGACAGTGCATCTTTGAGCTCTGGCCTCGGGGAAGGGGCCAGGCAACGATGGGCCATGCTCCCTCCCACTCTCCCCTGAAGGCTTGTGCCCAAACCTCTGACGCCCCTGCGCGTCACCCCTCTATCCCTTTCCTCCTATGTCTTCAAAGCCTTTTCCTCCTCGGCACATCCCCTATGCTCAGCAAGAGACCTTGGATTTTCCGTAGCTCCATCCAGCCTTTGATCCTCTCCTTTCTGTTGCTCTGTAACCATATTCTGTTCTTAAAGATTTTTTCCACGTTATTCTATAACACGGATGGCAAAAACAGGACACTCTGGCCAATGCTCTTTTTTCACACACCCACCGACAGATACTCCTAATTCATCTCTGTACTCTCTCCCTGCTCAACTCAGCAGCAGCCTCAGATTCCTTCTCACGTGGCACTCCAGGGCCTGAGTGTGTCTGCTGGGCTTGGAGCAAAGGAGAAAGCACTTTGCAAGCCTGAGCCTTAAGCTTCTTAAGGTGAAGCCCCTGGTCTGTTGACTTTCAAAATATTTTCATAGGTATTTCACCTCTCAAATGTAGTCTGACTTTGGCTCCTCACTCCCCAAATTTGCTGCTGCCCTCTGTGCCTCATGCTGGGCTGCAGGATTCCTGTAGCTGCTCAACGGCAGGGATAGGGGTGCTAAGCAGACAGAGGGTGGGTTAATGGATTTGGAGCCAAGTGACTAGGATCCAGTCCCAGCCCTGCCATTCTTGTGTGACTTTGGCACATCATTTCCCCTCTCTGGGCTTCAGTTTCCCTAACTGCAAAGCGGGGAACAACACTTGCCCCACCTCACAAGGCTTACAGGTCTCAAAAGGGTTCTGCAAACCATACAGTGTTGTGAAGAGATGGGCCAAGGTTCTCAGGTGAGAGACAGGATTCTCGCCCTTTGCCACCTGGACCCCAACCTGTGATGAAGCTGAAGAGGGACTGGATGTGGGCCCGATCCTTGAAGTAGGAGCGGCTGAGGCTGTTCCAGATGACATCGGAGACCTTCTTCACCAGCTCACGGCTGGAGACGCCCCCCTCTCGCGGGTAGAGAGACAGGTCTACCGCGCCCCGGATCTGGGCGGTGAAGCGGGCATAGAGCGCAGCGATGATGGACAGGTCGGCCACGGGGAAGTAAGTGAGGCCGCCAGGAGGGTCAGGCGCGGGGCTGGGCTGGAAGGTGAGTTCTGGCACGTTGGTGGGGATAACGCGGTTGACAGCCAGGAAGTGCTCCACGAAGCCCAGAACCAAGGATAGGAGCACCAGGTCCGGCTCCTCCCGACCCAGCTCGGCGGCGAAGAGGCGCACCACGTCGTCGATGGAGCGCAGCGGGAACAGTGTCTTCTGGGCGGCCTTCAGCCCCATGGCGGCGGGCCTCGGCCTGCGGACGAGGCGGAGGAGGGAGGGTCGGGCAAGTACGACTGAGGAGCCCCCCCCGCAGGCTCGACCAAGGTTCCAACCCCCACCCCCACCCACGCCCATACACTCCTCTGCTTTCCCACCCCCTTTCACTCATCTCTTTCCCTTCTTTCGTGGGAGAGACCCCTCAGCCGAGGCTGGAGGGCCTCTTCGTCCCCCCACAACCCCAGGAGCCGCGGCCCCGATGGGGCTAAGCCCCTAGGACTCAGCTGAGGATCCCCAATGGCCGCCCCGCCCCCTCTCTGCGACCGTACCCCGGGCCCCTAGAGTCCGTCTGGAAGACGCCCCTAGGCCAAGCCCCCCAAATCCCAGGGCGAGTCCTGGCCTGGGTCCCCCGCGCCCACCTCCGCGCTTACATCCCACACAAGGCACCGCGGCGCCCGCCGCCTGGAGCCTGCTGGGAAATGGAGTTCCGCCCCCTCGCTCCGTACTGCCTGCCGGGAAGTGGAGTGAATCTCGAAATGGTGGCGGGGCCGACCAGTCCGCGATGGCTGATGGGAGTAGTAGTCCAGCAGCTGTGCCCGCCCGAAGAGAGATGAGGAGTGGTGGCAGCGCCGCCTTCCTGCAGTCCTCAGGGACTGGACGTTTCATTTCACGCGGACCAGGTAGGCAGTGGGACCGCAGCGCATTCTGGGAGATGTAGTCCGGGGAGTGACCAGGGAAGCCTAGGCTGTCACTGCTCTTCGGCAGGTTATCACGTATCGGCAAGAGGTAAGGAAAACGGGTCCGTTCAAACACTGCTGGAGTACTGTAAATGTGTTCAGCCACTTTAGTTGGATACTTATCAGTATTAATTAATATGTAAAACTGCCTGCCTGCGTCTAGCATTCTTCTATTCAGTCCATGAGAAAATCTAACACATATGCCAAGAGGCACATCTAAAGAATCATTGTACTTATTTATAATAGGTTAAAATAAGAGTGAAGTATTTCTATGGCACCGTAAAGTAGATAGATCTTCAGGTATACTGTTGAAGGAAAAAAGCTTCAGAACAAAATGTATGAGTATTTATATTAACAACATTTTAAAACATTAAACAATACTAAATTTCTACAGTCAGTCATTCATTCCTTTGTTCAATAACCAGATTTTTGGTGCCTATGATGGGCCAGGCACACTGTCCTAGGCACTAGACATATAGCAATGACTAAAACAGATCAAATTCCTGTTCTGTTTCACCAATGTGGGTTTTTTCTCCCCAAAATCCATAAGCCTAGTTTAATCACGAGAAAATATCCGGCAAGCCCAATCTGAGGGACAAAATACCTCACCAATACTCCTCAAAGATGTCAAGGTCACGAAAGACAAGGAAAGACGGAAAGTGTTGCCGATTAGAAGAGACAAAGGGGACAGGACGACTAAATGCAGTGTGATGTTCTGGATCGAATCCTGGGACAAAGAAAGGACAGCAGAAAAACTGGTGATTAGGGTGGCCTGGTAACCACCTGGTGACCGTCCCAGTTTTCCCAGGACTGGAGGAACTTCAGGAATATTGGACTTTCAGTTTTAAAACCAAACCATTCAAGTTTTGGGCACCTGGGAGCTCTAATTGTGAAATTCAAATAAAGTCTATAGCTTCATTCATAATTTTCATCAATTAGGTTTGATGACTGCTCCGTGGTTGTGTAAGATTTTAACATTAGGGGAAGCTGGGTGAAGGGTGTATGGGGAGGAGGGCATTGAGGACTGAGTTCTGGGGTACTCCTTCGTGTAGAGGTTGGGACAGCCAAGGAGTCTGACAGGGATCAGCCAGAGATGGGAAGGAAAGCCAGACGTGAATCTGGTGCATATGACCACGTACCAAGGCAGAGGCATGACTAATGGTGTCAGATGCTGCTCATAATTCAGCAAGCTGAGCACCCAGAACTGAGTGGATCTGGCTCTGTGGGAATCCCTTGTGACCAAATTAAGAGCAGTTTGGGAGCAAAAGCCCAAAGGTCTTGGGCTCAGGAGACATGGGAGGTAAGAAAATGGAGATAATGATAATACACAACTCTTTCAGAGAGCTTTGCAGCAAAGGGAAGGAGAAAAATAAGATGGCAGCCAGGGGGAGAAGAAGGTTGTTGTCGAATAGAGAGGACTGCAGGACTGATGGCCTTGAACCAGTAGAAGAATAGGAGTTCCTGAGTGGCAGGTCTGGCCTTTGCTAGGGCATGAACAGTCTATCCTCGATGACTGGAGAGAAGACAGAATACAGGGACACACGTGGTGGGCACTTTATTTTTTTCAATGAAATAGGAAGTCTGGATGGTCTTCCTTCCTTCCTCCCTCCCTCCTTCACACCTTTGCTCAAATGTCACCTTCTCAATGAGGCTGACCCAGAGCTGACCAGCCTACTTAAAACCACACTCTCCAAACCAAATCCCACTTTCAATCCCTCCACCCTACTCTATCTTTTGTCCCCTCCTAAAGCATTAACGCCTTCTACACCACGGTTTCTCAGCCTTGGCACTATTGGCATTTAGGGCTGGATAATTCTTTGTGGTGGGGAGCTGACCTGTGCACTGTAAGAGGTTTAGCAGTGTCCATAGCTTCTACCGACTCGATGCCGGCAGCACTCCTCCCCACGGTGTGACTAGAAATGTCTCCAGACATTGCCAAATGTCTGCTTGGGGACAAAACTGCCCCCAGTCAAGAACCACTATCCCAGCATATAATTTACTTATTTAATTGTTCATCTCCTACCACCAAAATCTAAGCTCCACAGGGCAGGGAATGTGTCTGTTTTGCTCACTGATATGTCTCATGTGCCTAGAATGGTGTCTGGCACACAGCTGGTGTTCAACAAGTATTTGCTGAATAAATAAATATATTTATGCAAAGGTGTGACCTGGAATTTAGGCTGTGCGAGAAGGGACATAAGGACCTAAGAGGAATAAGGGACAGCAAAAGTGTAGCAAAAGCAGTGGGCTGTCAGGTTCCAATAGGGTCAAAGTATATTGGAGTTGGGGTGCTAGAGAGAGCTGAAATGATAGGAGTGTTGGTTAAAGAGTGGGATACTTGAGATTGAAATTGTGGGGAGAAGGTTGTCCTTATTGGCAATGAAAAGGTCTAGAGCAGTGCTTCCAGTAGAAACCTAATGCGAGCTGCATGTGTAAGAACCATTTCTAGAAGTAAAAGACACAGTGAGATTAATTGGAAGTATATCCAAATTTTATTTCTTGTAATCAATAGAAAAATTATTAATGATGATTTATACTTTATCCACACAAAGTCTTTGACATCTGGTATGTAATTTATACTCACAGCACATCTCAATTCAGACTAGTCACATTTCAAGTGCTCAGTAGCTACACGGCCGGGGGGCTCCCATATGGGATGCTGCTGCTCCCCAGCACGGTCACAAGGAAGGAGTGGCTGCAGCAGGATGGATGGAGGACAAGATCATGGGGGAGGAGGGTCCAAAGAACTGAGAGGCTTGGCAGTTGGATCATCCACATGTATATGGTCTCTAAGAATTAAAACTGGAAAAGGATGGGGAGAGTGACAGCAAGCAGGGGAGCTAGAATTATCAAGAAATGAGTGATGCATGGGTGGCTGGGAGATGTCAGAAACAAGGCAGGTGGTATGAGCTGGTAACTTGAGTTCAAACCTGAGCAAAAGGAGAAGGGAGGAGGGTGTCTGTAAGGGGCAATGAGGATCAAGGACACCTCCCACCTCCAGGCTGGTGGCTGGAGGGGTGGTGAAGGTCTGTGGGGCACAAGGAGGGTAGCAGTAATGACCTCAGGGAGGGCAAACTGTCTGCTAGAGCCAGAGGGTTAAGGACTGTGTACAAGAGGGTGAGGACATGGGGGATTTTGCTGAAGAAGAACCATCACCTCTTGAGGGTACAGTAGACAGCCATCAGAGCTAAGGGTGGAGAGAGAGTCAGAAAAAGGGGTGACCAGAGCTATGGAGACCCTAGTCGGCTTGAGTCTCTTGCAGTGAAACTGAGCAACATGGAGGAAGGGCAGAACTAATTCTGATGGTCTGGCAGCGGTGGGGAGGGGCCAGCTGAGCATGTGAGGGCGCAGAGGGCAGAGCTGCCACCATGGGTACAAAGCCCCCTGAGACTACTTGATGCCCACTGATGGGAAGAAGGAGGCTGGGGGAGTGCAGTCCTCCAGTCTCTCTGTCTGGGCATGCATGGAACACACTGACAGATGCAGCCTTATGGGGGAGGGGAGGCAGTCAAACGGGAATTCACTCTCTATTTTACAAAAATAAAAATTGTGAATCATTGCAGTTAAAATTAATTTAAAATAGCTTCAGCGATGTCATATTCTTGACAAAATAGTTAAATCTGAATTTAATGAAGAAACCATCAAATATAAATTGTAGGTCAGTCTATAAAAGAACTGTCCTGGAACCCTTAAAAAGCATTAATATCAAGATAGGCAACAGAGAAGCAGGGGGCAGAGAAGAATTGTTCCAGATTGAAGGAGACTAAAGAGATGCGACAACCAAATCTAACACATGATCCAGAATTGGATGCTATTAAAAATGGTGTAAGGAACATTTTTGACACAAGGAACCACAGACTGGGTGGCTTAAATAAGAGAAATCTATTGTCTCACAGTTCTGGAAGCTAGAAGTCTGAGATCAAAGTGTTGGCAGTGATGGTTCCTTCTGAAGCTGGAAGGAGAATCTGCTCCAGGTCTCCCCCCGCTCCTGGTGGTTTGCTGGCAATCTGGCATTCCTTGGCTTGTAGAAGCATCAAGCCCATCTCTGCCTCATCTTTACATGGTGTTCTCCCTGTGTGTGTGTTTGTGTCCAAACTTCTCCTTTTTTAAAGGACACCAGTCATATTGGATTAGAGCCCACCCTAATGAACTCATCTTAACTAATTATATTTGCAATGACTATTTCTGAGTAAGGTCACATACTGAGCTATTTGGGGTCAGGACTTCAGCATATGAACTTCAATTCAACCCATAAAAGACTGTCTATTAGATAATATTGTTGTGTTAATGTTAAATCTCTTGAGACAGTAACAGTGGCTTCTGGTGGCTCCTTAAGTCTTAAGAGAGGCCTAGGAAATATTGGGGTACACAGTTCAAGATATCTTCAACTTACTTTCAGATGGCAGCAGAATACTGCTCTGTATCTGCATATATAGGGAAAGATAGGGAGGAAAAGCCAGAGTAGCAAAGTGCTAGCAATTGGTGAATCTCAGTGAAGAGTTTAGGGAGCTCACATTCATCTTCCTGTAAGTTTGTAATTTGTCAACATAAAATGTTGCAAGAAAATTAATTTTTAAAAAACTGAAAATGTTTTGGCAATATCGTTGCTGGGCACTGGGGAAACAGCCGTTTCTCCAGTTTGGTGAGGAGGCTGGAGGCCTTAGCTTGCAGGAGGCTTCTCAGCGTCCCTGCTGGGCCCTCTTTGGGCTTCTGTATCTCTATAGGCAAAGCACACGTTTACTGAGTGGCCAGAGGCACTCGTCTCACCAGAACCTCCCATGATCCCCACTTACAAATGGGGTGCTGCATCCTCTGTGTGCCCTCCAGATCCCCTTCTGCCCTGCTCCGCCCTGCTCAGCGGCCCCAGGGCTGCCGTCTGCCTGCTGCAGTAACTGAGCTCTAGGGAACTCTGGCTCTGCTTGGGTTGGGACAAAAGGAGGCAGAAGACAGAGGGAGGGAGTAGAGTGAGGTGGAGGAAATGATTTCCTGGGTTGCCTTCCTGCTGGGCCACGTCACACCACAGCCTCTTTCTGCCCATGGCCTGGCGGTATAACAGCTCCCCACTATTGCTGGGGCTCAGGGGCACCGCCACTCCTGGGTGGGTTCCCTTACCGCTGCCCACACTTTTGTAAACCGTCCCTTTGCTATTAGACTCTCCTTATCTACCCTCATTTGAACATGTCATCTAGTTCCTGAAAAACCAGGAAGACAGCCTGGTCTTTGACTGCCCCTGATACTCCCACTCTCCCCTCTGTCTCCGATCCTCCCATTTTCTGAACCGCGGGAGACAGATCCAGGAAAGGCCAGCAGCTTACAAAGTTGTCTTTATTGGTTTCTTACTGCCTCACAGAGTGTCAGGGTTGATCCCTCCTGGGACTATGGCATTTAGGGAGATAAATACTTATTTTGCCCCCCACTCATCAGTAGGGGGAAGTTTAATAAAAATAGTAATATAATAACAATAATAATGACTGTGATCAATAATAAAATGCCCCTTATGATCCCCTAATACACAGCTGGTTGAAGCTTTGAGAAAAAGGATCCCCCTTTCTGGGAAGGGCCAGAGTGTACCCGGACACCCTCCAGTGGCCCCTGTCGGGTGCCCACCTCCCACCAAGTACCCTCATAAATACCCTCCCCATGCCATCCCTGTCTAGGAACTCTCTCCCCCCTGGGCAGGTTAGATGCCAAAGTCAGTTGGCTCATGGAGCCCTGCCCTGTCCCCAGCCCCATCAAACTCATCCCCAGAAAGGACCCCAACTGTGTTCTCCCTCTGCTCGCGTTCCCCACACTCTTTCATCTCCCTCCTCCTCCTCGTGGCTCCTCCTCCTCCCAGTGGCTCCTCCTTTATCCCCCCTCCTTCTCTGGATGGCTTTGTCACCACCTCCTTCCATTCACTTGCCTCTCACCCTCCTTCACCTACATGCTTCCCTCTCCTTCTCTCTCCTCCTTTCCTCTTATCAGAGCCTCTCTTTCCCACCCTGACTTGGAACATACACTGGGATATGCCCCAGCTTAGCCTCACTGGGGTCTGGACAGTCCAGAGCCAAGACCCCAGACTGTTCCACAGGACCTGGCCCTTCCCCATCCTCACCCTCTCGTGTACAAGCCCCCTGGAGCTTGACACTGGAAATGAAAGCCTTGGCACAGTCACCCCTGGACATCAGAGCAGAGGGGCCCCTAGGGCACAAGGGGGGCCACTCTGTTCCCAGTTGGGCACAGCCTGGAGCTGGAAGCGGAAGGGAAAGAAACAGATGAGGGCTGGGAGTCAGGCCCCCAAGTCCTGGGAACCCAGGCCAGCCTCCCAGTTGCTGCCTAGCCCAGCCCCTCCCTGAGTCCAAATCGCCACATATCCCGGACCAGCCGGAGCGTGGCATTCCTTAAGCTGTTTGCTCCCGCAAACCTCAGTCCTGGGATTGGGGTGGGCCCTGCCAGAGGGTGTCAAGGGGAGCTCTCTGATTTAGGGGCTGGGGGGAGACTCCGGGGCCGTTCTGAGACCTGGAGGGGAAAGAGAAGGAAGTCAGGGTGGAAAAAAGAGGGCAGGACTCTTTCCTCAGCAGGCCAGCCCCTCCCAGGGGTCTCCCCAGAACCATCACCCACTGTAGCAGGGCTCTTGGAGGAGACCAGATGTGAGGTGGGGGTGAGGGTACATGAGAAGAATCTGGGGAGCTCCTACTTGACCCTGGGGCCCAAGTCAAAGTCCCTTTGTTCATTCATCCTGTTCTCCATTCAATCAACAGAGGCGCTTCACTCCCGGCAGTAAAACATCCTGCCATCAAGGAGCCCACAGTTGAGGAGGGAAGACTGGTACCCAATGAAAACCACAGCACAGCAGGATTGATAGGGATGGGGTGGAGGAAGGGGGGCACTGAAGGTAGCGCCAACCCCAGGGAGGCAGTGACCACCTGAACAGGCAGCCAGAAAGTGATATTGGTGCAGAGCCTGGACGGTGGCCTGGACATTAATCAGGTTCAGGACAGGAAATGGCATTCAAAGCAGGAGTGGGTCGGGTGGGGGAACAGCAGGAGCAAGAGCCCGAAGGTGTGAAATAACATGGCAAGTCCCAGGGCTCTGGTATGGCTGGAGTAGGGATAGCAGTTGAAGACGTGGCTGGAGGGTGACTGGAATACTTCCCTGCTCCCCTTAGGTCTTCCCCTGTCCCCAGAGTGGATCGCTCCCTCCTCTGACCCCTCGCCTACCGGCTGGGGCCTCTACTAAGAGTCCCCAGAGCGCCACTTCTGTGGCATCTCCCCACATGCCCAGTACTGTGTGGAGGTATCATCACTCATTCAGGTCTCCTGATCAGACTTCATTTTACAGGTGAGACAAGGGAGGCTAGGAACCTCGCCTGTGGCCACACTGCTGGGACAGTCAGCCAAGATTCCCACTTAGGATGATCTGCCTCCAGGCCTCTGCTGGGGCCAGCTGTGGGTGAGACAGGTTAAGAGTGTGCACCCCTCTTAGGATCCAGGGCTGGGACTGGTTCAGCCTCAGGGCCCAGCACAGAACAGAACTGCCTGACCTCTGAATGAGGGAGACCCCCTCTCCCCCCGCTGGCTCACCTGTATCAGGGAGGCTGCGGGGCTCAGAGATCCCTGGGAGCAGGACACCGACTCGTTGGACAGAGATGTCCAAGGCTTCCGCTTCACTGCTCCAGGAACAGAACGAGGGGACAGAAATCCAAGGTCAGATTGGACGCGTTCAAAGTGGGTGGAAACTTGGGGTAGGCAGTAGAGGCTATGGGGCTGTCCTTACTGGGGTCTGCGTCTCCAGCGAGCCCATCGCTGCCCATGGAGGCTGGGCGCCTTGGGGCCTCGGAGAAGCTGTGGGGCCGCTGCGGGCCGGAGCTGCGGGCGCTTCGGCCCTTCCCTTCCGGAGCCTGTTGTAGGGACAGTGCGGACTGGCTGCAACTGGCGTAACAGACCAGTACAAACCGTACTCAGCCCCGAACGGGGACCAGAGGAGGTCCCGGGTCCAGGTAAGCAGAGGCCCATGATTGCTCCGCCTCACCAGGGAAGCTTGTGATTGGCTCTGGAGGATCACCTGAGACAGGTCCCTGGCCCTGGGCTTCCCGTCGGTAGGGCCCACGTGTACCAGGTGATTGAAGTTGGTGGGTGGTGAGATGAGCTTGGAGCGCACAAAAGGGTCCTTCAGCATCTCCCTGCGGGCGGAGGGGTCGTTGAAGGGGGGCACTGAGGTGGGGCCTCCCGGCTCTCGACCCGGGGTCGTCCCGCGCCGAGCAGGGAGCCCCGCCCAGCGGCCGCGCCGCGCACGCGCACCTGCGCCGCTGCTGCCGCTGCTCCTCAGACAGCCGGAAGAAGAAGCGGCGCTTGCTCTTGGTGCGGAACAGCTGGCGCCAGCTGTTGTCGGTGAGGTCGGGGATGTCGAACTCGTCCTTCTCTGTGGGAGAAGCAGAAAGCTGGGCGGTGCTCAAGTCTCCAGGGCCCCAGTCAGCTGGAACTCAGGGTCACACACCCGGGTGCATAGGTGGATGCACACACACACACACGCGCGCGCGCACACTCCCTCACCTGCCAGCAGGTTCCTGAGGTAGGTCAGGCGGACCTTCTCCGTGCCATAGAGGAACAGGGAGCCCTCTGGGTTTAGGGGTCGCACCTGAGGCAGCAGGCACAGAGGTCACGCCATGGTATACCCTACTGCACCCCAGTCCAGACCCAGGGTTCTTGGCAGGCCCTCACCTTCTTGAGTGGCACCGTCTGGACCCATTCTGCTTTCCTTACATCAAATACATCAATGGAGTTCTCGCTGAACACTGTCAGGTAGGGGGCTGCATAACCTGCAGGATGGGAAACTGCCTGTGCTGTGCAGCCCCAGGCTCCTCTCTGGGCTTGCTTCCCCCTCTGTATCAAGGGAACACCCTGTGCCCTGCCACAACACAGTAACTTCATGCCCAACCAAAGGTCCTTCCAGTTGCCCCACCCAACTTCCATAACCAATGGGAGATAAAGTCACGGAGCAGCTGGCTATGTACCATGCCAGGCATAGTTCTAACCACTCTGCATATTTTCCCTCCTTTGATTCTCAAACAACTCTGGGCAGGTAGCATTATCACCTCTAACTTAGAAATGAGGGAATGGAAACCCCAGAGCTGAGTAATGGCCAGGGTCACCCAGTGGTGATTGAGAGCTGGAAACTGGCCCCAGGCAGAGTCTGGGTCCAATGCCTACACCCTGAATGTCTGTGCTACACCCAAGCCACAGGCCCCACCCCAGAAGAACCATTGCTCATGAAGGGAGCTCTGTCCCTCTCTTCCAGCCCGTGTGCCACCACACCAGTTATTACCTGTGTTTGTGAATGTGGATCCCCCACTGACCCTTTCGTTCATTCGTTCATTCATTCCTCCAAACATTCATAAGCCCCTGGGGTGTACTTGTCTGGGCTGGGCACTGGATGTGATGAAGAAACCAGCCCCAGCCCATTCTGCAGGCCTTCAGTGTGCCAAACCAGTCATTCCAAGGTGCTAAGAGCCAGGGCAGAGGTTTGAACAAAGAGGAAGAGGAGCAAAAAGGAACAAAGGACCAATGATGGAGGAAGGAAGGGCGTGGAGCATGACAGCAGGACTGACAATGATAGCGATCGCAGTGGCTGTCTGTGGAGGGCCTGCCAGCTCTAGGCCCTGACTGGGATTGGGGCTGGACTTGGTTAAGTTTGCTAGTTACAAAAAAAGAACAGTCTAGGCAGGGGGATGAGCATGAGCAAAAGCATGGGAGAAGCAGACCCATGTGAGCCCCGAGGGCAGAGTAGAGTGTGGTCAGGCAGGAGGGTAACACTGGCCTCCAATGCCAAGCTCAGGAGTTCAGGCAGGATCCTGTCTTCCTCTTGTCATGTGGGATACACTGCAGGTGCCTGGCCCCACCCAGCCTGGCTCTCCACAGGCCTTACCCCAGCCTGTGGGTGCTGCTGGCCACAGTAGCTCAGGGATGCGAGACTTGCGACCTGCACTGTCCATGTAGACCCCAGCAGTGGTGAAGAGCAGCAGGAACTCACTAAGGCTGACCTCCACGGCGCCGAGTGCCTCACCCAAGCCCCCTCGAGATGGTGGCAGATCCTCAGGTACCAGACCAGTCCCCAGCACCAACGGCGCAGCCTCATTAAGCAGCGGGTAGAGCAGGAAGGCCCCGGCTGCGCCCACGCACAGCCGGTCACCCAGCAGCCCCAGGCTCTGCACAGGCGCAGGTGCTTGCAGCTCGCGGATGCGGTGCTGCCAGGGCCCCGGGCCTGGGCCCAGCTGGTAGCAGAGCACCTGGCGCTTGATGGCCATACAGAGCACAGGGGTGCGGGCCTGAAGGATGCGTCCGGCTACCAGTGTCTGGCAGCCTCGAGACTCAGGGATCTTGGTGCCTGCCACCTCTATGTTCTCCAGTGCAGCCACGGCGAAGAGGCGCACGCTGGGGCCTCGACCGCACAGCACGACCAGAAGGCCTACAGTGGGGATCACGGCCAGCCGCTGCACCCGCCGGCACTCGCCCACCTGGAAGATGTCTGTGGGGTGGGCAAGGAAAAGTGTCAGTGATAGGCGGTTGGGCAGTCCGGTGCCCATCCTCCTCCATCCCCTGGGCTGGGCCCTACCCCGGTCTGCCATAGCCCAGCCTGGCACATACCATTGCTGTGCAGGTGAATCACAAATAGTCCTTCCTCAGTGCCCAGAGCAAGTCGTTCCTGGTCTGGCAGAGGGAGGGAGAGGGTCAGGTGTTAGAGACCCTCCAGCTGCAGGAAACTGGCAGTCTGTGTGTCCTTGCTGAGACACAGTTTCCCTGACGATATGGGGGTGTCCCTGCTGCCCCTGTATTACTGCACCCTTCTCTCCCAGAGTCTGGACTGGCTGTAATGGGGAAAGGCCATAGGGGCAGGGCAAGAGGCCCCACACCCTGAGCTTGGGCTTTTGGGTAAATCATATCACCTTGGTTTCCCCTTTGTAAAGTGGAGACAATAGTGGTACCAGAGCTGCTGTGAAGCTGTGAGGAGATGAAGCAATGCAGGTGGGTGTTAAGCTCACAGCAATCCTGGCTCAGGAAATGCCCTCACCCTCCGGCTCCTGACGAATGCAGGAGACCGGAGGACCCGTGCAGTCTCTCCTGTGGCTCCTGCCCTGAGGGACTGCAGGGAGAGGTGTCAGCTCACCAGGAGGGTTGGCTCAGGGCCCAGGCTGCTGGGAGAAGCCAAGGACCACAGCTGCCTTGCCTCTAGCCCAGCTGTTGGTTATGGAGGCCCTGCTGAGCACCAGGCTCCTGGTTGAAGCAGCAGTCCCGCAAGGGATGGTGGGAGGCTTCGCCACACCCAGCCCCCTGCCGCAGCCAGCTGCTGCTGCTAAGAGAGCCTGGCCTGGACCCCTCCTTTGTCTCTTAGTAAAGCCTCTGCTCTTTTTATTCACTTGAGATTTTTTTACAAAAAGCAGAAACCAAGGCACAGAAATGGTGTGGCAGAAAGCAGGCCTCCAGTCCAGCCTGGGCTGCTTGCACAACCATGCTCAGGGGAGGGTGGAGAAGGATACGTGTGCAAGGCAGAGTGTCCACAGCTCATGGCTGCAGGGACTGAGAAGGGACATGGGCCCTCGTGACTGTGTCCAGCCAGCACCATTCCTACAGGCAGGACTCCTCCCCCAGGCCTGCCCTGGGCAGTGCCCCTGGTACAAGACTCACCAATGATGGCAGCGCACAGCGCATGGGGCAGCAGCGGCAGCCCATTGTCATAGGCCTCCTTGAGCGTGTATACAAGCCGGGGCCTCGGCTGTGTATCCTGCAGCAGCCGCTGCAGCTCACCCAGCACCTGCAGCCAGCGCTCCCGCTCGCCCGCGCTCTCCGCCAGCAGCAGCACGGTGCATGTGGCTGGTGGCACTGTCAGCTGGGACGCCGTCACCTGTGGACAAGGACCCAGGCTGGAGCCAGCCATCCTTCCTGCCTTCCCTCTCCCCAAGCTGACGTGAGCCCACCAGGTGTAGTGCTGGGAGCTGTCTTAAAGCAGGTGACCAGCAAGACAGGGCGGTCAGACAAGCACATGGGCAACTCCAGAGCCCTGGGCCAGTGCTGTCATAGGGACAGGACGGGACAGAGCAGGGCCCCCTGACCAGGCTAAGTGATGAAACATGACCTCCCAGAGAAAGACACTGCTGGAGCCTGGGGGATAAGCGGAGTAACCAGGAATGACTGAGGTTGGGAGGAGCTGGAGGCCTGGCAGGAGGCCGAACAGAGGGAACAGAATATGAAAAGGTCCACGGTCACAGGGCATTTTCGGGGCTTGAGAGAGCAAGGTGGGGCAGGGCAGAGAGGCTCCAGGAAGAAGCTGGCAAAGCCTGCAGGGCAGAAAGGTGGGGCCTCAAGGCCACTGTCAGGAGCACTCTGGGGGCAACGCGGAGCCACAGAAAGCTCCTAAACAAGGCAGGGCACAGTCAGCTTCGCAGATGAAAAGCTCAACTGTGGTGCGAGAGGGAGGCTCCTGCAGCTATTTGTGTGGAGGGAAGGGGTCAGGATGAAGAGGGCAGCCATGGAGACAGAGGAAGGTGGCTGGAGCGGTGCCAATGGGGAGACAGATGGTGGCCCAGCCCATCCGGCCCCAGGCACTCACCCTAAAGATGCGTGGCAGGTCCTTGGATGGGGCGTGGATAACATCAGAGGCCAGGACAGGGGTGGCCGAGAACTGGGGGTCCCTGGGAGGTTCATGGAGCAGGTCAGGGGTCACACTGCCCCTGGCTGCCCTCCTAACCCACTCATCCCTTGTCCCCTGTCACTGCCTGGCACCCACCTCAGATCCAGCACCTGCAGGAGGGCCCCATTGGCCGGGCTGAGCCGTGGGTCAGGGGCATCAAATAGCAGCAGGCGCGAGTCACTGAGGGTTGCGAACACTCGCTGCCAGCCCCGCCGGACGCCGGAGGGCCGTGGCACCTAAGGGGAAGGCAGGCATGGGAGGGCCCGCCAGGCTCAGCCGGCCTACACACGTCCCCATCCAGCCTAAGCTCACCGACAGGAAGCCCTCATAGGCAGTGCCCCTGCCTGTTTCAGGGTGCACTCCCAGGGCCACGTGGAGGAGGTCGGGGGGCACGGGGCAGGGCGGAGCCTGTGGGGCACAAGTCGAGTGACAGAAGTAGCCGCAGACTGTGGGGAAAGTGGAAGCAGATGGTGTGAGGCTGGTGAGGACGGCCCAGGACCATGACTCTGGGCATTCCCAGCCCCAGCTTCCCTGAGGCCATGGGAGCACCTGAACTGTCACCAATTCCCTGTCAAGTGAGAAAACAAAGAAAAACCCAGCAGAGGGCTGGGCTGATAAACAACATTGTGCCTCAGGTTCAGGGTCATTCTCATCCCTCCCACCTAGGGCTGTGCTTGGTGCATGAGAGACGGGGGTGCGGGCAGGGTGCGCGGCTCACCGTCACAGCCCAGGCCCTGGCGGCCCAGGCCCAGCATCAGCGACGTGCAGCGGAGGCACTTGGTAGGGGATAGGAAGCTCCGGGGACGCAGCATGTGTGAGCCAGGCTGGGGAGGAGGGATGTGCCCATTACCCATGCCTGACCTTGGCTGCCCAGGGCCCTGCACCCCACCCCAGAGGCGACCCTAAAGTGTCAGGTGGGACCAGGAAATGAGCCAGGTGGCTGAATGAACTCTGAGCCCCAGCACTCAAACTCACTGCCACCACCGCCCCTCACATGGTTTGCTGGCCACGATGCACGCAGAGACCTGAGCAGGTCCTTGGAAACCTGGCAGAACGGCTTGGTGCCCCCACCCTGCTCCACCTCCCCAGGCACTGACCTTTGCAGGAGGACCTTCTGCAGGGGCTGCGGTGGCAGCAGACACTCTGGGGAACACAGCCTGTGGAAAGGGTGAGCAAATAGGTGAGGGGCCGAGGTGGAAGGTGGGCTGGTTCCAGCCCCCGTCCCCAGCCGTGACCCTGTTGTCCTCACCCCCCGGCGTAGGCTGCGGCGGCCCTCTGGCCTAAGCTCTGGCTCCACCCCAGACCTCGGGGCCTCTCCTGAGTTGCCAGGATCCTTGGCGGATTCTTTCTGGGGATTGAGACGGGGGCAAAGTCAAGGCCCTCGTGCCTCTCCCCAGGACTCTTCCCCAACCCATGCCTGCAAACAGTTCTTACCTCTGGGCTCCGGAAAGACAGGAAGGGAATCAGGGAGTTTGAGGCCTTAGCGTCTGCAAACAGAGGGCGTGGGGCACTGGTTACCCAGCCCAACACCTTTCCCGAGGAACCAGGACCCAGCAGGGGCCTCAGTGTTCACCTCCGTAAAATGGGGAAATGACCACAGGCTGGGGTGGGGGGACTGGTATACACCAAGCGCTCAGTAAGCACTGCGTAACAGATGAGGCTGGAATCTGGGGCTCTCTTCAGGACAGGCACACAGACGGCCACTCACCCCCCGGCCCGTGGGCCCGAAGCTCGTCCCGCAGTGCAGCCAGCTCCTGCTGCAGGCTCTGGTTCTGCCTCTTGGCCTCCTGTAGATGGCTGGGGGAGAACCAGGGGGGCGCTCACCACAGGCCTTTGCAGGGTCCCAGGCACCCTCATCAATGCCTGCCCCTGGTCTCACCTCTCAGCTCGCAGCTGGGCCTCCTGCACCTGTGTCAGCCGCTCTTGCAGGCTCTGCTTGGCCCGGATCTCAGCCTCCAGCGCCGACTGCAGCTCCAGCCTGGCCGAGGCCTCCATCTTCTGCAGCCGCCGTGCCTTCCACTGGTGGTCCTGGTAGGCAGGGGGAGCCTGGCTGTCTCAGAGGCCATCAGAGCACACCACTGCCCATGCCACCTGACCAGACTCAAAGCCCGGCTCTACCAGACTTGCTGTGAGCTTAGGCAAGTCACTGATCTGTGAGTTGTGTCCCCACCTGCAAAATTAAGCTATAGGCACCCCCTCCCCTGAGGGAGTCTCCAAGGACCCACCAGAGGCCGGGCAGGGAGAGTCTGAGTGCCCACGTTCCGCAGGGACTCCAGCTCCTCGGCCATCTTGGTGGCCAGGGCCTGCAGGTAGCCTCTTGAGACCTTCTCGTCATTCACCCTGATTGGGAAGGGAGCTCAGGGTCATGGGCTGGGCTCTCGGCCCCCAGTGGGCTGGCCTCCAGCGCCTAGCCGGTACCCACCAGCTGAGGATATCGGCAATCTGGGCCTCCCAGTTGCTTTCCGTCTCCCGCCGCTCGCCCTCCAGCTGCTGCTTGCTCTGCTGTTCCCGCTCCAGCTCTTGCACCAGCTGTGGGCCAGGAGGGAAGGTGGGGTCAGTCCCCAGGGGCCCCAGCACCCCTGGATCCCGTGTGTGTCCACTCTTGTCCACCCATTACAGCGGCCCGCCAGCTGTGAGTGCTCCAGGGCAGGAGAGACAGCCTGCCCTGGGGCTCTGGCCACCCACCCCACCAGCTCACTACCTGCCCTACTGCCTGCCTGCCTATTCTGCCCTCCGTCTGCCCCACTCACCCGCTCCTGCTCCTGGCTCAGCCGCCGGTTCTCCTCCTGTAGCTGGTGCAGAACCTCCTCCTTCCCACTCAGCCTGGAGAAGAGCAGATAACCAGGTGACCCCCAGCTCAGGCCCACACCCAATCCACGGCCCCAGCTGCCCAGCTCACCCATGGCGATGGGCCTGCTCCAGCTGCACACACAGGGCAGCCACCTCCTTCCTCAGCTGGGCTTCCTGCGGCCTCTCTGGTGATCCTGTTCCATTGGTCTCTGAAGTGGTGTGCACAGTCTTGAGGACATGGAGAGAGGGCAGGGAAGGGCCTGAGGAGCCATGACCCACCTTACGCCTGCAACACGGGCCTGGCCCTGAGGGCCCTGAGTGGCTCAGGCCAAGGGAAATGCCACTGGGAGGGGTAAGACCTCACTACCTTGACCTGGGAAGACTCCTTCTCGAGGCTTCGCTGCTGCTGTCTCCGGAGTTGTGTCACCTCCCGGTTCAGGGCAGCCACCTGGGCCTGCAGCTGTGATAGATACAGAGGCAGCCCGCATTGACCTAGTTCACGCTAACCCTCTGCCCCGCCTTGCTACATGCAGACTCTCAGGCTCTGCCAGTCCCAGCTGGAGTGGGGGCGGCGAATCCCTGGCCCACCCCACCTGAAACGGCATCCCCTTGCTCAGGCCTGTCAGCCACAGGGGCAGGTGCAAAGTGTTCTTAGCACCTCACCCCAAGCTCCCCAGCCTTCCTCCAGCCACACTGAGGGGCAGGGGGCAGGGATCTGCTGCTGTCCCCGACCCTCTCCATCACTCACCTCCCTCCTGGCATCTTGGGTTGCCTCCAGCTGGGAGCCCAGGGCCTGCGTCTGGCTGGCCATGGCCACCTCTCTCTCCTGGGCCTCCTGTAGCCTCTGGAGCAGCTCCTCCTGCCCCCCCTGGGCTCTGCACAGGTCTTGCTTCTGCACCTGAAGTCTGGCCTTAGCCTCAGCCAGCTCCTGGGGGGCAGGGTGGGGAGGGCACGGCATGGGTCAGGATATGGACTTCCTTAGCATGGAGCCCTGGGCCACCCCCACCTCACCAGGCCCTCACCTGTAGGAGTCGGTCTCTCTCCTGCTGCGGGTCACTGGTCTGGCCTGGGCTACCAGCAGGAGGCCCATCCATCTGGGACAAGGGGGCCTTGTTGTTCTTCAGCATCTCTGCCAGGAATTGTCACTGAGACCCACACATACTGACCACCTTAGCCAGGGGGCACTCCACATGTGGTATCTCAAGGAACCCTTGTCATAGGCTGAGCGGTGGATCTCCTTGGCTTATTTTCTATATGCAGGCTCAGAGTTTAAGCTACTTCTCTAAGACTACACAGCACATACAGAACAGGGGCAGGATGGGAACCCAGGTTGAATTCAGGTATGCTGGGAAAGCAGCTTAGCCACCAGGCTGAGGGTAGGAGGAAGAGAAGGGGCGGTAGGTGGGGGGATTACCTGCCAGCCTGTCCTGTAGGGGCTGCACCTCTTTCCGAAGCTGCTCTAGCTCCCGGCGGTCTGAGGGGCTCTGCAGGGCTTCTGCAGTGAGGACACCCGCAGGTGAGGAGCCGTCGGCAGCAGCGGCCCTGGGTCAGACCCGCACGCACAGCCTATCTGGTTCCCCTGTACCTTGGAGCTTCCGGCTCATCTCCATTTTCTCCTGCTCCAGACAATGGAGTTTCTGCTCCAGAGCAGCCAGCTGCTCAGAGCCACTCTCAGGGCCGGGCCTGGGGAGAGCAAGGCAACACAATTTGGCAGAGACCCCGTCCCCCAAAGCCTCCCCCATCCTCCTGCATCCAATCATTCATTCACCCAAGAAACAACAACTGTGCATCAGCTTTTTACCCAACCTTGGGCTCTGTTCTGGAAAGAGAAACACATCAGACCAGACTCTGCCCTCAGGAGACCCAGGGGTAGCAGCCCAAGGCAGGGAAATGGAGGCAGTAACAGGGCCTCTCCCAAGAAGTGCCAAGAGGACTCTGAGATGGGCCCAGCTGGCCCGCACCCAGCACGCTCTGGGCACTGGATGAGTGTGGGCCAGTCGCATTCGCCTGCGCCTCAGAGCACCCTCTCACGCCGGACCTTGCTCAGTCTCAGGCTCCGCAAATGGAATTAGGTCATCCTGCCCATTTTATACAGAGGCACAAAGTGAGGCTGGGGGACCATAAAGGCTCTTCCAACTCCAGGCCTCTGGGCCCAAATCTGGTACTCTCAGCCTGCGGTGGAGGGTACCACGAGGGGCAAACGCTGCAGCAGGACTCGGAGGGCATATGGGTGTGGCTTCAGCGGGACCCTGAACCCTGGCAGGCAGCCTCCTGAGGACTCAGAGCTCACTTCCTGAGCACCTGTCACATGCGGCCCTTTTCCATGGTCCTGATGGGCTACACTCCCAGCACCCACAGGTCAAGCAGCCCCCCAGCTTCCCACAAGGTATGTACAGACTAGACTTACCTGGCTGAGGTATACGTGAAGCCCACAAATGGCAGGTGGTGGCCCGAGAAGGCCCCATGGGAGGGTGGCGGCAGAGTCCCCTGCAGGAGGGGAAGGAGATTCAGAGTCAACAGGCACAGCTCCAGGCAGAGGCTCGAGACCCAGGACGCCCCCTGGGGCTGGGAGTGGTGACCTCCTGCTCAGGTGGGAACTAGGAGGGTACCTAGTCCCCACCTAAACAGACTGCAACTCCCATGAGTCCTTGAGGTTATGGCCTCCCAGGCACTGCTGGGGATCTTTATGCCACCTCTGGTGAATAGGATGACACCCTGGAGGTCAAAGGACCCCTGCTTGCCACAACCCACCTTGGTGCAGGTGAACCAACCCAGGTGAACTGTAACTCCCATGAGCCTCTGAGGTCCGGAGGCCTCATCCCCAGCCCAGTAACTGCTTTCGGGAATGAGTTGGGGGTTTCCCACAGTCAGCATGCGATGGTCAAGGCGGTTTCCCTGCCGCAGTGAGACCCACCACTCACTGGATAGTTGGGGGTGTCATCGTCCACGTCAAAGTTGGAGGTGTCTATGGGCCCGCGAAGCTCAGGGATATAGGGGGCAGTGCTGGTCGCCAGCTGCTCCCAGTCCACGCCTTCAAAGAATGGGTGGTTCCGGAAGTCGTCCAGCCCCCCACGGCCCAGACGCTCCTCCTGACGGCACAGTAGCTGGCGGATCAGGTCTTGGGCACTGGCTGGCACGCCAGGCACATCCAGGGGAAACTGCAGGTGGTCCTGCAGGCCCAGGGGAGAGGTGTGGGTGGGCATGTGGAATCCCATCCCTGCCTGCGGGCATCCCCACCTGTGCAGACTCAGGAGTCCCACTGGCCTCCCGGAAGCCCAGAGCCTGGTGGCCAGACCTCATGGTTCATGATCTTGCCATAGGTTTCCACCAGGGATTCAGCATAGAAGGGCGTCTCCCCAAAGAGCAGCTCATAGGCGCAGACTCCCAGGGACCACCAGTCGCACTGTTGTCCATAGTGGCCCTTGCCCTCCTCCATGGCCTGTAGGATCTCAGGGGAGATATAGTCTGGTGTCCCCACTGCTACAGACGAATCCACCTGTAGGTGGTAGTGTTGATGACACCACGAGGAAGGACAGTGTTGGGCTTGGCTGAGGCTGCTGGCCCCTCACCGTGACCGCAGGTCTGGGCCTGGCACCCCCACTTGCTAGGGCTCGGCTGGCCTGGTGTCTCCCTGCCCTGGCAAGCCCTTCCTTCCCCTGGGAATCTGATACCCTCTAGGCTAGGCCTGGTGCCTCCTATTCCCTTGGGAGCTCTCCCAGCGGGTGTCCCCTGACCCAGCTCTGGGGCGAGGTCCTTACCATACCACTGTTATTGAGACGCAGACAGGAGCCAAAGTCAGCCAGGCGGATGTGCCCATTCATGTCCAACAGGACATTGTCAGGCTTGACATCCCTGAGGGAGAAGAAGGAGAATGAGGGGCTTGACCTGAGGGTATGTGCATTTAGGACATGCCCGGGTATGCATGCACCAGCATGTATATGCTCACACGTGTTCCTGTGAGCACATGACAGTAACATGTGTGCAAGCATATGGGAGGTGAGAAGGCTGGTGGCCAGGCTTCCTGGCTCCCAAGAAGAAAGGAAGAAGATGGTTAGCCTGGGGAATCTAATCCTTTTGGATGACCCTTGGAGGCAGCAGAGGGTGCCGTGGGGGATGCAAGACTCAGAGTTTCCCAGGGCAAACCACAACTCAGCCTCTTGCCAGCTGAGTCACCTCAAGCCAGGTGTTTACCTGTGCCAAGCTCAGACTTCCTTGTCTGCAAAGTGGGGACAATAGCAGCCCTCATCACATAAGGTTTTGATGTGAGGACTCAAAGGCATTGTGCATATGAAGCACCCAGCACAGGGCCTGGCACATGGTGAGTGCTTGGCACATGTCGTAGTCCTTCGAGCTGGGGCAGAGTGAGATTTTGGGGGTCCCCACCTGTGCACATAGCCCAGCTGGTGCAGAGAGTGGATGGCCAGCACCATCTCAGCCAGGTAGAACTGGGCCAGCTCAGGTGGGAGGCGGTCCTCAAAGCGGCTCAGCAGAGTGAGGAGGTCCCCGCCAGCATAGTAGTCCATCACCAAGTACTGGGTGGAGGTAGGGGCAGGGTGAGAATGATGGGGAAGGTAGAGGCACCTGCACCAGGGCCCCACTTCCTTCCCACTTCCCAGTGGTCCCACTGGGCTCTGGAAGGCAGGGCTATGTCTCCCAGCAGCAGCTCTGGGGCAGCCAGCAACCAGCTGGAGTTCAAGCAGGAGGCTCTGGTCCCAGGAGCTGTGGGAACTGGAAGCTTCCTGGCCCCAAAGGAGGGCTCTCTCTCTTTCTCTCTTTCTCTCTCTCTCTCTTTTTTTGGACCCAGTGCCTTTGGCCCCCAAGGACCTTCTCCGTTGTCCCCAGGCAACCCTCCTCCAATATCGCTGAGTATCCTCACCAGGTACTCCTCATCTTGGAAGGCATAATGCAGAGCAGTCACCCAACGGCTGTCCCCCTTCACCAGAACATCCCGCTCCTCCCGGAAACAGGCCGTCTGCAGCAAGTTTGGGAAGCAGGGGTTGCATGGGATCAGAGCCCAGAGAACCCACCTTGCCAGCCCAGGGGATGGAGAAAAAAATCACTAAGTCGGGGAGCTTGGATTGAGGTTGCCTGCATGAGCCCAAGCCCATGCTTTATGGCTCTGAGCCTCAATGTTACCGTATGGAAAATGGGCACTCTGCTTCTAAGAAATTAAGAAGAGCTTACTGTAAGGAAGGGATGGGGAAGGTTGCAGCTGTTGGGGGCAGATTCTCTGCCTGTTCAGGCCCTGCCCGCCCCTCCCCCTTCCAGGGCATGCCCAATGCCTCCTTGGAAGTGCATGCCTCCCCAGCCCATCTGCAGAGTGCCAAAGCCCCATCAGACCCCAGACTGACCTCGGCCCTCTTCAGCATCTCCCATTTGTGCAGCATTTTCATGGCAAAAATCTGCCCACTGTCCCTCTGCCTGACCACAGCAACCTGAGGCCAGAGGGAGCACTGGGGTCAGCCAACCTGGGTGCGAACACCCTCCTCCCACCGTCCCCAAGCCTCTGGCTCACCTCCCCGAAGGCCCCTCGGCCGATGACCTTCAAGATCTCAAAGTCATCTCTCTGCAGCCGCAGCTCTTTCACCTTTGTTACGAAGGGGCTGGCTGGGGAGCACAGGGTTGGGCTCAGGGAAGGCTGGGAGGGTCCCAGGAGCTACAACTCCCATGAGGCCATCCAAGGGGCTGATAGGCACTGCCGCTCAGTCAGACATGATCAGGAAGCAGGGAAGGCAGGGTCCTGGCTCTGCTGACCACCTGAATCCATGGCTTCCTGACCCCTGTCCCCAGATTCCAGGTGACCCTCATCCCAGGGGCTGATGGAACTTGTAGTCTCTCCCAGCCTGGGGGTTGACCCTGGCTGGCCAGGTGACCCTGGGGACATGAGGATACCATTCCCACCCCCAGCTCACAGTTCTTGGCCCCCTAGCAGGACCAGGCTGGGGCCTGTCTTGGGAAACTGGACAGGCAACATTCCTTGTCCCCAGAGAGGCTTCTGCCATTGAGGAGCTGTGGGCCCGAGTCCTGGGACCCTGTGGGCACAGAGGTATCTGGCTGGGGGTGAGGCCTGGGGCAGCCCGGGAGGACAGGTAGAACAGTGGTTCTGCAGGGCTCTGGGAGCACAGCCTGTGTTCCCCAAAGGGCCTCCTCCGTCTGGAGGCACAGGTAAGTCTGCCCAGGTTCTCACAAGACTCAAAAACAGAGCCAAAAAACCTTTCCCTGGCGCCTGACGCTGGCACCTGAGGGTGTGAGGACTCAGGGTCTCCTCCAGGCCTGACCAGCCCGACAGCTCTGCCTCGTGATCTGGACGCGGCCTTCAGCTGGCGAGAAGTAGCCCCGTCCTCCCAGTCCCTGATGTTCCCATGAGTATCTCCAGCCCCTCCCA
Source organism: Manis pentadactyla (assembly GCF_030020395.1). NCBI lineage: Eukaryota > Metazoa > Chordata > Mammalia > Pholidota > Manidae > Manis > Manis pentadactyla. The sequence continues at coordinate 13,491,736 of NC_080027.1, read as the reverse complement.
GACCTGGGGGAGGGAACTGGGGCCTGGGAACTTAGGGAGGCATGAGTGACCAGTAAGGGTTGGGGGCAGCTGCAGTCTGGCTCGCTGCCTCAGTTTCCCCCTGCCAGGTGGTAAAACTCCCTGCCAGCTGGGCGGGGCTGTGGGTGGGACAGAGAGCTGCTCCACAGGTTTATCAGGCAGAACCCCCGCAGCAGGGGCGGTGTGGAAACCTCCTCACAGAAATTAATTGTTTCTTTCCCAGGTCTGTGTACGCAGCTGGGGAGGAGCAGCCACTGGCCTGAGGGGGAACTGAGGCCAGGATGGCTACCCATTAGCCAGACAGGGGCCAAAACCTGAGGCCCACAGCCAGGATCCAGGCCCCCAGGACAGATGGCCCAGTCCCGATGCCTTGCGGCAAGTGATGGGGGCTCCAGGCCGGAGCAAGGACGAGTTGGTGCAGGAGTGGAGTGAGTCACTGCCCTGAAAGTTACCTCGGGAGATGTCAACAGACAGGCCCCCATGCCAGGGTCCCAGGCAGAGGTGCCAGAGGCAGGCAGGGAGGAGCCCGTGAGTGTGCAAACACACACGTGTGTGGGTGTCACAGGGGATGATGATGACATGGACACACATGAGAATAAGTTGCGGAACTCCTGGGGAGACAGGCCCCCAGCAGAGGCAGGGGCTCTTTGCCCTCACCTTAGAGGAAAGGGCTGAGGCTGGGGGCCAACTCACTGGCATGTCTCACAGTTCCCCAGCTGTGCCAGGCCAGGCCTTGCGCCTGCCCTGGGCTCAGGAGTGGCAGGAACACTAGAAGACCACTGGGCAAACAAACATCCATTTCCCTTAGCCTCCTGGCAAGGCCCCTATGCTCTCCTCCCCAAGGCCTGCCCAGGTGTGACCAGGGAGCCCTAGTGTTGGCACCGGTACCCACACTGGGTTCAGGGTCACCCCAGGCCAGCCACTGCCAGTGACTCAGATGAGTCAACCAGGAAGGGGTGCAGACCCACCTCAGCCAAGGTCCCCCTCCCTGGCCCTGGGGAACAGCCTTCAGGAAGCCTGGCCAGTGGCTTGCACAAAGAGGCTGAGGTTTGTTCCTGAGTCCAGTCTGGGGTGGTCTTGTGTGCAGGGAGATGGAAATGTAGGGGGCTGGAGGAGGGTGATAGCTGCAAGTGTGCAATACCTACAGATCTGTAAACGGCAGTAGGTGAGTGGAACAGCCAGTTGGTTGGGGGTGCTCTCCAGAGTAAAGCATAGGACTTCCTAGGCGTCTTCATGAACCATGTATTATTTGAGTGTCTTGACATGTCTGTGTGGCATGTGGGAGATTGAGAGACCGTGTGTGTTAGTGCACGGCATGCAAGGGGTCTGTGTGTATGAGTGTGTTCTCACTGGTCAGGAGGTATGGCTGTGAGCGAGTAATCCTGGCCATGAGTTTCTATAGAGCCTGTATTGTGTACACGTGTCTGGTGTCTATCCCTGTGACCAAGTTTGTGTGTGTGTCTGTGTGAGATGCGTGTTGTGCACGCGCTCCGGGTTCTGCAGGTGAGGAGGAGTGTGTGTGAAACGGAGCAAGGGTAAAGTATGCAGGAGACAGAGGGCCCGCGGGTCCGGTGGCACGTGTCAGGGCCGGTGCCGGGCGTCTGCGAGGACAGCCTGTGGACGCAGATCCCTGCCGGATGGTCTGGAGGTGTGGAGCGGGTTGAAGGGGGAGAGGGTCCCGGCGCCGTGTCCCTAGGGTCCCAACACCCTCGGTCGCCCCCCCGCCCCCCCGGGCCACTCACCCCAGCTCAGGAACTGCGCTACGTTGCGCTCCCGCCGCAGCGGGGCGCTGCTGAGCTCATGGTGCAGCCCCAGCAGCAGATCCAGGAGGCCGTCGAGCCCGGGTCCGCCGCCGGCCTCGCCCCGAGCCAGCCGCTCCAGCGCGCGCAGCCGCCGCTCCATGGCCGCGGCCGGAGCCCCGCGCCCGGGCTATAGCCGGGCCTCCGGCATGCCCGCCCGTCGGTCTGTCTGTCGCTCCGCGGGTCGTCCGCGCGTCCTCCCCCCACCCTCCCGCCCGCCCCGCTGTCACCTTCCTCCGCGGCAGACTGCGCGCCCTCACCTGCGCGCTGCGACCCGCCCTCCGCCCCGCCCCCGACGGACGGACAGGTGAGCGCTGGCCAATGGGGGACGCGACTGGAGGTGAGGGTAGAGGGGCGGAGGCTCGGGGGGCGGGGCCAACCTTCGGCCAGGAAGTTGGGGGGTGCGGACTCCAAAGAGTAACCTGGGAGGGGCAAGGGGTGTCCGGAGGGAGACAGGCAGACAGCCTAGGTCTCCGCACGGCCCCAGATCCAACTCTACCCTAACCTAGGTGGGGAATTCCCGGGGCACTGCAACTTCCTCCGTCCCCAGGGACAGCAGCCACTTGTCTCTCAGCTCAGGGAGAGGGGCTGGGGATGCCCGCGGCCCCGGAGCCGGACGGGAGTTGTAGTCCGCTCCCTCCCCGGGATGCCGGCGCGCTTGGCACCCCCGTACGAAAAACTAGGTAGTTTCTGATTTCATTGCATTTGCATTATTACAGCGGATCTGGGAGTCAGGCAGGTGACAGAGATGGTTACACCCATTTGGCAGATGGGCACATTGAGGTGTAGGAAGGAGTGAGTGAGGAGGGGCTGAGGAGAAGGGGGCCTGACAGCTAGATTCTGGAGTGGGGCTGGGCTGGTAGCTGGCCTAAACGTGAGGGCCAAGGAGAGTCCGAGCTGGGCTGAAGGAGGTGGCAGAGGGGAGGGATTGAATCTGTCCAGTGGTATTCCTGACTTCTGACCAGCTGTCTCCAGCTGGGCCAGGTCAGATGCCATGCAACTGCCTCTGTCCCAGAGGCGGGATCAAGGGGCAGGGCTTTTAGTGGCTTCAGACAACAAATTCTTCCATTAAAAGATCTCTTTGGGGATTTGGCTCCCCTCTCATACAGGCACCCCCTTGATTCTAGACAGGGCCAAGTTGCCAGCTCTGAGGGAGGAGGTGCTCTCTGAATGTGGAGCTCCGCTGAGCCTACTTGATAGCACCTACGAGCTTCCCAACAGGTCTCCCGTTGATGTCCCCAGAGACCTGCCCTTTGGCCTCATAGCGCCTGCCATCTGTGACAAAGGGAAACAGAGTCGGGCTGTCTCACTGAAGTCGTCCAGGTGGGGGAAGAGGCGTCGGGATTCAAACCCAAGTCTGGGGATCACATCACTGCCTCTGTGTCCTGAAAGGGGTGGAGGGCGGGAGTTCAGGTGGTGCGACTGAACCCCTCCAGGCTCTCACCTGAAGCACTCTAGGCCCTCTGTGTGGAGGTGGAGCAGGGGTGGGGCCCTCGAAAAGGGTTCCTGCCCTTGAAGGCCACAGGGAGGTGCCAGAGACCAGAGGAGGGCCAGATGCTCAGGGTGGGACCAAGTTACCATCTCCTGGAGTAGTAGGGGGTAGGGAAAGGGTCCTGGGTGGGAAGACGGGCCATTTCTCATTACCCCTCTTAGGCACGCTGACCCCCAGCCCCACCCCACCACAGCCCCCAGGGGTCAGTAGTCTCAGGCCAACTGGGAAAGCCTCCGGGTGCTGGCTCACTCCTTATGTGACCTCGGTCAGTTTAACAAGTCCATCCCCACATATTCCAGTTCCAGAGGAGAAACTGAATCCCAGAGGGCAAAAACTGTCATACTGAGGTCTGAGTGGGGCAGAGCTGGGACTGGCACTTGGCACTCCCCACCCATTTGGTACTTAATTCTGTTTAGTCCTGTATTTTTTTTTTGGTCACATCCTTGTTCAAAGCCTCAGTTTCCTTGTCTCTAAAAGGGGGTCCGGTTTTCTGCCCACTCCTTTGCAGTACTAAGGTCAAAAGCCTTTAAGACTGTGCCTGAACACCTGCTGCAGCCCTAGCCAGCAGCCAGACCTCCAGCCCTGCCATCCAAAATGGGCCCTGCTTTGCCCCAGCAGCTCTTTTCACGGATCCTGTGTAAGCCAGACTGCCAGGGCCACAGAGGCTTTGCCCCAGGGAGCCCTGCATGTGGCAGGGACCCTGGCCCAGCTCGGTGTATGCTCAGAGGATAAGTGAGTCTGAGCAGGAGACCTCCACCACCCCCTCTTCCCTCTTCCTCTTCACCCACACCTCAGTCACTGCTTTCCGGATGCCCCCCCAGGTGCAGGGCACTGGCCCCCCATGACTTCTCCCCATTCTCAGCCTTTGGTATTGAGGTGCTGGCACTAACTCCTGGGGACAGATCACGGTGATAGCAACTTGCATTCCAGCAGGGCTTCTTAGCATTTCAAAATGACTGCAGATGCTATCTTTGCAACCGGAAAGAGTTATTATCCCCCCACCCCCTTAGCAGCTTAATACCTTGAGGCTGGGGAGGTGGGAGGTGGGTGGTACTGACAGCCCTGAGTTCCTTTCCCAGTTTCTAGGCCTAAGCCAGTGCCTGGCAGTGTGTTGTGCTGAAGCTGGGGACAGGGGACAGGGAAAGGCCAGCCTGCAGTGGATTTTACTTAGGATTCTGTGAAGGGCCTTAGATGGTGAGAAAAGGAAACTGTCATTTCAGCAACCCAGGCCTAGCACAGAGGATGGTTCAGATTGAGGGAACCTCAAGGAGAGGGGGAAGGCGAGAGCCCAGTGCAAGCCAGTGGCAGGGAACCCAGGTTTTCTGACCCCCAGAGTATAGCCCTCCAGGTCGAAGAGGAGCCCAGACCCAAGGCAGGCTCTGGGGTCTGTCACCTCCACAGCCACATCTCAGGCCTCTGGGGCCTGGTCTATGGCTCCTTTTACCCTAGGTTGAGACTCAGCCCTGGTGGCTGAGGATGAGCCTCTGCCTGAGGAAGCTGGCTCTCAGCAGGTGCTCCTGAGGGCTGTCTGGGATGGCAGCCACCTCTGCCCTTGGCCACCAAAAGGCGAGGACCCTCTCCTGCCCTAGGGAGCCAGGAAACGAGCCTGGCTATGGGGTCATAAGGCCTGCCTGCCATTGACCAAGAGTGTAGGCTTGAGAAAATCACTTTCTGGGTGGCTATTTCTGTGTACAACTGAGAACTGCTCCAGCTCAGGAGCAAGGTTCCTAATAGTATACGGAATGGCCACCAGCGGTCGCCGGAGCATGTCTCTCTAGGAAGGGTATGTGGTTAGAGGGGTAGGGAGCTCCTGTGAAGCTACATTGCTACTCAGGAACCTGGTTTTTAAAGGTGTCTATTGGGGTGGCTTTGGGGAAGGGGCTGACAAGTGATGGCAGGGTTGAAGGTCCCCACTTCCCAAGCTAGTCCTTGGCGGTCACATGTTTGCTCCCCTGCACCCCCCCACACACCGGGAGTGTGTCCTTTTGAGAAGTCCAAAGCCCCAAATCGGTGGACATATGGTGATTTCATCATCTGGCTTTTCTTCTAAAGCCCTTCTCTGTGCTGCTCCAACACGCCACAGGGGCTCCCACGCTCCACAGCGCTGCAGCCTCACGTGGTTTTATAATTATCCGCCCCTCTGGGTGTACAGGAAGCCAGGCTCAGAGCCCCCTTTAGACACCACCCCTCCATCCCACGAGCACCACCAAGTCTGCGAGCTGCTTCACGGAAGGGTGGGTCCTCCTCTTTGTTCTGGGAATTGGGTGGGGTGCTTGACTCCCAGCACTAGTCCTAACCCGACCCTGACCAGCCACTCTGGGCCACCTGAATTGGACACCTGCCCTCTGTGCTTTCCCACCTCATGGGCCTGGACTGGTGAGGGGCAGGACTGGCGGCGAGTGTTAACCTGTCACCGTCTTGAGCAAGTGCCAAGAGCCCACTGGAGATAAGAACAGGACACTGAACTGGGTTGGTTCATGGCTATTTTTCTGTTTACTGAAGTGTAAAAGGACTGTTGATTCTGATGAGCTCTCATGTGGAGCCTCACGGTACACCTGGGCTCTGAGGCCTCACGAGGGCAGATGGCCCCAAAGGCCTCACTCCAGGGGCTCCGAGGGCAGGTGGGAACAGCTCCTTTGCCCCAGACCAGCCTCTGTAGAGGGGGTTTCCCCTAGGATCCCGGCCAGCTAGGGAGCTGGGGAGGGGGAAAGGAGGCAGAGGCTGGCTCTCAGGAGGGTGGCTACACCTCTGTCCACACTCATTGGTCCCCCCTGAACCTCCATCCCAGACTGGGAGACCCTGAGCCAGGGGTACAAACTCCGGGCAGCAGGAGGCAGGCGCCTGCCCTCGGTCCCTTCAAGCCTCAGAGCAGCAGTCACTTCCTGGAGTAGCCCCGGGCCGGGGCTGTGGCACCAGGTGTGGAAAGTGCCCAGAAGCCCCCGCACTGTACTGGGGGCAGCTCAGTGGAAGGGCAGAGCGGGACGGGCTTCTCACGCCCATGCCGAGACTGGCAGTTCTGTTCCCCTTGTGCTCTAACAGCTTGAATGCTCTACCCGGAAATGGAGGGGCCACCCCAATCCTTCAGGCCCCTGGGCTGCAGTGACAGCACTTAATCTTCAATGTCGGTTTTTCAAAGCCATGCCTGTAGCTGAGGTCTTTGGGGGTGCAGTGAGTTGTATGCTTTTTTATTTTGACGTATACTTTTGACACCTACAAAGGTGGGGCTCAGGCTGTGGAGCTGAGCAGACCCGGGTTTGAATCTCCTCCCACACGCACATGCTCTGAACCCAGCACCAGACCAACCCTGAGGGGGGCCCAGTGAGCTCCCGCTACCTCAGAAACCGGCCATCAGACTGGATGCCTGCCACACAGGCCACCACACACAACCTGGCCCTCACAGCCCATTGGCACCTGTTTGCAACCTGCCTTTTGCTACGAGTGGGCCCTGAGCAGTCTCCCCCGACCCGCCTCAAGGCTTATGCTTCCATGGTGTGCCAGCTCTCAATTTGTCACCCTTCCCTCTGCTGGTACAGTCCCCTATCTGTGACATCTGCAGGTCCCACCCCTCCTGTGTTTTTGTAGCTGGTTTATCTGCTTGGTCTGTCTTTAGAGTACCAGCCTCACTGTCTCTAAATGACCCGGGGGGAACCCAGTGAAGCCTCCTGCACTTAACCCGTCCCAGCCCCGAGAGCCGCGTGGGTGCCCACCGTCTGTCCTGTCGGGCAGAACCCAGGCGGGAGGAGCTGCTGTGAGGACCTCAGGAGGCAGGTAATTTCTCCCAGACCCAGTGGGGGACCGCCTGGTTCTCAGTCACCAGAAGTGCTCCCAGCCTCTTCACCCCACCCTCCCCCAAAGTTAACTACTGCTAAGCTCCCACCTTGCCCAAGCAAAGGGGTCGCCAGCCCTGCTGGCAGGCCGTAGAGCTGCTCCCCCACCATGGCAGGCTTGCCAATCTGTCCCTGCCAGCGTCTTGGCCCGATGCTCTGCTAGCATCCAGCAGGCCCCTAGAAGAGATAACTAAGCACCGGAAGCCAGCTTCAGCACAATTATACTTTTTTAATTCAAGAAAAAGTCTTGTCTTCAGTTGCTTTTTCTTCCTACTGGCGGGTGTAGAGAAGTCACTGCACCTCAGTGAACCCCCGACGAGGATGCTGCCTCCACCCTCACCTAACACTGTGTGGAGTGGCGGGCTGAGGCCAGCCGGAGGCGACAAGGCCAGTTCCCAGTGACCTGGGCCCAGGGGAGGCCCAGAGGGCAGCACTGGGAGGGGAACGGGAGTGGGAGAGGTCAGAGTGGAGGAGTCCCTGAGACCCCCATGGGAGCGCCTGATTGGAAGCCCACTCCCCCTGCCACAGTAACATGGCAATGCTGGCCCAGGCCGTCGGCTGACCACTGGCCAGCAAGAGGCTAGCAAGGGCGTCCAGGCACGAGGCTGTGCTGGGACAGCCTGGCCAAGGCAAGGCAGATGGGGCAGCCCGCACTGGCCACTGCCACCCCAGGTTTCTCACTGCTCAGCCTGGAGGGAGGTTGTTCTAATGGCATCCACGGCATGTCACCTTCCCCTGCTCAAGAGAGCAGGAGACGGCTTCCATTGGAAATGAAGAAGGGTGAGGAGGAGGGAAGGGGCGGGTCGTCCCTGGTCTCTGCTTTCTGGGCACTAGGCCCAGGCTGAAGCACCAGCCATTCAGGTTCAGGAGGACCCCCCACCCTCCCAAGGCTGGGGAGGAGGATACACTAGCATGTTCCAGGACAGCGGGAGTGTGAGGAGGAAACACAAGCCCTGGGGGTCCTGTTGGGGTATACTCTGCATGTACCCCACACTGAAGTGCTCCTGGGTGGAAAGGCCCCCTGGAAGGAGACAGAAATCACAGCTTCTGAACAAGTTGTTGAAAAGTTACTGGAAAATTCAGTCAAGTATGAAAGCTATCACTTTACAGAACAAAAACTAGCTTATATACATTTCTGGAAGATATTCTCACACCCACCCGTCCCCTAGACTCCTGCAAAAAAAGGTACTTGGGCCTAGCTTCTGACCGCCGAGCCAGGAGGGACATGAGAGAAAGAGTGGGCGCACACACAGGGGGCTGCCAGGGAGGGGAAGGAGGGAGGCACAGAACCAACTCTGCTGGGGAGCCTGGGGAGGCGGCAGAGCTGGGGGGGAGGCCGGCTGGAGCCACACCCAGCTTAGAAACCAGCAGGGGACCTCAAGCAGTCCTGTCCAAATGCAGCGGCCAGGAGGCGAGCTGGGGCGGCAGAGCAGGCGGTTCCCTGTGATCCCAGAGCCTTCCTGCGCCGGGCAGCGGAGCCAGAGGCAAAGAGGGGCTGTGCGTGGGGCTGTCAGACAAAGAGGAGGCAAGAAAGAAAGCTGCCTCGAACGTTATATATTAAAAATATCCATAGTTCTTGTGCACAAAATTTCATCATTCACATACGAGTAACACCCACCTCCCACCTTATGAGAAAGATGGTGGTTTTCCTTTTCGAGAGCTGAGGAAGCATCTGCTCAGTCTTCATGGGTCTCAAGAACTGGCGAGCCTTCCCAGTCTGCCTGGCCTGGCCAGTCACTGGTGCCTCCGCTTGGAGGGTGGGATCAGGTGCGGGGGTAGGTCTGCGGGCAGCTCATGGCCCTCCAGCTTGACCCTGATGAGGTGGTTGGCCAGGGCAAACTCCTCGTCATCCAGCAGCCCGTCCTTGTCCACGTCGGCCAGCTTCCAGATCTTCCCCAGCACTGTGTTGGGCAGCTTGGACTTCACCATCTCCTTCTTGGCGTTGGCGCCTGTTATCTTGCCGTTGACAGGCGACAGCGTGTAGAAGATCTCATCGTAGGTGGGCTTGTCCTTGCCCACCACCCACTCGACATCGTCGATGCCCTCCCCGGCCCCCTCGCCGTAGCCGTGCCCAAAGGGCCCGTTCATGGTGCCTTCGAAGGCGCCACCTTTCACAGCCTGGGAGGGCATCAGGGACTCCTCCTGGCGCACCATCACCATCAGCCGGGCGATGTCGTTGGCCAGCATATCGTCCACCGTGTCCAGCAGCTTGGGCTTCAAGGCCTGGAACTTGCTGAAGTCCTGGGTCTGCAGGAGCTCCTGCAGGGGGTGGGGAGGGAGAAGGACAGGGCCGGGCCTTCAGACTCCAGGCACAGTGGGTGACGCGACCATTTCCAAGCAGAAAGAGCTGGTTGCATATTCGGCCCCAACCACTTAACAGCTTGGGCAACTCAGGTAACCCCTCTGGGCCTCGGCTCCCCAGTCTGTAAACTGGAGTGGACAACAGCACCTTCCCGGCAGGGCTGTGGCGAGGACGAACTGGGCTGACGCTAGAGGGCCTGGCGCAGCCCGTCCTCTCCCTGGGGCTCAGGGTGAGTCACCACATTCCTGTCCACAGTGTCACGCCTGAGCCAAATTCTCCTACTCGGGTGGGGTCCTGGGGCTTAACACAGCTGCTTCCACTGGGGAGGCCTCATCCCAAGGGCCAGGCCTCCCCGCGGAGCCACTGCCCCACTGCCCGGGCCTTCCTTCCCCCAGGTCGCCACCCACCCGCCTAGGGCCTGAGGCGGCTCTACCTGCATCTTCCGGAGGCTTGGGAAGTCACCGGGTGAGATCTGATGCTCCCGCTCGATCTTCTGGTAGATCTCTCCCAGGTTGTTCACCAGCTCTTTCTTTTTGCTCTCTTTCCCAAAGACGTTGGGCATCTCTTTCTTGAGGGAGCTGATGATGTAGGCGTGGACCTGTGAAGACACAGGAGGGGCAAAGTCAGGTGCTTCCCGGACACTGTGTCTGCCCCAGACAGTGGGGATTATAACCAGGAACTGCCCCAAGCAGCCGCAAGCCCACTTTCTTTGTTTCTCCAGGCCCACCCCCTCTCCCCGCTGCCCTTCCACGTAGCAGAGACCCGGAGCAGGTTCCTACGCAGCCGGGCGGAGCCCCACCACCCAGCATACGCAAGTATGTGGATGCTGACGTCACCGCCACAGAACTCCAACAGGGCCTGAGCTACGCTCCGCCTTCTCATGACAGCCTCGGGATGACTAGGCATTAGAAGAATCCCATAAGGCTTTTCCCAGATGTTCTGAACTTTAAACTCAATACCTTGCCTAGACACTGGCTAGGAAAGGCGGCACACCCTTCATCTCACAGCGGTCTGGCGACCCTGGCAGCTCTCGAGGGCACCAGCTCTCTAATCCCTCTGCCTGGCCAAACAACGCCCACCCATGGAGGGCTGCAGGCAGCCAGGCATTCCCCCTCCCCCAGACTGCCAGCTGTGCCCCACCAGATCCTCCGGGCCTGGGCCAGTCTGCCCCAGGCTGGGCTGGGCCAGGCACCTGGCTGACAACTGCCTGAGGGAAGCAGGCCTGTGGAGCGGTCACCACTCCGCCTATCACAGGCCAGTGCAAGCAGGGCAGAGAGCACGACTCACTCCAGGAAAAGGAAGCGGTCTGGAGGCAGCAGGTGCTGGACAAGATTGGAGAGCACGGGGTTTTCCAGGCCTGGTGACTCAAAGTGCCCAAGGGCCAGGCGTGTACACGCCACCTCTGCAGGAGAGCCGGCCAGACTCGCCTGCCCTTTGTGCTGGGAGAGCTGGGCTGGGGCACAGGAGGCGGCAGCTGAGCGGTGCGGGGAGGCAGTAAGGGTTGGGGGACAGGGTGGAGAGTTGCCTTTCCTGGTTGCCAGAGCAGAGGCTCCACTAGAAAAGGGGGCCAAGAGCAGCTTATGTGGGTTTCCTCATGGGTTTCCTTCTCAGAACCAGCTCCACTCACAGGGAAGGTTCCAGAAGGGAGGAATCTTGAAAAACGTGCAGCCCTGTCCCCTCCAGAGCAGGTGTCTACAACTGTGCTGTGCCTACAGATCCCCAGGAATTGGTATTCTAAAGTAGATTCCGCTTCAGTAGGGCAGGGCAGGGCCTGAGAAGCTGCACTTCCAGAATGTTCCAATCTGGCCCATGAGCACTTTGGGTAACCAGGGTGGAAACGCAGCCCAGTGGTAAAGGATGAAGGATCAGTTCTCATTACTCAGGACAGAGGGCACCCTGACTTCAGGCCTCAAGATGGTGTTGGGATATCCTAGGCCACTGTTCAGCCCACGGCAGTCTCAGAACCTCTGAGCAACACAACACGGGTAGCTGGTTCCCTGGCAGCCGGAGCACCGCCCTCGGGGCTCCCCTTGGATCCTCCAGGACCTGAGTCCTTCATACCTGGGAGCCCAGAGTGGCTGTTTCACTGGCCACAGGATGGCCTTCGCCAAAGGCCAACGCCCACAGAATGCAGGCCACAGGTAAACACCCCCGTTCTCCATGGCTGTTTCACCAGATGCAGTGATGCGCACCAGCGCTGACAGGCGTGGGCTGTCAGCCGAGCCCTGCGCCCCGGGGTCCGAGAGCCTCACGTGCACACTGACCCAGCCTGAAGACTTATCCAGGCAGGCTCATGAGGCAGTGCTTGAAGGGTGCATAGGTGGCATTAACCTTTGTTCCCCTGCCCCAGCCACCTTGGGGTCTCACTGAAGTACTTGGGCAGGTAATGAAATTCAGCACTCTGGATCCAAGCAATTCAGATGCTGCCAGCAGGTGCCAACGGGCCTGAGCTTCACAGAGGTTGGGGGAAGGCTTAGGAGGCTTCTTGGGGGTTGGGGCTACCCAGCATTTTCTCAGGACCCTCAGGCTTGTACCCCATCTCTCCACAACTAGCCTGTCCTGCTTAAGCGTCAGCTCCCTCCCAAGGCCCCCCGACCCGCCTGCTTTGGTAGAACCCCATGACAACACAAATATATTGTGCTATATTCTCTTTGTGTGTCTGCTTTCCCCATATAGCTGACAAGTGCTAGAAGGGTGGGGCCTACATGTGTCGGTCCCACTGTGTCCCCAGCACCCAGCCCGTGCTGAGCACACTTCAGGGCCAATCAGACCTGCTGCACCCACCCCCAACCACCCAGGCCGCCTCTGGGTGCAGCAGCACCTTCCTGTTTCATGCTTACATACTTTAAGAATCTTAGTTTATACTGTATATCAACTTTACTCCAGTAAAAAATTAGTAATAAATTTTTTTAAGTTAAAAAAAAAAAGAAAAAAAGGATCAGTTAAGAAAATGCTGCCTGAGGTGCAGAGGGGATTGGTTTAGACACAGAGCAAGGTGGGTGTGGTTGTAGGTCTGCCAGGATGGGTCCTGGGTATCCCAGAGGGGATGGCAGACAGATCCTGCCCACCCCAAGCCAGATCCCCACCCCCGGGCCTACCTTGGCAAGCCGTGCACGCTTGATCAGGTCATTGAGCTTCCTCAGAGCAGCGTTTCGGGGTAGGGACTGGATGTCTTTGAAGAGGTCTTGCTCCTCGGCCTCAAAGAGCTTGCGATTGTCAGGGATGAGGAGTGGGTGGGACCAGAAGGAGCCGATGTACACCCTGACCACCTCGGGGGTGTTGATGATCTTCCCCAGGGACCACATGAGGGCCCCATACACCCGCATCAGCTGCTGGGTCTCTATCTGGTCAGCCTTGTTCAGCACCACTCGGATCTTGTCCTCGTGGTTCTTGAGGGCCTTGATGACTTCTGAGAACTCATCAGAGATGTCCAGCTTGTGGGCGTCAAAGAGCAGGATGATGCGGTCGACTCTCTCGGCAAACCACTCCAGAACCGCTGCAAAGTCATAACCTGCGGGAAGAGAAGGGTGAGCTCTGGGGCTCCGGGGGCCGGGCTGTCCTGTCTCTGACTTGGCCTGGAACTTCTCAGCCTGGGCTCATTTTCATTTCTACACTTACTCTCGTGGACTGCACAGCACCCTGAGGGCAGGGTCATCAGGCCTCCCGTTTCTGTACCCACCATGGTAGTACCCTCACCCAGTGGCACCTGGCACAAAGAGGCGCTTACCAAATAAACAATGCAAACCAAGTCACAAATTCCAAGCTCTACAGTGGGTCAGACCAAGGCCAGAGAGGGACCCCAGCAGCATGAGTCAGCACAGCATGGTGAGAAGGCTGGGTGCCCTTGGGCAGTAGTGACAACACACAGCAGCAGTTAACACCTGCAGCTGCTACTTATTCAATGCCTGGCTCACTATTTTGCAGGAATCTCATTTTTCTCTACAATAGGAATTAAACTATAGCTCAAGGGTGAAATCTGGCCTATCATCTGTTTTGTAAATAAAGTTTTATTTGAAATACAGCTACGCTCATCTGTACAGTCTATGGCTGCTTTTGTCTACAATAGCAAGAGTTCAGAGGTTGTGATGAGACCATAAGGCCTTAAAAGCCAGAAATATTAACTCTGACTCTTAACAGAAAATGTCGCTGGCCTTTGCTCTACAATAGCCTATGAAGTACTACAAATGACTTCCCCTCTCTAGGTGTTAAATGCTTCTCTAACATGAAATGGTTAGACTAGATAAACTCTAGCTCTCAACTGTTTTCTGTGTTGTTTTCCACTAACCAATTAAGACCCTTTGGTGAATTGTGCCATCTGTGGCAGAGGCTATTAACTGGAATTCTTCCTTTAATAACAGAATTGTCTAGTTTCAGCTGGATCCATGGCCCCCCGAGCTTAAGACTGCATTTCCCAGCCTTTCTGGCAGCAGAAATGGACAAGAAAAGTTGTACGAGTCCTTTGTCCTTTCCCCCCTTCCTGAGGACCGGAATGCAGATGTGATGGTAGGAGCTAGAGCAACCACTTTGGGTTCAGAGATGAATGCTGTATACTCAGGATGCCCTGGACAATTATTTTTCATAGAACTATCTGATATCTGATTTAAACCAATGGATCTTTCAGTCTATGTAACAGCAGTTTAATTTGTAACCTATTTTATAACTATGTATCTTCAAAATGTTTCCACTTCTTCCATTGCCCCCAGAAGAAGTAAAAATTCTGTTTCTCATCTTCTAGGAATACTGAAAAGTAAAAAGACTATGTATTAACAGTAGCCTGAGAGTTCTTTGGGAAGCCTGGGTTCCAGCCCCTGAGCTGCCATTTCCTCTCTGGGTGATTCTGGGTAAATCTGCTTGTCCCCAGGCTGTCTCCTCATTCTTCACCTGCTACCCGCAGGCCATCCCAAACGCAGGCCAGCCCTCTTAAGAATTACCAAGTTCTTCAGAGCATAGCCAGGCTCCTGAAAATAAGCCAGAGAAGGTATTCCAGAAGAGAAGAGCCTGGGACCCTGCCCAGAAACCAGCCCAAACCAACCCCCTCACCTTCCCAGCATCCCGTGCCTAATCTGGGATTTAAACATGCATTCTCCAGCCTGCAGGGAACAGAAAAGTAGCAGGTGGAGGCACCAGAGAAAGGGACCAAATGTCAAGAAAAGGTCCAGAGCTACCTATAATGACATGATGAGGCAGCCCTCCCCATCCCACCCCTAAGGAACCTGCGGCCGGGCCTCCCAGGCTGAATGCAAGTCCACAGCTAGGCTCCCATCTAGGCCAGAACCCCAGCCCCTCACAAGGGCTTTACGAGTGTTAACACTGTGGGGCATGCCTAGGTGAGGCTCCACTTAAACATTCCAGCTGCCAGGTGGCCCGGGTTAAAATGTGCTCCAGAGCTGTCTGCACACCTGATGCCAGTGCTCCAAGCCTCTCCCCACACTCGGGCACCCAGAAAGCACACAGTGTAAAAGAGGCAGCTCTGGATTCAACTCCTGGCTCCAGCCACTGACTCCTGACTTTAAGTTTGTAACTTGTGAGTCATGCTTTCTTCATGTGTAAAATTCAAAATATAACTCCTCCTCCAAGACCTCAGGGAGGATTAAACGAGGTGATGCTCAGGCTCCTGGCACAGGCCCAGGCGCGGGGAGAGGTGGCAGGGCTCAGGGGAATGAGGGGCTGAGTGGCCTGGAACCACATCTCTGGTCAGGAACTGCATGACAAAAGTTTGACCTGCCCAGCTTTCATCGTGTAGCAAGACACTGAAATTTAAGGAAAACCCCAAGTCTACTGCTTCTGCTGACTGAGCCTTACTTGCCAGGGCAGTGCAGGCAGCCTGTCCCTGTCCCAGCAGGCCAGGAAACGGGATGCTCTCATCAGGCAGCCCACCGGCTGGAGTCCCTCACAGGGTGGAGGGAGGCACAGTTGGTGGCAGAACAGTCCCTGTGAGTCTGAACTTCAGCCCGAGCAGGGCAGCAGCCAGCCTTCCAACCCCGTGCAGTCAGTCGGAAACGGCCAGGCTACCAGGTGCCCAGTGCTCAGAGTGGGGGAGGCAGGGAGCAAGTGCCAGTCACCAGCCACCACCACGGTCTGCTGGTTCCAAAGTACAAGGTCCCCACAGCCCGCAGACACTGTGAAGCTGCTCCAAGAGCCACGGGAAGGGACACCCAGAGCCAAGCCATCAGCAGAAAACCGGAATAGGAAGGCCAAGGAGGTGGGGCTGGGAGCGGCTGAGGAGGCTGCAGCGCCTCCCCGGGCAGGGCTCCACAGCCTTTCACGGCTGCCTCTGGAACACAGGTCAGCACTGAGAAAGCGATGACTCAGGACTGTACAGTGGCTTCTTCTCAGCAAAAATGAGGCCCAACTTCTCCCCATCAAACTGCCCAGAGACCACCGCAAGTTGATGAGCACAGATCCACACGGCTGGGGAAGCGGCCAGGCCAGACCCGAGGTAAGGAACGGGGCGCCCTGATGGGCCGGGCTCTGTGCGGGACACAGCACCTGGGAGCTGAGCTCGCCCCCCAGACTCCACCAATGCGATGCAGCCTCACACCCCCTCCCCTGACGGCAGGGGGCCCAGGACGCACAGGACAGAGAGAGAGAAAGGAGGAGGAGGAAGAGGCAGCCTCTGACCTGCAGCAGCAGAGTCAAAGCCGGCAGGACCACGAGCCCTGAGCGGGGCCCAGCGCCCCCACCGTCCTGCCAGCAAACCCGGTTACTGGCCAACACCTCAAGTTGCAGCCAACAGACCTAAGTCCATTTATTTGCAGGTGAATGAAATTTCCTGTTTATTATGAAAATGCTCACACTTTCGGTGAGAGAGACATGGTGGCTGGCCAAGTACACCCATAGGTCATGAAAAGGTCACAACACTCAGACTTGTGTGATGTCACTGCAGATGTAGGACAACACATAACCACGAGGCTGCAGCCACCACCAGGCTCACCTAACACCCCTCCAAGCCCTCACCTGGCCTCACGGACGGGCTCTCAACAGGCACCAAGGCAAGACCCGCGGCTGCAGCACTGCGAGCACCAATCAGGTCCCTGCCACAGGCGGGCCAGCAGCGACGCAGCCAGCGCTCAGCCTGGAGCTGGGTGGCAGGTGACAAGGACAGGGACCAGGGGATAAGTACAGGGATAAGCGTGCGGGGCTGCCACCCTGCCCCAGCACTGCAGGCTTTGGGACATACTAGGAGTCAACCTTAGGGACTGGATACCAGCCTAGGAATCAGGCACTGGATGCCACCGGGTGCGTAGCAATCTCACCGCACAGTGGGGAGTCAGCGTGCTCGCTGTGAGAGACAACTGTCCCCTCCCAGAGACAGGGCCGTGCTGCTGCGGCTTCACTGGCCGCAGGCCAGGGCGGAGTGAGGGGGCTGACGCCGGCATCCCCAGGAAGGAACACACAGCACAGTCCCAGGGGGTGAGCTGGAGGGAGAAGGCCCACCCTGCAGTGGACGCAAAAGCCAGTGTCAGCTCTGGTAAGGGACAGTCTCAGGCTCACAAAGTTCTGGGACCTTGAAGACATTATGGAATAATGAAATAAGCCAGTCCCCAGAAGACAGATACTGTTATGATTCCACTTACTTACATGACGTACCTGGTCAAATCCATAAGAAAGAAAGCAGACCGGTGGGTGCCGGGGCTACGGGAGGGGGCACGGGGAGTCACGTTTCCTGGGGACAGGGCTTCAGTTTGGGAGGATGAAGAGACTTCTGGAGATGGATGGATGGGGGGCATGCTTGCACAACAATGTGAATGTCCTTAATACCACTGAGCTGCACATTTAAACTGGTTAAAAGGGTAAATCTTAACATGTATTTTCACACACACACATAGTCCTGGGGGTGGGGAAAGAAAGGGAGAAAGAGGAATGGCTCTGGGTGACCAGACTGGGGGCTGTGCTGCGCCTCAGCATGAGTGCGCAGGCTGCGTGGACAGAGGCTGCACTGCAGGGCGCCCCTCCTCCGGGCTCCACTGCCGCCCAGCGCCCTCGGAGCCGCTCTCCGGGCGGCGGGCCTCCTTACCAGGTCCGCCCTCCTGAGGAGACTGGCGCCGGAGTGGAAGACGCAGCAGCTGTGATGCGTCCTCACACTACCCTAGCACCCGCCAGACGCAGGTAGTTCCAGCAGCTGGGGGAAAAGCTGCTTCATACATTCCTGAAGTTTCTAGAACGTGAACAATAGTGGGTTTGTCTCCGATCAACTTTTGTTTCCTGCCATTCAAGCTGCGTGGGCCTCGGTGTTTCTTGCCATGGCTGTCCACATGCGTTTCCCACTGTGCTGGGCCAGAAGAGCAGAGCTGAGGTTAAGGAGCTAAGCGCCGGCATCATGAGGTCTTGTTCCTGAGCCTCCTGCAGCTCAAGCTCTTAAGGGAAGGGCTTTTCCAGTGTAGCACAGCTGTTATGAGAAAGGGGCCTCCCCATTCCTAGGCATTAACCCAACAGAAATAAGAAATTAAGATCTGCACTGTGCACAAATGTTTACAGCAGCTTAATTCAAAACTGGCCCAAAGTGAAAACCCCAGACGCCCTTCAGCAGGTGACCAGATAGCAAACAACTCATGGCGCAGCCACACATGGGTATGGCAGTGAGGGGCAGCCCGTGGGCACTCTCAGAGATGGCCTGCACCTCAAGAACACATGCTAAGCATCTTGCTATACTGATGGACAGTGACTGCAATGGGGTATGTGGGGGGGAACTTGATAATACGGGTGAATGTAATAACCACAATGTCGCTCATGTGAAACCTTTATAAGATTATGTATCAATGATACCTTAGTTAAAAAAGAAAAAAACCGCCAAGTAAGAGACAGACCAAAAGACTTCATCCCACAGGATTCCACTGAGATGACGCCCAGGAAAATGCAAGACTTTAGGGCCAAGTATCATATCAACGAGTTGCGAGGACCAGGAGTGGCCACAGAGCACAGGGAGCCTCCAGTGCAGTGGAGGAACTCTACATCTTCACCCAGTCGTGGTTCCATGACCACTTCACAGAGCTGGACACCTACAAAGGGTGAAGTTTCCTGTAGTTCATATAGACCTCAATAAATGTGACTTAGAAATAAGCCACAGGATGGGGAAGTGGAGAGAAGACAGATGGACCCTGGAATCAGGCTCCCGCATGAATCCTGAACCTGCTCAACAGCCAGCTGTGTGACCCTAGCAGGCTGTCCTTATTCCCTCTCCAAGCCTCGGTTTCTTCATCTGTAACATGAAGATGGTGGGCTTCCATCTCACACAGCTGCTGGGACCATCAAGTGAGCGCCTGGCACACTGTGTAAGTGCTCGTGTTTGCTATCATTTACCACACGGTTTGTATTTTGGGCTCAAGAAGCTTAGATTCTGATGGGTGTGTAGCAACAACTGCTTCTAATGTGTTAAGAATGCGTCGTACCCCAAATAGAAACCAAACATTCACAGGCGCCAGGGCCAGCTGCTGTCCAGCCAGCCGCCAGGCTCAGAGCCGTGGAACAGGTGCCGAGCTCCAGCACTGGCTGGTACCGCTCCCCAGAGGGCAGAGCCCACAGCATTCCCATCAAGGGCTCGGGCTAAAATCTGTCCTGCTGGAGCAAAGGGCAGGGAGAGACGGGGGCGGAGGTGAGAGAAGGCTCTGAGGGGCGTAGCTGTGGGGAGGCCCACGGTGCCCTGAGGAAGTCCTGGCATCTGCAGGGGAACCCCAGCCAAGACAGAGCTTCCCCCTCTCAGGCCTCCTCGGAATGGTATTCAGAAGAACATCTTCCTCATCAAAGTCTGGGAATCCCTGGATTTTTCAGTGTCTTTATTTCGAAGGAGCTGACATTTGTTGAAATCTTAAGTGTGTACCAGACACCAGGGCAAGAGCTTAACACTCGCACATTCTGTCATCATCCACCAGAACAGAGAGGCTAGTACTGCTAGTCCTGTTTTACTGATGCAGCTCCAGGGGTTGCAGTAACCTTGGAGGGCCCCCAGCTCCTAAGGCACCGAGCTGGGGCCTGAACCTCCTGCCCTGGCTGTGCTGTGGGCACTAGGGACCCAGGAGGGGCACAGCACTTGGCCCTGCCCAAGGACTTCAGGCAACCTCCGGGAGCACTCTGTGGGCTGCAGGGAGCCCTGGCCTGGAGGGCTTTTGCAGGTGGAGCATCTCAGAAGGCAACAGGAGAGTCCGCAGGAAGGGAGGGCTGCCCACAGCGCAGACTCAGAGGCTCCAGGATTGGGTTGGCAAGGCCCTAGCCAACTATTAGGATGGCCCCCGGGCTTGGATGGAGCCTGGGGGCCGAGGACAGTCAGGACGGCAGGTGAGAAGCCAGGGGACCAGCCACCTTGGCCAGGCCTCCCAGTACCCATCCATGGGTGGCCTGGGGACAATTTCTCGCTGGAGGTACAGAATAGAGAAAAGAAGATACCAGCATTGTTCAAAGACCTGGACCTCAACTCCATTTCTGGACACGCAGTCTGATCTCAGGCTGGGAGAGAAACAGAGGGGGTGCCCCTGGGCATTTCAGGAGAGCTCAGAAGCCCTGTGCAGTCGCAGCCTAGGGACGCGCATGTGCTCTGAGCTCTGGGCGCACCCTCGGGGCAGAGCGTCCTCTGGCGGCACAGTGCGGTGAGAGCACAGCATCCGCCAGGCTCCCATCCGGCCCAGCCTGTGTGTCATCATGAGCTATTACTTAACTTTCCTAAGCCTGGGGTTTCCTCATCTGAAAAGCAGTAGCTTCCTCACGGACTGTGATAACTAAGCAGGGCTGGTTCACGTGGTGGGGGTCCACAGAGAGCCAGGCACAAGGCTGAGCTCCCGTCTCCTAACCCAAGCTTAGGTAACACTGCCCTGCTGACATGACTCCCATGGGGGAAACTGAGGCACCAATGTTCTCATTCAGCTCACGGCCATGCAACGATGACAACCTGGAGCGCAGTGGCCAGGCCCCTGCCTCTAGGACTGGGGCCTGCCTGTGTGTGCCTCCTGCTGGCCCCCCCTCCACCCCCCAAAGACCTGCCGCAGAAGAGACCCTGCTCCCAGACACTGGCATGATTCTACAGGTGGGCAGCAGCCTGGGCACCACCCTGACTGGGCCCCAGATGCCCTCTGGAACACCCTTTATCGGTCACATGGGCAGCTCTCAAGAGTGAACACTGTCCTCACCAGTCACCTTTTGCTGCTGACACAGGAGAACGTTATCTTTAAAGTCACTCAGGAGATTAGCAGCAGGGCACCCCCCGACCAGAGGCCCCTTCTCCTCCCGTGGCAATTCCCAGGGGTCTCTGGCAGAGCCTGGGCTACATCCTGACTGCTTTGGGCCTGCACAGGCCTTGTGAATCTTTCTGGGCAGCATTTCCGGCACAGGGAAAGAGGGAGGCAGTCGGGATGGGCCAGGCAGGTAGGGTGGGAAATGCAAGTAAATGTAATTAGCAACTCTCCTGCACATGTAACCTCCACAAGGATGTTCTGTTTCCAGCGAATGAGGTCAGCAGAGCACAGGAATGCACGCTGCCTGCCCAGGACCTTGTTTGCTGCTGGCCCTGTCTTTCTGAGAGGGAAACACCTGCTTTCCACGCCATCAGCAGAGGGGCGGCTGGGGAGCCTGGGGTGCACTGCCCTTCTGATTTCCTCTGCTGGGCAGGGTGACAAGGGACCTTTGCAAAGCCTTGGGGGTGGGGCTCCAAGGAGAAATCCACTCCTCCATCCACCTAGCGGCCACCAACTGCAAGGCCGCCCCCAGCACATCTAAGATTAACTTACACCAAATGTGCACGACAGCGAACCCCAACTCGGTAACTTTTACTAACTTTAAACCAAGACCTGGAGAGTGACAAAGCAAAAGGTCCAGTAACATCAGTTGGATCTTTAGATACTTCAGAGGAAGAAAGCCCTCCTCCCGTCACAGGGCTGCACTGATCTTCAAGCCACCCTCCTCCCCCTGCCCCTGCAGGGGTGGGGAGGTTTCTGTGGCGCCCGGAGAGGGAGAGGGGCCACATCTTACACCCGGAGGGGCACAGGCAGCAGCGCAGCGTGGCCTACCACCTGCCTGCCTTCCTCCTCCAAGCCTCTGCTGCCTGCATGGGCAACGTGAGGGCCAGAACCGCCTTGCACACCACATCATCCCCTGGCAGCCCAGTCAAAACGTGCCCTGTGCCTGCTGACTCACTGGCCAGTGGGTGCTGAGGAACTGCTCCGGTGCCAGTCCAGAGAGTGCACGCATGGACACACTGCCCGCCTTCCTGCTAGTGGGGAAAGGAGGCAGACGGAAGGGGAGGCAGAGGAGGGAGGCATCCCAGCAGGCAGGGGCCACAGAGCCCAAGGCAACAACGGACAAACTCCCAAGTTCTCAGCCTGAAGTGTGGAAGCCAGCCCGCCAGGGGAATCTCACAGCCCTGGGGAGAACAGCTGTTTCTAAGTCCCCTTTTCACAAGACAGTGGGGGCCACAAGAACCCTAGAGCCCCTCCCTCAAGTACCGTAACTCCCAGCTCTGAAGGCCACACTGAACACAGCATTCTCGGAAGAGGAGCCTTTTTTTGTGAGCTATTTTCCCTTCTCCTAAGACATGTACAAATCAAGTGACCTCTGGGGCAGGGAGCACGGTGCAAAGCCCAGGGGAGGCTTAGCTGATGACCCCAGCCAGAAGAGGATCCTCCACCTCCTCCTCCAGGTCACTAAAGAGATAACCTTTTGTGGGTTTCTCTTTAAAAGTGACTTAGGCAGATTTTATAGCTTTGCTTTAAGCAAATGACAAGGCTTTGCTTATCAGGCATTTTCTTAAAACCAGGTTGCAACAATAGCAGAAAAAACAAACTGGTGTCTGTCTTTCTAGAAAGGGTCCCTAAGTGTGCCTCTGAACCCTCAGGAGTGTCATTATCAGGGGTGGAGAAGCTGAAAGCTTAAACCGGACTTAGCGCAGTTTCGGTGCCCTCTGGTGCCATCCCACAGGGGTGGGGCCCACAAGCCTGGAGAAAGAGAAGCAAGGTTGCTCAGGCACAGGGGCCCCTCGTAGCCACAGCGGAGACTATACCCCAAAACCTCAGGCTGCTGGCTTCATCCACAAAGCTCCCCAATGTGGAGAAGCCCAGAGGGAAAGGGGTGCAGGAAAGATCTGCAAGTTAATGACAAGCCAACCTGGTCACTTGCCCTCAATCCCTCAGTTTGACCTTATTTCATTTTCACATCTCAGCTGCAGACTCCACTCCGAGCCTGCCAGATACCACCCACCTGCCCTCCTGCGCCTCCCAGAAAGCGCGCGTGTCCAGGGCTCCCCTCCCGTCCACAGCAGGAGTGGCGCTCAGTGTAGGCTGGCTCCTTCAAGTCATCCTGTTCTCTCACAGGTCTGCTGGGCCCACCAGGAACTTACATGGCTTTGGGAGGCAAAGTTTTTAAACACAAACTGAAGGGGAATGCGCCCCAGGGGAGCCAGGGCCTCTTTCAGAACTGCAATACTGGCTGAGGAACCCGGAATCCAGACACTGCGTGACCTCCTGTGACCTCACAGCCAGCCCGAGGCCCCGTCCTCTTCTCCAGCACGCCCCAGCGGCTGGAAAGCACGAAAGCCACATGAAATTGCCTGTGGCCTCGCCCTGATGGCTCTTGTAACCCTAGCAAAGGAAGCCAGGAGGAAGCAGCTCCTGCCCAGGGCTTGGAGCACTGTGGAGACACCAGGCTGATGTAACAAGCTCACTTGGCCTGGGACAGAGCTCAAGGGCAGTGTCTGGTCTGCTGATGGACATCAGATGGAAGGTGCCCTGGGCTGGGTGGTGTCAGAGCCTGTTTACCTCTGCTGATGCGCTGTTTCTCTCCAGACAGGATCCCGGGAGTGTCGATGATGCTGATACTGTCCAAGACGGGGTTGGGCAGCTGGGCACACATGAACCTGCATAGAGTGAGAGCCGGAAGGGAGGCATCAAGGCTCAGCTGTCACCGCCAGAGATCTGAGAATGGTGCATGCTGTATGGCTTCCTTTCCAGGAGCAAAGAACTTAAAGGGGTTTTCTATTGCTTTAGTTTCCGGGGTTGCCAGCAAGCTACATATTCTCTTAGCTGGGAGCCCAACCAGCAGGCTCAAACTGACCTACATCAGCATTTCCCGCACATCGGCTTCTCCCACAGCGTTGAGAGTTCAAATTCCAAGTTGCTGCCGTGTTAGTAAAACTGCATGAGCCTAGGTCACCATTCAATTCCAGGGGGAAACGTAAGGGTGAGATGGTGTCCTTAGAATTCCACTTTAAAATTTTCAACCGCTGAGCCAAATCTCCACACACCATCTGGGCCTTTCTTCCTGTTGCTGGGCCCGCCCTCCCCTTCCACCCAGCTGCTTGGGTGAAGGGACGGCAGTGGGCGGCCAGTGAAAGCTGGGGACCACACGGGCTGGTTGGTGGGGCCAGGAGGTACAGACACCATTCTCTGAAAGTTGAAGCAGGCCAAGGAGAAGCGAAGCCACAGAGAGGGGAGCAACTCACGGTGCGGGCTTTGCTGTGTGTGCCCAAGTCTCCTCTGGCCTTAGAACAGCCCAGAACAGCAAGGGGCTGTCCCCACTAATGGCACAGATTCTGAACTGGGCACAGGGGAAAAAAAGCTTCTCTAAAAAAGTTACTGTGAGCAGAGCAAATGCTGACCCGCTGTCTGTGGAATGCAGGCCTTTCCAACAGTGGGGAGGAATCCTAGCTATTAGCTTCTCCTTAGCTTTCTTCCCCCCAAGTTCTAGTGGCCCACAGGCTCGGGACAACTGGCCAGGGTGAGAGGGGCTGCCTGCAAGCACAACACAGCAAAACTGCCCTCAGGGAGAACAAACCTTGGACCTCACCCTTGCCGGGGCCAGCAGCAGAGCACGCATGCTGTAAATAAGCTGCATGCCAGACCCAGGGCTCCTGCTAGAAGGGGAGTCACTGAAGAGGAGACCAAAATAAATGGATCTGAAGAATAGGCTCTGAGAGGTGACATACTTAAAAACGCTTGTAGATGAACGATCTGTGTGATTCAGAAACAAGTTGCTCTGCAAAGCCCAGGAAGTGTGGCACAAAGTAAGAAAGGAGCAGCAGTACAGAGGCAACCCATCTCACTTCCCGCCAACAAGGATGAGGATGCAGATTCCACCTCGCACTACAAGCAGGCGGGACCAGTTACACAGTGAGTTTCACAGGATGCTCTTAGGACACCCTGACTGTGCCCTGCCTTGGTCTGCTCCATCTGATTTCAGTCTTAAGCAGCCACTTAGGAGGAAAAGGCCGGACAGCCAAGTTCATGACTCAATGGGTCTCTTTAAAGTGATGGGAGAGGCTGTGCCAGCCAGAGAAGAGACCCCTTTGTGTGCTCTGGCTAGCTGGGTAGCGCTTAGTGTACTGTATGGGCTGACAGAGCTTGGGGCCTCCGCTCCAACAAACCAGGACCCACCCGCCCTTGGCTGAGGAGGCCTCTTTTGGCAAAGTCATTATCGATCAGGAACCCTCTGGATAAGAGGTGCTGGCAGCAAGGAAACAGAAGTGTGGGTCTTGGATCCTGTGGGCACCATCATCATCAGACTGCCTGTCTTGGACCCAGCACTTCTGAACTGCTCTTTTCTTTTGGGTAGAAGCAACAGTAGGTGGTAACTGGCTGCACAAAGGCCAGACAGTAAGCGCTGTATTAACTTGTAATAAGTCAGCCTGTAATAAGTTAACCTGAAATAAATCAGCTGTGGGTTTCTTGGACCAATGGGGTGGAGGGTGGGAGGTTGCCTACATGTCTTAAGATCCCTTCTAGCTCTGAAACTTTAGGTCTCCAAATTCAGAAATCAGGTCAGAAGCCCATTTCTGCTCGTCTGCTCACGATCCCAAATGGAGAAGTGAGGAGAACAGAGACTGGGGTAGCTGCCCTTCCTTCCAGCTTCCCAAAGTTCTGGGTGAAAGTAGAGGCCTAATGATGCTTGTAATTCCCAGCATCCAAACTTTCCACTAGATCACACTGCACCCACCAGCCAATAGTCTGAGCCAATGACCTATCTGCAGGCACAATAATTCTAAAACACTAGTGTTCTCCGGAGGATGGCTCAAGACCAAGAAGGCCACGCCTCTTCAGGAGTTCCCCCAACCTCCATCCCAAGGCTTTGCTCAACTCTGGCCCTGACACATGAACACAGAGGACAAGCTCAAACGCCTGAAAGGGGCAAAAAGACTGAGAAGGATGCCCGTCTTCTCTGTTAAAGATCAGCTCTGTGCACGGAGGTAGGCCTGGCCACAGCCTTGGGGTGGGGGCAGGCTGGTCCACCATGTGGTGGGTGGCTGGATGGTGTCTGGAAAGGAATGTGATCATGCAGGGTGGAGGCCTGGAAGACAAGAGTCAAGAATTCCTTCCTAGGCTCTCCCCGGACTTAGGTTTCTAA
Organism: Manis pentadactyla; assembly: GCF_030020395.1. Classification (NCBI taxonomy): domain Eukaryota; kingdom Metazoa; phylum Chordata; class Mammalia; order Pholidota; family Manidae; genus Manis; species Manis pentadactyla. The sequence goes on along the minus strand of NC_080027.1, from coordinate 13,465,981 downwards.
AGGCATGTGGAGTCACTCCCTGAATGGGAGAGGTAGGGGTGAGGGATGCAGAGAGGGCAGATCTTTGATGTGCACTGGTATGTCCCATGGGAGTAGGGGTTGAGGGAAGGATTTCAGAACCACTAATACTTTGGGGTTCTTTTAAGAGTGAGCTTAGCCATTGCACTCCTTAAAGTGTTTTGTCTGTAGTTACCGTAAGAGTTAGAATCTTGGAGGATTACACACACATCATAAGGTGGCAGGCCCCAAATAGGTTGAGGAACCTCCTAGAAAGTCTACAAGACGGACTCAGAGTCTGAATCTCAGTTCAGGGCTCCGCGTACCAGGGCGGAGGCTGCTTCCTGAAATCCCTAAAGCAGCACAAACACATTAGAGCTGCCCCTGGGATAAGTACTCACACCCCAACTGTCTGGTGTCCCCCTTGGGCTGCCCCAAACTCAGCAGGCCACAGCAGATCCTCCTTGTCCCTCCAACACAAAACCACCAGTCCCAGGGGAGGCACAGAACACCACAGCAGCAAAGGGAATGGCTAAAAGTTTCACAGTATTTTTCCAGGGCACTTAAGAAACAGACCCTTGAGGGGAGGGAGGGAGGAGGGACTGGTCTGAATGAGTTAGGTGCGTCCAGTCTGGCGAAGGACGTGGAAATAGGAATCGCACCTTCCTAACGTGGCCCCGGTTCTGACGGATGTGGGGCTGGAATCTGCGGGAGGATTTGGGAGTTTAACCGATAACCTGGAAAATTCTGGGGATAACAGAAGCCGGGGGAGCCAACGACTGCCCACTCCCAGGCTCCGGGTGGGTTTTCTGCGGGAAGCGGCACGGGACCCTATCCCAGGGAGTGGTCGTGGGGGTCTCGCTTGGGCCTCGGAGACAAAGGACGGCGGGGGAGGCGGCGCGGCAGGGTCAGGACCCAACTGTAAGGCTGAGGGCGCCCTCCGCCCCCCGGGTCAAGGGGCAAGTACCTGTTGAGGAAAGCGTTGCCGAAGGCGTTGAGCTTGCGGAAGGGGCGCCGCGGGTCGACAACGAGCGCGTTGCCCGGCACCACGCCCTCAGTGGGGCCGTGCATGACCGCGATGAAGGAGTCGGTGGTGGGCTCGGGCCCGATGCGCATCCCTGGGAAGTCCTGCTCGATCAGATGCCGGATGAAGGTGGTCTTGCCCGTGCTGTACTGGCCCACCAGGAGCACCATGGGCTTGTTGTCGAAGTCGGCGTCCTCCAGCGCCGGGGAGTGGAACTCGTGGAAGCGGTAGTGCTCCTCCAGGGGCAGCAGCTTCTGCGCGTACAGCTGCCGCAGCCCCTCGGCCACCGTCTGGAAGAGCTCCGGATCCTTCTTGCGGCGGGCATCCTTGCTGACCCAGCTGAACATTCTGCGGGAGACCGGGCTGGCTGCGGCAGAGCAGAGCGGCGGCTAGGACCAGGCCCGGCCAGCCGGCGGAGGGGCGGCGGGAGCAGGGGGCGGGGAGCGGCCCGCACTGCGCAGGCGCCGTGCTCGGCCCGCGGAGCGCCCTCTGCGGAGTGGAGCGCGCGCTTCCTGGTGCGCCCTTTATAAGGCCGGGCACCACGTTCGGGCGCGCGCGCGCCGGCGCCAGAAACTGGGAGGGGGAGGGGTGCCCCGCCCGCGAGCTCCCCGCCACGTCCTCCCCTCCCCCGCCTCCCATTGGCCGGTTCCAAATCTCGCGAGCTCCGCTAGCTCCGCTCCCCGCCCCTGACCGGGTGCCGTGGCAACCACACCTGTTTCGCCCCACGCGCAGGGGGTTCCTTGTGCCAAATGCTAGCGTTGGGAAGGGGGGAAGCGGGAGGCCGGCGCGAGGAGTTCCCTGGGCCTGCGCGCTTTCCCGCACACGCGAGCTGTCCAGTTAGACACCCCAGCTCCCTGACTACGCGCCGCACCCGCAGCGCCCCACGAACGGTTCTCCTCCCACCGGCTCAGAATCCCGAGGCATCGGATGACCCTGGGCCGCGCGCCTCCTTTCCTCACTGCCCTTCCTTGCCGCCTCCTCTCATGCCCTCTTTATCTGCTTTGGGAGAGGAAGAGACAGGAACGAGGTAGTAGAGGAACTGCGGGAGTAGAACATCCAAGGCCGCGTGGTGACCGGGAAAGAAAAATGGGCGGGGAGAGGGAGGCTCATGGGGAAAGTCTGACCAGCAGCAGGAGGCCTGAGCGCCCCGCAGGCCAGCGGGGCTGGGAATCGGGAAACGGACACAAGCAGTGCAGGACGCACAAGACATATGACCCGTGGGGTAGAAGTGCCGGCCTCTCTAAAGGGGCTGCATCAGTGGAGGGTAAAGAGGAAGTTGAGGCCCTCTGGTCCTTCGGGTTTTGAAGAAGTGAAATCGGAAATTCCCTATGTGGGGAGGAGGGGAAATATGGGGCAACAGTGAAATCTTGTGGGAACTTAGGGGGAATTTAAATACCCAAATACTTCCACTTTCCTCTCAGGGTCACCACCAGTTACCATCTAACTCTGACCTCTGGCACCCCCTTACCAGTGCCTGGCTGTTCCATTAGGCTCATTCCCCTTCCATCATGCTCGGCCACACACAGGCCCCCTTGGCTGTCCAGGCTGATGAGAATCTTCAGTGATGTCAGAGCTTTGGGGACTGTGATTGTTATGTAACCAGTATCAGGACACCAAAGTGCAGGAGGGGCTTCCTGCGGGACTCCTGGGCAGATCTAAAATGCACCTGAGCAGTTGAAGGCCTCATGCCCAACTTTCTGGCTTCTGAGCGATGTGGGAGCCTGGGTGGGCTGGGTACCTACATCGGGGAAGGAAACAGGCTGGCAGGCCAAGAGCACAGAGGCAGGAACTCAAAGCTGAGAACAAGCAGACCATTAGGGGAGCTGAGGCAAGTGAGGTCAGAGGGCAAGATGGGAGGTGTGACGGCCCGTCCAAGCGGGGTCAGGCCTCAGTGCCCTCTGAGGGAATGGATAATGCTACGTGGCTTGTCTTGCCCTCTCCCCCTCTAATCACTGGAGAGCCTGCCTGCAATCTTAGCTCCCTGACTTACTGCTTTTATTTGGGATTTCATTAGCATTCTTTTCATCAATCGCAGTAAAAACACAGAAGCTATGAGATTTTTTTTGGCATTCTCCTCAAAAGAGGATACTGAGATTCTTAGGCAGGGCTGCCACCAGAGGCTATGTGCCAGCTAGTGACCAGGGGCCTCCGGCGGCAGGCCCAGTCCCGATTTCCTGGGCGAGTCTTAGAAGCCAAAGGACTTGTCTTCTACATGGAGTTTTGAGGGGCCCACCCCGGAGATAAACTCCCTGGGCTGTTCCAGGGAAGGGCCCGGAGCTGGACGTCCTGAAAGGGCGGCTGTTCAGGGGCCTGAATGAGGCTTTGGTGAGGCCCCTCCCCAGCAGCACTCACATTGACCCACCATGGTTTTCCCATCTCCCCAGAGTCCTGCATGCTGGGAAAAGCCAGCCCTATAACACTGAAAGCAACAAAATGTTCCTGGGTTATTTATAAATGAAACCCACCCCCTGTTTGTTATGCATGACTTTCTCCAAAGAGCTCAAAGAACTGAAGAAGGGATCTCTCTCATGAGGCTCAAGCAGACAAAAATTAGTTTCCCCAATTTTACCGAGTTAGTACCCAGCTCCTGGGCAGCTTCCCCATGTAGTAATGCCCAAGACTGTGAGAAATGTCCTAATTTTCTTTCCTTCTTGTTTTTTGAGTAAGGTAGTTTATGTGTAGTGGACAAGTTTTACACAATTTGAGTGAACGATTTCACTTTTGGTTTCTCCTGCTTCACTTTCTGTCTTTGCCTGGGTCCCAACAAAAGATCGAGGGAGGCTTCACATATTTTCCTTTATCTCAGAAATACTGCTCATCACCCACCCCCAGTGTTTTCTTCTTTCAGATTCACAAACATACCTGCAAAATCTGGCCTTACAGTGCCTCGAGGACTCCTGAGAGACTGCTCTCAGCTAGCAGAAAGGGGGTCACCTGCCTTCCCTAAAAGCAGTCTTCTCAGTCCCCTAATGGCCTGGTCTAGAGAAGTGTATAGAGACAAGGCTCCTAAAAACAACTTCACAAAAAAGGAAATTCATCAAGCCGTACACCAAGATCTGTTCATTTTATTATGTGTGCCTCAATTAAATGGAAAAAGAAGTGGGGGATGGAAAAGAAAAATGGAGTTTTTCTCCAAATATGGCAGAAGAGTGAGTCTGGGAAAAAGTAAAAAGCACGTGGGTTGGTCCCTGGGATGAGGAGCGGTTCCTTCTTTCCACCGAGGAGGTACTGATATGTGCCCAGCTTTTCCTGCAGTCAGGAGGAACGGGTTCAGCCAGCAGATGAGTTTTGCCAAAATAAGGTAAAGAAATGGGGAAGTGCCTCCTCTGGCCAGGGTCTCTGGCACGGGACAGAAGGGCATACTCCACAACCCTGTCCCCTAAGAGGCACGTCAGTGGACATGGCCTGGGAGCCAGGGTTCTGGGGAGGGTGGCTGGGCTCCAGCGGCCTCTGTGGGTGTCCGGCCTCTGGAACATGGCCGGGCTGGGAAACGGCCGAGTCAGTGCTTGGGATCTCTACCTTCAAATCCCCGCAAGAAAACGCCTGAGGCCCAGGGATGCCAAGAGCTTTGCTTGAACAGTGGCCAAGTCTGAATGAGAAGCTGGGCCTTTGGTGTCTTCACACTATGCTCTTTCCACACTCAGACCTCAAAGTTGCAAAGCTGGGCTGATGGCAAAGCAGAGGAAGAGGGTTTCAAGAGCTGGGGCGAATGTGCCCTGAAGCAGCAGCTCTCACCCTGCAGCCTGGGGCCCCTGCCTGCATGTTTCCCAGGGTGCTGTGTACCCATAACTTCACGGTACTCTGCAGAGCAGAGCACAGACGCCTCTGGGTGGTTTGGGGAGAAACTCTATTGCTGAGCTGGAGGAAGCCATCCTCGGGCCCCATCTTGTAGGGGATGCTGAGGCAGGAGCTGCAGCTGATCATGGGGTGCAGTGTTTCCCTTAAATCCCCTGGGGTGCCCAGGCACTATCCTGGTCTACACTGATGATAATGGTGGGTGTGACCCCGATGTCCCTGCAGTCTTAGCACACTGACAGTACACACGAGGCATGGGGGTGTTACTGTCTGGGTGACCACAGTCATAGTCCAGTGTGTCACACCTGGCCACCAGGACACAGAGCCTGGCCCACGTTCAATGAGTCCAGCCCCTCACACGCATACCTCAGCAGGGGTCAGACATTGTGCCCACAGCCAGCTTCTGTCCCCTCCACTGACCTGCTTCTCCATCTTCCTTTCTCCAGTCAGCCTCCACGTGAGTCCCTCTGAGCAGCTGCTCCCACCCACCTACTCGGCCAACTGTCAGTCTCTTACTTCCATTTTGGCCCAGCTGGACCATTCCTCTAACGTGTCTTCTTCATCCTGCCTTGAAGTACAGGCAACAGGGACTGGTCATCTGGAAAAGGGCTGGAGCCAGGGAGATGACTGGGTCCATGTCTGTCCCAGCTCCCTGCTCGCTCCTAGCCGTACACGGTGGGACTTCTCCAAGGGCAGGGATACAACGGGACCCTTCCCAGAGCTGGGCCAAGCCTCCAACACCTGCTCATGCAGCCTGGCCTCTTGACCCGTGGTTCCAAGCCCTTGCCCTGAAACACCCCTCTCGCCCTTTGGTAATCGTAGTAGGCAGAATTCTAAGATGTCCCCAAGATCCCCACCCTGGTGCACCCACCTGGTGGAATGTCTGGGACTGTACATATGGTGTGTGTATTCCTGTGACAGGTCGTGTTCCACAGCACAGCTGACTTCAGAGTGGACACTAGACAAATGGCCTGACCTAATCACACAAGCTCTTGAAAAGCAGAGGTTTTCAGAGGAAGGAAGCTAAGAGATTCAAAGCACAAGAAGCATTCAGTGTGCCACTGTCGGCTGGAAGACGGAGGAGGCCATGGGGAAAGGAATGTGGGTGGCCTCTAAAAGCTCAGAGTGGCCCCCAGCTGACAACCAGCAAGGAACTGGGGACTTCAGTCCTACAGCTTCAAGGACCGGAATTCTGCCAATTCCTGCCAATCAACAAGAAGGAGCCAAGCGGAAGCAGATTCCTCCCCTGGAGCCTCCAGACCAGAGCTCAGCCTGGCCAGCATCCGATTTCAGCATTCGAGACTCTGGACTTCTGACCTATAAAGATGTGAGCTGGTAAATGGTGGTTGTTTTAGGCCACTAAGTTTGTAGTCATAGGGTTGCATGGCAACAGAAGACTCCCACAGCAGTGGATATGTCTTTCTGCTGATCAGTGATTTATTTGATTGGCAACACCTGGCAGCTGTTCTGCAGTTGACGAGAAGCAAATGGAAGAAACTAAAGTGAACCTGGCGTACTGGCAACTTGGAAAGCAAATTTCAAAACTGAGTACAACGTGATGCACACGTTGCCCTGGTACACACACACACACACTACCAGCCACTATCACTATCAAGAGGCCGTATAGCACAAGGGCCAAGCACACGGTCAGGTTAAGTCCTACTGTCTGTGCCATCTTTAGTGACACTCAAGGTCTCCAGGACCACCAGCTGTAAAATGGGCTAAGAAAACAGCTGCCTCCCAGGATTAAATGAGTTCATGTACACAAGGCACAGAACACCAAAGTCAGTTAACTCAAGTGATTGCAGAAATTGTCTATAGGGCCAGCCTTGCATCAGAGAAATTAGAGCAATTGTTTACTTTTCTATAGTATCCAAATTTTATATAATACACATACTTGATTTTCTTAAATGGCAGGGGGGTGGGAATGGGAAAAAAACTAGGGACATTCTACAAAACATTTCGCCTGAACTCTTTAAGAATATTATGGTCTTGAAAAACAAAGCAAGACTGAGGACAGTTCCAGATGAACGCCGACAGAAGAGACGTGACAACCCAATGCGAGGCCTGGTCGGGCCTTGCTGGGACGGTCCTCTGAGGGCGGTCGGTAGATCACGGTATTGCATCACTGTTGCCATGCCTACGTTGGTAACTACTGTGCTTGTGAAAGCAAGCGGATGTCATTAGGCGGTACATGTTGAAATATTTAAGGGTGAAGACTCATGACCTTTGTAACTTACTCTCAAATGGTTCAGAAAAAATGTGTATGTGTGTGTGTGCATGTGAGACAGAGGCAGGAAGGGGGAGAGAGAAAGCAAATGAGGCAAAATATTAACTTGCTGAATCTAAGTGAAGGGTATCTGGGTGGTCTATGTATCATTTCTGCAGCTTTTTTGGAGGTTTTGTAATTGTCAAAAACAGAAACAAAAACGCCTATAAGGAGGTACTCCTCCCTTCAGGCACCACGTGGCCTGATCTAATATTATATTTGCTGCCCCGTGCATGACCTGGTGGTACCAAAGTCCATTTATAGTAAAATGGATAGATCAACTGTATTCTATTGTACAATGGAACAGTATACGACAGTGAATGAACGTGGACAAACTACAGCTCCAGCAAGCACATGTTGACTGCCAGACAGGCAGCAGAATTCATTTATATAATAAACATGCAACAAACCCAGGCAAAATGATCACACCCTGTTTTGGGCTGCATGCATGGATGGGGAACTGCAGAGAGAAAGGCAAGAAGTGGTTACCATGAAGGTTGCGAGTTGTGCATTGGCGAGGGGTCACCTGGAAGAACGTATTTTGTCTGGGGCTCTGCAGCACAGAGATTTTCTTTCTTAACTTGAGTAATAGTTACACAGGGTCTCATAATTACACAAGCATTCACTGTACATTTATGTTTTATGTTTTACACACACATAACAGCTGTAAAAGTCCCATCAGGAACCCCACTTTGTGCCAGGTGGACGCTGTAGAGTGCGGACATCCCCGCGGGCTGGGGAGGAGTCCGTGGGGAGAGGCCCCGCCCAGCTCGGAGGAATGCGGTCTGGCGCGCCCCCTGGTGGTGGCTACAGGGAGCAAGACTTGCCGAAGAGGACGCTACGAGGCGGGAGGGAACAGCCCACCTGCCCCAGGCCTCGCCCCCTTTCCGTGCATTTGTCCTTGTTATTCCTTCCTTCTCCTGTGCTCACGACCTGTCGCTGAGCTTCACCTCTGCGAAAGCTTAATTCAAATTCAGCTCCTTCAGGGAGACTTTCCCTATCACGGCTGCCCAACTCTGATCCTCTTCTCGCCACCCACCTTTCTTGGAGATTGGAAAATGGTTAATTTGCACATATTCTCAGGACACCTCTTCAGTCGGCATTGTGTTCTGTAAAGGTGACGGTGATGAAGATGATGGTGGGCATTGACTGAGGGCCTCCAAACATCTGATGTCTCCCTCCCCACGAACACCTTCTCACATACGGTCGGTCAGTCCTTCAGCATGTGTTATTAAGGACCTACTCTGTGCCAGTCCCCGAGGCTACAGGAAGCAAAAAGTCAGTGGTTCACAGGCTGGGGAGAAACAGCCAGGCATTGGTGATGGAGTGTATTTAAGATGTGTAATGGGGGCCTAAGAAAGGCCACAGAGCATCCTGGGAGCCAGTGAGCGGGGCACCAGGGCAACCAGGCAGGTGTCCTGGAGGCTTGGGAGGAGTGACAGCAGTTTCCAGACTAGGCAAGATGCACACAGGCCCAGGGCCTGTGGAAAAAGCCTACATGTCAGTGGAGATCAAGGTGCCAGTTGGAGAGAGCTGGTTCTACCTCGCTCGGGAGTTGGGACCTGGTCTCCAAGAGCCATCAGAAGCTCTGGAGAAGCCATCGCCTTCCACCCTAAGCCAGTGCTCTGGCCCTAGGTCCTGACAGCCCCTAGAGGGTCAGAGTTCAGCTCTGTACCATTCAGCCAGTGATCTTGAATACTGTACTGAGGAGGTTGGTGTCCAAGGAGGATGAGTGAGTCATGGACTTTGCCCTCAAGGAGCCTGAGACCAGCCCTGGGATTAGATAAGCAGGCAGAGCTCTCAACCCTGGATGGAACGAGATAAGGGGCAGTGGGAGAGGCCCACAGAGCCCAGGAAGAGGAATGGGGCAGCTCCTGCAGATTCATGGCAGGGGAGTCTGAGCTGGGCCTTCACAGAGGAAACAGGGGTGCAGGGATCTGAAGATAGGGCAATGTGCCTCACTACAGTGCTGTAGGGGTTGCAGCGGGGAGCCAGATGCTTGTCAGCTGCATAGGGTCCCCAGAGGGAGAAGGTCCAACTTGGTCTGTGACTTTAGTAAATGCTCATCCTCTCTGAACCTGTATCATCTCCTGAACACGTTCACGACAATTACCTTGCAAAGTTGCTGAGACGATTCCAGATGATTGACATATCCAAGTACCCAGCACACAGAAAGGGTTCAAGAACAAGTTCCTGTTATTAAGCAATTTGGAATTTGCTTCTACATCTGTGTTTCCAATTTAAAAATGTCTACTTTTTTAGCCACAGAAAATTTTTTATTCAAATGAAAATTTCTGCAGAACCCCACTGTCTAAAAACTCAGTGGGAGGCTGTTGGGGAAGCTGGAGCAGGGTGGGTGGGCTTGACCAGTTGGCTGCCTCCTTCACCAGAGTGGCTGCGTTGCGGGGACATGAGACTGGCAAGAGAGAGGACAGAGGGGCAGGGAGGGGAGGCCGGCTCAGGCTCCTTGTCCTGGGCTGGGGGGGTGGGGGTGCGGTGGAAGGAGGGGTTCCAGCACATACTGGGGCCGAGAGCCCTTGGCCTCCCTTGTCCATACTAGACAATGGAGATTCTTCCTTGAGATGTAAGATGGAGGCTTAGGCTCTTCAAACATTTATTAAGACACCCCTGGGCTAGGCCTGGGTGGGGGGCTGAGCTCACAGGTGGTGGGAAGACAGAAACATTGGGTGAGTGCACTGCTCAGGGGAAGTATAGGGTGCTTGGAGATGCTTTGCAGGCACTTAGGATCAAGTGGGCTTCCAGAAGGCTTCCTGGAGGTAGCAAATGCTTGGGCAGAACTTGGAACAGTAAAGGGTGAGCCTGGTAGAGACCGGGAAGGGTGCTCCAGGCCAAGGGAACAGCATGGGCAAAGCACAGAGGCATGCCACAGTGCAACCAATATAGGTGGGAATCTGAAGCAGTTCCGGAGAAATGGAAAGGTGGGAATGAGACAGGCAGGAGTTGGGTCTCGAGGGCTGCGCTCAAGTCTTCATTGCCCAGCAGACACCCCCTAGCCCAGCCCCTTCCCCATCAGGTCCTGGCGGCTGGCATTGAGGCGAACATACCTGTGACCTATGGAATTGGCAGCCAGAGGGGACACGAGAGCACTGGCTGTCAATTCATAGGTCAGAGCCCTGTGCACTCGATCTTGGCAGCCGGCTGACAGCCTGTCACTCTCCTGGGCCTGGAAGAGTGGCTGGGAGGCCCCTGCTGGTCTGCTGGGCAGCAGCTGCCTGTCCTCCTCCGTGGGCACTGGCCTCCATCCCAGATAACAGCAGCCCCACTGGAACCAGTGGGCACTTCCACATGGAGTTGCTGTTACAGGGGGTGGAAGCCGATTGGAGGCCTGGACCCTGCCCACCTGGCATCTCCCTTTGGGCCCACGCCCACCCACCTGACCCCTGGGTCTTCGGGGCCCCAGGTCCGTGGTCTTTTTGAGGCTCCTTATCATCTGAGGCCCACCCCTGGAGTCTGATGCCAGCACTCTACTGGGCGAAGTCCAGCCTCAGCCCCGGAGCTGCTCGTAAAGCCAGGAGTGGCTCTGGTTTACAGCTCACGGGCAGCCTTTGCCCGCCCGACACCCCACACCCTCTGCCCCTAAGTTCTTTATTTCCTCATTTCTTTCCCAACCAAAGCTGAGCCCCAGTTCCAGGTTTGGCCACAGCAGCCTCTGCCCTCTGCCCTTTGCCCACCCTTCCTGCTGTGGCCACAGGGCAGAAGGACTGCGGGGGTCGGCTGGGCATCTGTTGGTCTCTAGGGACCCCTGAGAGCCCAGATTCCTGAGGCCAGCCCTGTAGGAGAAGCTGGAGATGAGACCTAGAGTCAGGCAGGGATGGAGGGAAGACAGAGAAAGGGGGAGAGCGAGGCAGACAGGCCAGAAGGGAAACATGAGACAGGCATGGAAGAGGTCAGGGAGGGCCAGGGAGGGAGAGGGCGTCAGAGGCCCTGGGAAGACGCTGAGGCACAAACTGCTAGCAGGAGGCTCAGACAGGGCTGCATGCAACCACCCAGCTGGAGGAACACTTGGCATCTCAGTGGCCTGAGAGCCGGCAGGGGCCTAGAGGCTGGGTGACCTTGAGCGTGTGACTTAACCTCTCTGAGCTGCTGCTGGTTCATCATATCATTACATCAAACCTTGTGAGACTGTCCTGCACACTGGCCTAGACTGATGGGAAGCCACCCTTTAACCTCTGGGGCCATCCCTACTGTGGGGAAAGGAAGGAGCTGAGCTGGCCCAGGGCCCCGAGGAATAGGCCTTTCTCCTGCGAAGTGTGTTCTCACCCCCGGCAGACAGGCCCTGGCCCAAGAGGCTTCGGTGACATGTTCCAGTGCCAGGCCTACCAAGGCCTAGGGAAGCTTTCAGAGACCCCAAAGATTCTGGAGAGGAAGAGAAGCTAGGATTCTGAGCTTTTAGAGTGGACTTGGGCCATGCCCCCCTTTCCCAGTAGGGGAAACTGGTCCAGAGAGGCAAAGGAGGTCACCTACGGTCACAGAGCAGGGCCTTGGGGTCCAGCCTGCCTGGCAACCTTCCCGAAGTGGGACACGGTCAGGATGGGATGAGGGTATCCCTTGGCAGGAGTCCTCTGCCTGGGAGGACAGGCCTGTAAACGAAGACACGATGGCTGGTGATACTGCCCTCCTACACCCCACGCCTGGCAGGCCCTCCTGAGATGCCTGGGGAGGCCATGGCAGTCCCGGCCCGGGGCTGCAGCTCAGGCAGTCCTGGTTCCACATCCCACAGGTGGGAACTGAGGGCTGGGGCTGGGAAGGCTTGCAGGGTCATCCAGGGGCTGCCTAGGTCACTTCTTCAGAAGGGCTGGGACCCTGCAGACAGGAGGTTGGGCTCGGGAGCACCCTAGGACAGAGGGGCTGTAGGGGTCTGACCACAGGGGCAGGCTCTTACCTGGGCACCTGGCTGGCCTCTGGACACAAGGAGGAAGTGGGGACGCCCAGGGCCCAGTGCCTTTTGAGCCGTTGGCCCAGCCCCTGGCAGCAGTTAATGATTATCTGGCTGCCTGTCAATACTGATCACAAGTGTGGTTGGAAGGGCATGGACCCCTGGACTGTGCCCCAGGAGGGTGGGGCTGTTCCAGGAAGCATCAGGCTGGGCCCCCATCTGCCCCACCTGGTGGCATCAGACCCCAGTCATCTGCAGCCCACCAAGGGCCTACTGCCCCAGGTGACCAAAGGCAGGGAGTACCCCGGGGTCCACCAGGACAAAACTTCTGCCCTGTTCACATGGTGCCCGGATCTCCTAATGAGGAGGGGAAGCCAGGGATGCAGAGAAGAGCTGGGAGGACCTGTTGACCCCAGAGAGGTCCGTGGACGCCCCAGCTAGGTGACAGGGTTCCATGTCTGTGACTCCCAACCTGAGCCATGGTCTCCTCACAGGCCCGCCCGCCCGCCTCCGTGCTGTGCTCCGGGGAGAAAGGAGCAGAAACAAGGGGTGTGTGGGGGTGGGGTGGACAAGGGGCATTTTCCAAACCCATGTCAGTTTCTGCACAAATACCATTGTCAGGGCCCCTTCCAGCCAGAGCTGCCCCAGTGGCCTGCCTGCTCCGGTGCCCTGGACCTGGGACTCTGGGAAGAGGCTTATCACCTGAAGAGCCCTCTGCTAGGGACAGCACAGCAGCCTACAGACGGCCCGGCCTTCCAAGATGGCCTGACCGCCCCTCCTGGTCCCGGGTCACCGAGCAGGAATCATCAGGAGGGACCTGAGGCTCAAACCAAGGGTGTCGCTACAGGTCACGTGGTCGGGGCCTGCGCCTCTCTGGGGCACCCCACAGCCCTGCCCTTTGCTCTGGTCCAGCATCTTCCCGGCCACTCCTGCACACCTGGCCCCAGGTAAGGCAGGATGGGGGGTCTGGCAGGGGTAGAGCCAAGAATCATGGTCTGGGCGAGACGGAATCCAGGCCGCTCCTGTCCCATCAGAAACGGGACCAGGGTGGCACCAGCCCCCACCTCCCCAGTGGGGAACAAGGACCAGCCCAACTAGGCCACAGGGCAGCCAAGGAAGGGAGTACAGGGGTGGGCTGGTGGCTGGGTTAGAGGCCTGGGGGCAAGGAAGGAATGGTGACCCTTGATGGTGCCATGGGAGGTGCTGCATGTAGATGTGGCGATCTGGCCAGGCAGAGGCGAGGCCTTGAAGGTACACAGGACCAGGGGCTGGCGGTGGGCAGTTTATTCCACTTCATGCAGACACTGACCCACACGCTCAAGGAGCTTAAAAATAATACACTGAACCACACGGGGTCTGTCCCACTAGCTCCCTCCAGACACAGAAAGACACTTGGCTGAGTGGGGTTGGGTACAAGAACCTCTGGCCTGGGACAAGACAGCAGTGTGGGCCCAGGCAGTGGTGGAGGCAGTGTCTTTTCTCCCCAGAAGAAAAGTGCAGAGATGGGGCCGAGGCCCCAGGCAGGGAGGCCCTGCCTCTGAAGCCTGGCAGCAGGTGGGCCGGGCAGGGTCCTTCCTGAACTTCCCTGGAGGGCCCGGCCTGCCTGCCTGTGGGCCAAAGCTCTCAGCAGGAGCGGGGTGAGCTGGGTGTGGTGGGCAGCAGCGTCTTTGGTTCCTGGCGATCAGTCCTGGGCCTCGTCTGCGCGCCACTTGAGAGCGTGGTCCTTGTGGGCATCGGGGAGTATCTGGTTTCGCATCCCCCCCAGCAAACTGGACGTGGCCTCTGTGGCCAGAATGAGAGGCTTCACCACCGTGGGGGGCAGCTGGCGGATCACCCCCCCCACAGCGCCCGTCAGCCCCTTCTGCTCATGGCCCCGAGACGCCACATCGCAGATGGTCTGGGCTGTGTCCAGGATGCCCTGTGGAGGTCAGAGGTCAGCACAGAGGTTTACGTGGGGAGGCTGGCATGGATCGACTGGGACTGGGGGCAGGACAGGGCCTCATTACCTCTCGAACCGTGTCGTAGGCCTTGGCCACACCTTCCCGGAGGTCTGCGGGCTGCTGGCCCTTCCGCCTCCGTGTGGGGCGCTTGTCCTGCAGGGAGCGGGGGATGGGCGCCGCCGGGGACAGGATATCATACACGGTCTCTGCTGTGGCCTGTGGGAGTGTTGGGGACACTGGATGAGGAGAGCTGGACTGGGCAAACAGGGCCCAGAGGCCCCCTGAATCAGCCTCCAAAGACCCCGCTGGACCCCAGGGCAGCTCAGGGAACCCACCATCCCACCACGTCCCATAGCCATGCTTTCTGGGGCTGCTCCTGGCATCCTGCTAAGGGTCAGGGGGCTTCAGATGGGGTGCACGCCTCCTGAGGGGATTCTCCTAATGTCCTCCAGACCCAAATGCCTTCTCCTGCCAACTGCCACATCCATGTACCCCCACCCCGTTTGTGGGGTGCCACAGATAGGTGTGCATCTGCCTCCCACAGCCCTGCCTGCCTGGCCTCGCTGGCTCTAGGGGCAGTCCCAGCAGAGGCCTGGGATCCCCCTCACTCAGCCCCATGGGTCCAGTGCGTCCATCACCTGCCTTCAGCCTGCCAGCTCCTAGTTCTGCCCCCCTGCCTCTCTCCCAGCGTCACTCCTTCCCACTACACCCTCCCCTGGCTGTGCCTGCAGGGGGCTCTTGGGAGCCTGCTCATCTCTCCAGCCTCCCCTCTAGAAGCCCCGCTCCAGCTCCATGGGGCTGGGCTTGCAGGTCCCAGAAAGCACTGAGCTCCCCACCTTTGCTCACTCATCCCCCACCCACTACAACTGCTCACAAATGCCTGCCTGTCCCCAAACCTTCCACCACAGGACTCATGGCACTGGATGACAGCTGCTCAGGGGACAGCCCCTGCCCTCTCTGGGGATCCGTCCAGGCCTAGCAAAGCACAGGGCCTGAATGAGCCAGGGCCAGTCTGGGCCACAGTTTCTTTGTCTGTAAATGGAACCACACCCTCTCTCTCCCCTTCAAGACAGCCAGCTGCAGAGACCCAGCAGTCTGCAAAAGCATGGGGGTGCCCACCCTCCCACACGGAACCACTGTGGGCCCCAGGCCAGTCACTCAGCCTCCCCTGTCTGTGACAGTTCTTCACAAAATGAAGCCATGAACCCAGGCTACCCACTCTTAGTAGAGCTTTGGGGTCGGGATCAGGTGCTGTGAAGCTGACCCTCCCTGCCCTGCACGGCCTGGACATGGGGCACCTACTCACCTGGATGGCCTGCACCAGTCGGTTGCTGAGTTCTAGGGCAGCAGAGGCCGTGGACGAGCCGAAGGAGGCGGCCCCCCGCTGAAGCCCCCGCATGAGGCGCCCATCTTTCCTGTACTGCTCGATGGGCAGCCACAGTAGGTCCCGGAACCCTTGGACTAGGGGGATAGAGCTGTCAGATGCCCAAGGCTGCACTGCCCCCGCCCACCCTGTCGTAGGACCTCCACCTATCCCCAGTGGCAGCTTCCAGGCTGCCCAAGAGGAAGAACAGTTTTAAGAGCCTCCAAAGCCAGACACTCACAGAGCTGGACCACCGAGTGCATGGGGCCCACGCCCCCCAGCAGGCCGGGCAGCTGGTTCTTGCGGATATCCTGCAGCCACTCATTGAGAGCATAGCCCAGCACCTTGTCCACGCCCAGGAGCCTGGGAACGGGAGAGGAGGGTGTGGGGGCAGAGCCACACACTGAGGGGGTCACCTTAGGCACCCGAGGTGCTCTGGCCCCACCCATTCCTGTGCAAAGGGGTGACTGAGACTGTTTTCCAGAGGAGAAATTGGGGCTCCAGAGGGGTGATGACTGGGGCCAAGTCACCCAGCCAGCCAGGAAGAGAGCGAAGGGAAGATAGGCAGAGGCTGGAGAGAGGCCGGGAGTGGAGGGCGTGGGGGGCTCACCCATGCCGGCAGCAGAGCCGCTTTAGCTTTAGCTCGGAGCAGTTGAGCTGGGCCAGGCCGATGAGGAGGCCAGCAAAAGTGCCCTGGGGTCACAGAAGGGGTTCAGGTTTACATGATGGGGAACAGGGACCTGCCCAGCCCATGGGAGCCACTGGAGGCCAGTCAGCAGTTGATGGTGCCTAGACACCATCAAGCTCTACACCCCAAAGACCAGGCCATACCTGGGCAGAACAGGGAACCCAGGAAGGACCCAGCCCGTGTGGCCACCCTGCCCACGGCCCCTCTTACCACCTGGTCCATGGAGACGTGCTTGCCATGGTAGTCCAACCAGATGGGCACTTCGGATGTGAAGCGGAACTCCCTGGGGGGCAGGGGTGGGGGGCTTTGGTCACTGACCTGCCTCCCTGTGTCCTGGCCCAGGGCCCCGGCCGGGGGCCCTACCTGAAGTAGATGGGCTGCTGCTCCGAAGAGGAGCTGTGGCCACTGCCTGGAGCCTCCTGGGGGCTGGTGGTCTCTACACCATCAGGCTGCCCTTCCCAGGGGCTGCTGGCGTTTGCTCGGGTCTCAGGGCGAGCTGGGTGGGGAGCACAGACAGGGGGTGGGCCTAGGGACAGGCCCGGGGATGGCTTGGAGGCAGGAGGCCAGCACCCAGCCCTCCCTGGCCCAGCTCCTCACCCTCCGTGGAGCTCTCCGCCGGGACCACGGGGGTGATGCCAGCCACTAGGCTGGTGAAGAAGTCCTTGAGGAAGAGCAGGGCATCCTGCAGCGGAAAGGCGCGGGTCAGGCCCCGAGGGCCCCCCCAGGCCCCGCCCCCGCCCCCGCCCGCTCACCTGGTCCACGTTAAGCCGCAGGGGCATGAGGGAGACTCGGAGGCAGCACTCGGGTCCGCCCAGGCTGGTCGTGGGGGCCACGTGCAACGCTTTGATGGTGAGCTGGGGGCAGAGGGCGGGCTCTGGGCGCCTGCTGGGCTTGGGTCCTGCCCTCGCTGCTCACCCAGTCAGAACCGCCCTGCGCCGGCGGTCCCCTCGGCTAAGGCCGCCTGAGCCCCGCTGTTTGCCCAGGCTACCCAACGCCCAGGCCGGCCCTGCCTGGGGGAGGCGGGGGCCGTACCATGTTGGCGTGGGCGCGCCGCGGCATCCGCTCACTCGTGTGCAGGTACAGGAACTTGTTGATCTGGGAGGAGGCCAGCCGGTCGCGGACCTCCAGCTCCTGCACAATGAACACCTGGCGGGAGAGCGGCTGCTCCTCCAGCTCCCGGCCAGCGCCCGTGGGGGCCGCGGCTGGCTCTGCTGGGTACACCTCGTGCTGGAAGCTTACCTGCGGGCGCACGGAGGCCTGAGCTGGGGAGGCTCCCCTCCCAGCCGCCCTTCCCGTCCCTGGTCCCACCTCGGCCCCTGCCGGGCTGCACCTGCACACCTCCACGTGGCCTGTCCCGCAGGCATTTCCAACCCCAGTCGGCAGCACTGCCTCCCCTTCCTCCCCATTCCGGCAGCCCCATCACCCCAGATGTAAACCTCCCCTTCCGGCTCCCCATCACTGTGGGTGGTCAGTTTTGCTTCCTCAAAACGTCTCCAATCTCTCTGAACCTCTGTCACCTCCATAGCTGCCACCTGGTCTTGGAGTTGCTGTCACCTCTCCCTGGGACAGCCCCTCTACTTTGTCTCCTCCAGCCCCTTCACCACACCCCCAGGGACCTTCGTAAGGCACACACTTGCCCACCTTGAGTTCTGCAAGCCCCTCACCTGGCCTGGCAAAGCCTTGCTCTCTCTCTAAAGCCCACCTCGGCCCTGTTGTCCTGGCCCCACTGGTCTCTCTTCAGCCCCTTGAACAGGTCAAGGCCTTTCTCACCTCCAGGCCCAGGCCCTGGCCTTCCTCTCCCCCTCACCCAGCACTGGCTCCCTGTGCCGTCAGGTCCCAGAGGGGCAGCCCCCTCCCAGAGTTCTCCCAGCACCACCTGCAGGCGGGGGAGTGGGTCTGGCGGGCCACTCTCAGTAGGCGCACCTCCACTACGTCATGTCTTATAGGTCCTGCCTCATACACATCTAGTCCCCCAGCCCAACCTGCGGTTCTTCCCACCGTCAGAATCTTCACCGACCCTCACGACTGCGTCTGCGCCCTGAGCAGCCAGTGATCACGCTGACTGCGTCTCTAGTCAAAGCCCAGACCTCCATGGTCTGCAGGGCCCGGTACCCGCTCGCAGCTCTGGCCTCTCTCCTCCTGCTCTCCTGCATGTTCAGCTCCTGCCCCGTTGGCCTTCTTGCTTCTGGCACGTGCCAGAGCTGCTGCCAGCTTGTGGCCTCTGTGCCCTCTGCCTGAAAACCTCTTCCTGGCTCCCTGCCTCAGGCCTTTGTGCCAACTGCACCTTTGCTGGAGGACTTTGCTGACCTTCCCCAACAGCCCCTGTGCCCCAGGCCTGCTTTATTTTCTCGGAGCATGTATCACACTCCACACTGTATTCATCTTATTTGACTCCCTCTGGTGCTACCATACAAGTGACAGGAAAGCAGGGCTTCTGTCTGCTTTCTCATTGCTGCATCCAGAGCCTGGTGATGGAGGAACGACGCCCGGTGTGCACGCAGCACGGCAGCCACTCCACAAACGCTTGGTGACTCAGCGCGCGACCAGGGCCTGCACCAAGTTCCCAGGAAATGGAGTGCAGGCTGGGCAGCAGGGGTGGGCCCCCCCCACCAGTGGGCCTCTGCACCCTCGCCCCCAGCCCACCTTGCTGAGCTGGATCTCCATGAGGACGTGGTGCTGCCTCCCACTGCCCCCCTGCGTACGCCAGGAGTTCTGGGGTCGGTTGGGGCCGAAGCATCGGGAAGGGGAGCCCCTGGGGCCCATGAGGCCAACTCTTGCCCTGGAAGAGGGACAGGGGATAAGCTGACTCAGGGGGACCCCTTTCCTCATGCGCTCCCCTCAGAGCGGGCTTTCAGCCTGGGGCAGGAGACCCTCTCAGCCCTGGGAGTGGACAAAGAAAGGAAGAACTGAGGCCAGTGAGGTAAGGACATGGTTCAGGGTTCCCCACTGCTGAAGGTCCAAGCTGGACCCCAGCCCTGGTCCCATCTCCTGGGTGGGCAGGCCCCGCTGCCACAGCTGTCACCGCACCCTCCTCCTCACCTGTGGCCAGGGTGGGGGCCAAAGTCTCGACCCCCATAGAGGTGCCAGACGAAGGAGACCTCACGCAGCACCACACGGCTGCTGGGCACTGGGAAGTGGGCGGGCGCCCGCAGCAGGTCCGTGCTGCCCAGCGGCCGTGAGAAGTGCCCGTCCTGCACGATGATGGGGCCCGGATGCAGCTGCGTCACCACGGGCTCCCCATCGCGAGGCTGTGGGAGGAGACCAAGTGAATATATGTGGCATATATGTCTTGCCCAGTCTGGCCTCACCTTCTCTCCTGTCCTCATATCTCCCTCCCCATTCTGGACAAAAGGTGACTCACATGGGCCACCATCCCCAGAACCTGTGCTGTGTGACTGCTCCGTCCAGAGGGGCCTGAGTGCCCCTTGCCCCTGCCAGCCCTGTCTCCCTGGGAGCTGGGTCTTGTTTGCATGTGACATTCCCATGGGCCTGTGGGGGCCAGGAGGTCGGCACCCATGCAGCCAGTTGACTCACACCCTCCCAGTGGCCACCCTGTTGCTCTTGCTCCCGGCTCCATGTCCCAGTTCCTCTGCCCTGGACACCAGGCCTTCTCTCTTCCTCTGGAAATCCATTTGCTTCTCAAAGCCTGGAGTCCGCACATGCCTCCCCGGGAGACCTTCCCAGCCCCTCCTCCCCTGCCTCCCACACCTCTCTAAGCAGGGGCTCTAGAAGGGCACAGGACTGAGTCACCCTCTCCCGCCACTTCTTGGCCTGCCCAGCCTGCCCGCCACACACCGGGACTCCTAGGCCAGGAGCGTCGAGGATGCAGAACTCATCACTGTCCAGAGTGTCTCCATCCCCCTCCTCTTCCTTTTCATCTTCCTTGGCCTCTGAGGGGGACCCCAGGCTGCCCGTGGGGGCTACCACAGGAGGTGACAGGGGCTGGGCCCCACTCCGTTCACCTGGGAACAGGTAGACCGACACTGGAGAGGCCTGAGTGGGGGGGCCACCTGTGGGAGGGAGAGGCCAGTTTCAGGAGAATGTCTGGCATGGGTGCCTGACCGTGTCCACTGGCCCCAAAGCACTCCCACCCCACCTGAAGGCTGGGCCAGCTCCCGCAGGCTGCGCTCCGTGTCCAGGAGGGCGTCGGCCAAGTCCCGCTGGTTGATGAGCGCTGCCTCCACAGGGGGACCCGAGGGCAGGGAGGCAGGGCTCTCGGACAGCTGGGTGGGCGGGGAGGAGCGGTGAATGAGAGACAGGAGGGAGGGGCGCCCTCCAAGGTCCCCCAGTGCCAGGCCCCTGGGGGGTGTGGCAAGGGAGGGGCCTGGCAGAGCTCTGGTAGCCTGTGTGGCCAGGCCTCACCTGTACCTTCTGGCCGGCGATCTCCGTGGGGCTGGGGGGCCGGGGAGGGGGGTGCAGGTCACCTTCACTCATTACGTACTGGAGCAGGTTGACCAGCAGGGCGCAGGAGTCGGCACAGCTGTGCACATGCACCACGTTGTTGGAGCAGCGCAGCTCGAACAGCGGCTGGCTCTGTGGGGGAGGGATGGGGATAGGGATGGGGTGGGGGCGCCAGCAGCCCAGGCTCTGCCCCTGCCACGGTGGCCAGTCTGCCCAACAAGCCCACTCCACAGAGAAGCAAACCGAGCCCGGGGAGTGCAAGGGCTTTGGCAGGGCCGCTAGAGGAGGCAGGAGGCACTCCCCGCATGAAGGGCTTTGCTGCCCACTCCGTATCTCAGGGAGGCGGGGCCTGCGATCTCCATTTTACAGAGGAGGAAACTGGGGACCAACAAGGGCTGTCTGACTCCTGAAGCCCTGCCTTTGCCCCGGCTGCAGCTGCCCTTTGCTGGGGCTCACAGGGAGGGACACCGCAGTGGGCCCAGCCCTTCCCGGGAGGGCCAATAACCGCAGTCCAGCATGAGAAGGGTAGGTGGTGAGCCCAGGCCCAGAGGGCAGAAGACAGCAAGTGGGGAGAGGTGATGCTCTGGAGGCCCCCTGGGCCCTGCATCTGCCCTGGCTCGGGGGACCCTGGGTGGCGGCCGCACTCACCAGTTTGCCCGCGGTGTTCCCCTTCCAGGTTTTGATCACCAGCTCCAAGAGGTCGACGTCCAAGACGCAGACATAATCTGAATAAGAGGCAGAAGTTCCTATGGCCTCCTCCTACCCAGCCCTCAGCCCGCCACCAGAGGGGAGAATGTGGGGCTTATCTGGGTGCAGCCCACGTGTATGGGCACTGAGAACCTGGCCGGCAGCTGGGGGAGGGCATCTGGCTGCTCTGGGTGGGGCTGGGGAACACGGACCCGCTGAGGGAAGGGAGCCCGATCCAGGCCCTGCCCACCTCGCCGCAGATCTGGGGTCTCCACCTCACACTTGTCGGACAGGTATAAGGCCGAGTCGTCGAGGATGAACCTAGTGGGGAACAGGGCTGAGAAGGGCCCCGGGAGCCGCTGCAGGCAGCAGCTCTACAGGAGCCAGCAGGGGAGGGACTCCTAGAGACAGGCAGAGGAGGCACCCACAGAGGCCCCAAGCCCGCGAGAAACTAGCACAGGACCCTCACTGGCCTCGGTGTTCTTGTCTGTACAATGGGGAGATGGTGCCTGGTCTCTGGGTAAGCCCGCACAGCAGGCGCTCATTCCGGCCATAGTGCTTATGGTTCCCCAGCACTTCCTGTTCCTCCACCTCAGCTGGGCTTTTCAGCAGCCCTGGGAGCAAGTGTCCTGTTCCTTGCTGTAACATTCGTTGCTTATAAGTCCTTATTTTAATGCCAACATAATACAAGCTCCTTTAAGATGCCTAAAACATACAGCAATAAAAAATAATCCCTAACCCTCAATTCTGAGAAAAGCACCATATATAATTTCTTCCCGTCTTTTCTATGAAGCCACATAGAGATGTATATAAATACCCCCTTATAAACCTTCATTTTTTTTACACATACTTAGTTTTATATCTTTTTTATTTTTTAGGTAAATATTGTACTATGGCATTACCCCATTTTTTCAATGTTATACTTTCCAACTTGACTTTACTGGTTGGATGGGCCGTGTTTACTGACTCAAATTGTAATTTGGGGGCACTTAGATTTTAAGTTTTGACTGTTTTGAATTCACTACAGAAGCATTTTATTCTACCTCTTTTATCCTTACATCCCTAGGACAACCACCAGAAGCAGGATTATCAGGTCAGAGAGCATCAACACCTTCAAGGCTCTGGTTCAGGAGTCTGACTGCTCCATGGAAGGCGGAACCAATTCCCCTTTTTGAGGGAGGGATCAGCACCCAAATTTAAAGAAAGGCTCAGAGAGTGGCCTGGAAACACACAGCAGGTAGGCAGGACTCTGGGGGAACCCCAGACTCAGCTTGGTGGCAGGACGGGGGGCTGCATACCTCAGCAGGAAGGTGGAGGTGTCCATGATGATGTTGCTGGAGAGGGTGAAGGTCTCAGCGGTGAGGAGGACACGTACAGGGAGGTAGAGGGGCCTAGGGGTCACACTTGCGCTTGGGCAGGCTCCTTGCACGTGAGAGCCTGCCCCCAGCCCCTGGCCCCCAGCCCTCCCAGTCCAGATACCTGTAATCCACGGCACAGGAGAACAGGTGTGTGTGTAGGACCGTAATGACGGCAGGGGGCAGATAGCCCAGCACCGGGTCATCCAGCACATCCAAGAACTCCAACAACTTTGGGGGCCAAGGTGGAAGTGACAGTGAGGATGAGGGGCCTCTTCCCTCGCCTCTTCCCTCTAACACCCCCACCCTAGCGCAGCTCCCCACTTGCTGCCCATCACACCCCCTTGCCCAGGGGCTCTACTAGGATCAGCTCCAGCCTGAGGTCAGCTGGAGCCCAGCCCATGCCCCTCCCACTGGCCTCTGTCTAGACACCTGCCCGCCTACAGCACCATTGCTCACCTGGGAGTGCCAGCTCTGTTCTGGCAGGGCCATGTAGTGGCGCAAGGTGGCTCTCTGCAGCCGCAGTGTCACCAGGAACTCCTGCGGGTGGGACAGTGAGCGCAATTGGAGCCAGCCCACCGTGCACCAGAGCAGCAGTCGTCCAGCCAAGTGGGTGGGCCAGAAGCAGGCATTATACCTTGACATTCTTGTGGGGGTCCAGGTGGATACGAACAGCTGTGGACAGCATGTGGGGGCCCCCGCCTTGGCCCTTGTGGCCTGAGGCTCCCCATTCAGTCACTCTTTCCTCCGATGGGTAGATGGTTGGGGATAGCTGGGCTGGAGGAGCAAAGCTGGGCAGCTCCAGGCGGCTGGGCAGTAGGCAGTCATCCACCACCGCTGGGGAGGCATCTGGTGAGCCCCTTGCCAAGCTGGCCAGTCACCCGCTCCACCCAGGGCCCACACCCCTCCTGAAAGCCCTGCCCCTGTCCAGGGACCCTAGAGAGCCCTGGGCAACTGGCCCCCAGCCCTCACACCTCGGTGGAAGAGCGCTGCCTTTTCAGCTTCCAGGCAGAAGTAGCCAAGTCCTGGCTGGCCTCGGTACTGGGAGACGCTGAAGATGGTGCCTTGCTCTATGTCCAGCACCAGCTCCCCATGCACGGCCTCTAGCCGCTTCCCACCCTCATCCTGCCAACAGAGCATGGGGGTTGGCTTTACCGGCTGCACTCGGCAGCCCCCACACCCTCAGGGACAAGGGGGCCTCCTGGAGCCCTGGCTGACGAGGATCAGCCCTGGCCTTGACCCACACTCCACTGGAGACCTGGGCATTACTGCTTGCTATTGCAGAGGAAGTCACCCCTGCCCTGTCTGCTCCTGTACAGATGGTGCCTTGGATCGAGCAGGCACTGGTAAGTGGCTGATGGGGTGCAATGGGGTGGGGACAGTGTGGCATGGATGGGTGAGTGGGTGGTGGGTGGGTGCTGCTGGCTGTACAGGCCACACTCAGTCCCACTGAGGCCTCCGTTTCCCACCTTTCCACAACTTGGAGCTGCTCACACTAGTTTGTTTTCCTGACAATGGGGGCTCTGGGGAGAGGGGCTCACCTCCCCCAGGCTGCCCTCACCTTGGTCTCACAGAGAGCTGTGATCCGACCCTTCAGCACTGTCACCAGTGTAGAGAAGGTACTCTGGGACTGAGAGCCTGGGGGCTTGGGGGCACGGGGTTGGGGGGTGCCCGATGCCCCTACTGAGAAGAAGTGGGCATCCTCGTCGTCCGAGTCTGAGTCTGGGGTGAGACCAAGAAGCCGAGTGGGAAGGAGGCCTGGGAGGGCTACCCCGACCCTGCCCGCTCTGGGATACGCCGGGGGCCCTGCCAGGGGGCCCCTCCTACCCAGCTTGAAGGCCGACTTGCACATCTTGAAGTTGTCCTGCCAGAAGCCTGAGTGGCCCTGGAAGCTCGGGGGGTGAGCTGTGGGGGCGGGGGGGGGCAGCAGGTCTGCAGGCTCCCACATGAGCAGGTCATTGTTGATCCTGGGATGGGCAGATGCACAGGGTGGTGAGGGTGGCCCGTCCAGGCCCCTGGCCACCCTCCTCTGGCCTGTGTCGCCACCTGTTGTAGAGGCTCTCGTAGACCTCCTTGCTGGGCAGAAAGACATGCGTGCTGGGCAGGAGCACTTCCAGGCTGCACCGTGACAGGGCCAGGGCCCGGCCCTGGAAGGCCCTCATCTCCTCAGGGTCTCCAGGAATCACCATCTGGGCAGGCGGGAAGACGTGAGGGCCTGCTGGGGCTTGGGGATCAGGCCCAGGTCTGCATCCTGACTTCCTCTCACTCACTCATTCGCGTTCATTCATTCATTCACATGAACCCTACTCTGCTGGGACATACGACGGCCATCTCGTGTGAAGCACTGACCCCTGGCCACCCTGCTCTGAGGGCCTCTTGTGTTAATGTCTCTATCCTTACAACGCACTGCGAGACAGGTCACTGTACCCCCTTTCCAGATGAGGAAACTCATCTGTAGTTAACCCTCCAAGGTTAGGCAATCCCCAAGATGGCTCAGCCACTAGGTGGCAGGGTCTGCATTCGAACCAGGCCATTGGACCCAGAGGCCAGGCTCTGCACTGCCTCTCACTCACCCCTCATCACCTTCAGCGAGAGGATCCTGATGAATGCACACAGCTACTGAGTGGCTGATGGGATAGGGTCCTGATCTTCCCAAAACAGGGCTCAGGCCCCTGGGGCCTGTCCCCACTAGTGTCCTCAATTATGGGCCCTACAGGCTGGGGTGCTTCTGACCCCATTGACTCAAGATGATGGAAGAATGAAATCCTCATTGGTCTCCCCAGTCCACAGCCGCCAGTGGCTTCCATGAGACCCAAGGGGTCTGGGATCTCACCTCCTCTGTCTCGTACATGGTCCTCTTGGAGGAGAAGGGTGAGGGCTCGGGCTCCTGCAGCTCGCATGGACTCTCAGCCGACATCTCCAGCTCCTCTCCCTTCTCTGGGGCCACCTCCCACTGTGTGCTGCTGAGCTGGGGGTTCAGGGTCACCACTACCCTGCCAAGGCACAGGCCGGTCATCACCCCCCGACCCCTGGTCCTAATGGCCTCCGACCACCCTCAGTAGCAAAGCCCCGTCCACAGCCCCACTTACTGGGGCAGAAAGTATTTGTGCCCAGGGCTCTTGGGATCCAGGGCTTTGGAAACCCGTAGGCAGGCGACTGGTGGCTTCTCTCCATCTTCGTAGGAGCCTGGAGGGGGTGAGGAGGGGTGAGGGGTTGTCACTGCTGCCTTTCCGCATTTCTTCCCTGGTGCCAGGTGGGACAGGGGGCTGGAGCCTGTTGTTTCCAGTCTGCAGACTTCAGCCCTCCCTCACGCCCACAGTCTGCAGCAGCCCAGGGGCAAAAGGTCCACTCTGTCCACTGCCCAGAGGAGCCCAGGGGCAGGTAATGCTGGCGCCCCACAGAGCTAGTGAGGCCAGGGCCCCTTCCATAGCCTCAAGCCCACCTCTCCAGGCCAGAGGCCCCTGAGCCAGGTGTGGTTTCCCAGGGGCTCTTACCATGTAGATCAGAACAGGTAAGTTCCAAGCGGGTGGGGGCTGGGGGACCAGGCCCACTGCTCAGCTGCGACTGGAACCGGGGCTCACTCAGCTCCAGCAGCAGATGCTCAGCCCGCACAGCCTGGCCCGCCCAGGGGTCCCGCTCAGGCCGCAGGTCAGCAATGGGGAAGCGCAGCTGCAGGGTGGCCCGGGGCGCCGAGAGCCGCACCACTGTCTGCTGCTCAGTTGCTGGTGGGGTCTCTGTCTGTGGGGGTTGGGAGGTTAGATCTGGCGCCAAGGCCCCCCACCTCTGGTTAAAAGCAGGGGATCCAGGCTGCACACCCTGCCCCAGCTGGGCATCTTACCAGCAGGCCGGCAGGTAGTTCAGGGGGGGGTACGGTGGCCAGGTGCAGCAGGGCAGCAAGCCGGTCCAGGGCCCCTAGCTCCACATCCGCCTGGAAGTCGGCCAGGTCCAGGGCCAGTTCTGAGTGACAGTGGCAGGCAGCTGGGCAACGGGGTCGGCTCTGGGGGTGAAGGCAGGATGGGAGGGGACCCCCTTGAGCAAACAGAACACAGAGCCCTCCTGGGTGGTGGGGAAAAGAACTGGGGAAGGGGACCCAGGAGGGAACAGGGAGACCCTCACTACCCTGCTCAGGCAGACAACCATGCTTGCTTAACAAAAGCCACCCAAAACCTGCCACTCCCAGCTTGGAGGGCAGCAGGGGTTTGCTACGAGGAACTGGGGGAGGTCAGTCAGGCTTAAAGAAGGCAGGTACTGGGCCCAACTGCACTTGAGCCTCCCAGATGGGCAGGTGTGCTCTACCTGGAATGCAGGTAAAGAGAGTGGAGGGCAGAAGCAGGGGGGCACGGGGAGGCAGGCACAGGGACATCAAAGCACCATGGCGAACAGCCGGGGGCCCGGGGCCTGGAGGATGGGGTTACCTTGGACACACGGCGCAGGGTCTGCGTGTGGCGCAGGTGGGCACAGGGCCGAGCTGAGGCCTGGGAGCCCAGGCTGCTGGGGAAGCTCAGGATCTGGGATGGGTCACAGGAGGTGAAAGGGTCAGGCTGCAGCCCATGCCTGTCTGAACCTACAGGCCCGCACCTGCCCTGAGCCCTCACCTCTGTGTACTCAGGCTGGGGAGCGCCCCTGGGCCACAGACATTCTAGGACTTCAAGCTGCCCGAAGTGCACTTCTGTGCTGGAGGTCCGCCGGCCCCTGCCTGTTCGCAGCTCCCAGGACAGCTGCACGGCTGCGCCCGTTAGCCTGCAGGAAAGAAGCTGGACATCAGAGGGTGCGCTCAGGGGCTCCGGGAGTCTCTCCTCAGTCCCCTGCCTCAGCTCCTACCGGACATGGCTGCAGGGGCAGGCCCTCTGGAAGCGTGGCCGCAGATGGTGGAAGTCTCGGGAACCGAAGGGCCCCTCCTTGGTGGCATCAAACTCCGTAAAAAAGTGGGTGGTGAGGTCAGGTGGTCCAGGAGGTGGGGCAGAAGTCTGAAGCAAGGTCAGGGTCACGCCCCCCAAGGTCATCTTCAGCAGCGAGTCAGGACGCAGGGTGTCCGGGAGGGGCGTAGGGGCTGTCCTGCCTGGGAGGACAGGGGTTTCATGGGGGGCTCCCTGGAGCTTACAGCACTCCAGGTAGGGTGAAGGTTAGACACCACGCTGGGGGCTGGGAGAAGCTCTGGCCTGGCTGGACTGTGACTCTTGCATGACAGAGGCTGAGTCCGGGCCCAGTCCAACCGTCTCAAGGGGGCCAGAAGGAGCGGAGGTGGTAAAGCCCTCAGCCCAGCACCCAACACACAATCTCTCAGACATCAGTGAAAACATACAGCCTGGTAAGGTCAGATCTTATCATCCCCCTTTTATGGAAGGTGAAACTGAGTCTCCAAGAATTCAAGTACTTGGCCCCAGATCACTGACTGAAACTAGGCTCTGTACGTTGCTTCAACAGCCTCCCCTGAAAGCCTGCAGGGAACCAAGTCACCAAAGGCAGACCTCCAGGCATCACTGGAGGCCTCCCACGTGTAGGTGGCATCACACTGGCACTGAGGCCTCTGCCAGCCATTCCTGCCTCTGCAGCACTCACCGGCTGGGGGGGCCTGGGCAGACGGCCGGCGGGGGGCCACGTCACTGTGCACAGAGGAGCCCAGGTCCACGTTGGAGAGGGACAGCTCAGAGAGGGCGGAGGCCACACTGCTCGTGAGGCCAGCCATGGAGAAGAAGAGGTCTGTGAACCAGGGGTGGGAGGTCAGGGGCAGCAGGGCATGGCCCCAACTCTGCATCTGCACTAGGTGTCCCACCGACTGCTGGGTCTGGCTCCACACCCACCGGCACTGTCCAGGTTGACAAGAGGGTTGGTAAGGGGGTCTGGGCTGAGAGGCTCAGCCACAGCCCCTGCCTGCAGCTGCTGGTTCAGGTCCTGCTCGATCAGCCACAGGTCTTCAGCACCTAGTGGGCGGCTCTTGTTCAGCTTGTCGACCAGGCCCTGGGGGTCTACAGGGAAGGACACCTTGTGTCAGTCCAGGCTGGCCAGCCTGTCCCCCACCTTCTCACCCCTATACCACCCAGAGACCTTACCTGCCAGGCGCATGGCGCTGAGCAGTTCCTGGAGCTGCTGGAGCTGCCGTGGGGTCAGGAGCAGGTGCAGGGAGCCCAGCTGCCCAGCTACCTCCAGCTGGGGGCAGAGGGGGCAACATGGGGCTTACATGCCACCCAGGCCCCGTGAGAGCTGCAACACATCTGCCCTCACCCTGAGGAGGTAGGATGCCGGTTGCCAGGATAAACTCTGTCACCAACTAGCTGTGTGACCCTGGCCACAACTTGACCGCTCTGAGCTCAGTTTCTCCAGCTGCCAAAAAGGCAATAATATCCTCCACTCAATGACCACTCTGTCCTGGGGAAAATCAGCACTGCTGCAGATGCCGCTGAGACGGGACACAGCCCTTCCTCCCCAGGGGCTGGGGACCCACCTTGGGGCCTGGGAAGGCCTCATTCTGCTTCAGTTTCACCATCAGCTCCATGTACCCTGAGCAGCTGCCAATCTGCAAGGGTGGCTCTGGGGGTTGTTCCTGGGAGGCGGAAGGATATAGGAGAGGACACTGAGAAGATGTGGTCTGAGATGGTCAGAAGGGATGGGGGACCATGCAGGCCAAGGGCCGGAGGGGACGGGGGTTAGCTGAAGGGGACTGTCGGGGTCAGAGTTGGCCCACCTGTGTGGGGAGTTCCTCGAAGTGCAGGCGGAGCCCCGCTAGCTGCAGCAGCTTGTGCAGGAAGGCAGGGGGCTGGTGCACATCCACTGGAGGGGCCTGGCTTGGGTCCCGCACTGCCTCGTCACAGTACTCTAGCCTGGGGAGCACAAGGTCAGCTCTGGCCTTCCCCTGGACGCCCCAAGCTGGAGCCCCTTTTTCCGCACACTATTTTGTTCTAGGGGTCTGGGGTCAAGGAGTGGCCTGTAGAGTCGCCACATCATAGCCAGGCCATTCGGGACCTCCAAGGCCAGCGCTAGCATCTCAGACCCTTCTCCTGCCACTCCAGGCCTGCACCACCTGGCCCTGGACACCACCCCTGACTCACAACACAGCCCGCTTCTCCCCGAGGCAGGCACCACCCAGGTCCACCCAGACTTGCCCTCCCTTTCCCAGGAGCCCAGGGGGCAGTGGGGGCAGGGCCAGGGCCATTTGGCAGCCCCACTGCCCCCCTTTCTCATGCCAGCCCACCCCATTCAGCCTGCTCCTACCTCTGCACGTGGACTTCCACCGCCACACCACGCTCCCCACCATCTGGTGAGTGCTCCACCCTCACGACAGTGTCTAGGAAGGTCACCTTGATCCTTCGTAGCACTGAGAGGTGGGGAGAGGTCTTAGGTCAGGTGGAGCAGCAAGGGGCAGGCAGAGTTTCCCTGTAGAGGCAGCAGGTTGGCCATACTACTGTCTGGGGCCCCTGTCCTGTGGGCCATGGAGGGGCAGGGGGGCAGGGGGGTCAGAAAAGTCATGTTTACCAGTCTCGATGGTCTGGGCAAACATCTCCAGTCCCTCCAAGGGCTGTGGTGGCTCAGAGGGCTCGGGCAGCCCGTCCCGCAGGCACTCCTGAGCCAGCTGCAGGCTCGTGGTCATGCATGAGGCCCAGCTCTGTGAGTCGGCAGGCCCTGGCCCTTTGAGCAGGAAGGGGGTCTCAGGGCAGGCAGGTCCAGTTACCTCATGGGTGCCCAGGCCTCCTCCCACTTGTGCTCTCACCCCCATCCTGGCCTTGTCCTTCCCTCACCTGGGCCCTGGCGGGGCTGCAGGATGAGCTGGAGGCCTGATACATGCACGGTGCAGTGGTCGGTGAGCAGCGCAGCCCAGGGCACGGCCACCTCAATGGAGCCCACGAAGCCTTCCACCAGCTCCAGTGGTGATTCTATGGACTCCAGCACCTCGTTCACAGACTGGAGCAAGCAGGGCACAAAGCCAGCTCAGGCAAACCCAAACGTAGCTGCCGCACTCCTTGTCTGGTCGTCCCACTGTAGAGAGCACCCCCCCTCTTCCCTTCCCCCTGCAGGCTATCTACAAAGCCCTACCTCTGCACACGCTGGCCCCTACTCCTGGCCTGCCCTAGTACCCTCATCATCCAAATATAACCAGTCTTTCCAGCCAGAGGAGAGGGAGCTGAAGGATGACGAGGAGGAAAGCAGGTGGAGGGGATGGAAGGTGGTATGTGTCCCAGGCATGAGGACAGTACATGCAGAGGCCCAGGGGAGACCGCAGCAGCTGCACCCCACTCTCACTCTGGGCAAGCATGGAGCTCAAGGCGGGAGTCCAAGAGATGCAGGCGAGGGGGCTGGACTGGGCCAGAGAGGACCCCCCAACTCCTGACACTCTCTCAAGGTTGAGGTCCTGGTTATAAATGGGGGAGCAGCACCCCCAGCCTGGGAGCTCTTTGAGGGAAGGAGCTGACCTGCCTTCTCTGTGTGACCCCAGGCACTCTGTGTGGTGTCACACAGAGAGGGCCTCCTAACCATTTGTTGGATCCATTAATAAAAAAATACCACAGAACTACAAGGCCCATAGAGATCAAGTCTATATTCTTAGAGCCAGAGATGGGGAAACTGTGGCCTAGTAACGGGACTAGTCAAGTCACCCAACACACTATGGGAACTGAGACTGCAACCCAGGCCTTTCTCCTCATCCCAGGGTCCCCAGGCACTTGGCTTCTTCTGGGATCTCCAAGGTAGGGGCTGCAGGCAGAGCACCTGGGAGGAAGGGCCAGCTACTGGGAAGGCACCTGCATTCCACCAGGGCCCAGCTCCTCCCTGGAGGCCAACCGGTCAGCAGCCTAGCTAGAAATCAGTTCAATACCCAACAGGAGGGCAGAGTAGGGCAGGGTGGGAGTGTTTGCAGGACTGGAAGTAGCAAGAGGCAGCCTAGAGGGCTGCCTAGAGGGCCATTTCTTTCAGGTCAGCCTAGAAGGCTGAGGTAGGAGGTCAGAAAAGGCAAGAGGCTACTAGGAAGTGCCCCCAACTCTGGGCTCAGGCGTCTCCTCCTATCCTAACATTTGCTCAGGAAGGCCTGGCCTAACCCTAAAGCCCAGCTCCTCCTGCCCCAAATGCATTGAGGCCAAGCACCCTATTTGGCCATCCAGAAAACCGAGAAGCCCCCCCTGCCATGCCCACCCCCGCTGCTCTGGACAGTAGGGTTGACCCTGTGCCAGCACTGGACTGCTGCCTCTAATTGGTGGCTCCTTTGCAACTTCCCAGGTCAGCTGAGCTGTGATCACCGCCCCTCACTGCCCCCAGCCTCAGGCCTCGGACCCAGACTTTTCTCCCCTCTGCCTCCTCCTCCCTGCCTAAGGCCAGACCTCTCCACCTTTCCTCCAGGGCTTCCCTCCAGTGGGGATGCAGGGCTCTAGGCCCTCCCCAAACACCCTCCAGTCCATCCCACTCTCCCCAAATCAGGAAGTAGGGAGCCGCAGCAGCAGTGACACGAGGTGTTGATCAACACGGGTGCTGACGCGGTTGTTGACATCCACATTCGGAGGCGAACCCCACCCACTGGGCGCAGGACCGAGGGTCAGGAGGTCAGGGCACCTTTCCCGCAGGTTACCTCGGCAGGACTCCGGATCCCTACCAGCCTTCCCCGACCAGATGCAGGGCCCCAACTCTGTCACTGCCCTGGCCCGGCCCCAACAGAGACCCTCTTTACCGTCTCCTCAGCCTCTGACACAACGCTGCCCAACTCAGGCCCCAAATGAGGTGTTCTTATCCCAGCATTCTTCAGACAAGTGACATCCCCCTCCTCAGCCTCAGTTTCTCCTCCTGCAAAGTGGAGGCAGGGACCCTTCCCATTCCACTTCTGGTTCTGGAGATCATCCCGGGTTCCTCTGACGCCTGTAAAGGGCCGGGCTCCCATGGCCTCTCCTGGTCCCCCAGTCCGACCCAGTCGCCGAGAGCCCCAGGTCGCTGCGCCTCCTCCCCACGCCCTTTCCTGGGTTCAGACCAGGCTCCTCACCCAGATCTCCAGGTGGATGTCCCGCAGGGCAACGCTGCCCTTGTACAAATCGAGGCTGAGCTGGTCCAGGCTGAGGTGCTCCTGGAAGAAGTGACCCAAGTAGTGGTGCAGCAAGTAGCGGCAGACCCGCTCTTTCACACAGTTCGACCATGGCCACAGCCATCGTGACATCTCGGAGACCGTCGGGCCCGGGCCTCGTCTGCTCGCGGCAAGCCGGCAATCCCCGTTCGGCTGCGCTGTTCACTACAGCCCCCGGCTTGCCCCGCCGCTTCTCTCAGCTCCAGGCCGCGCCCCCGGACGCTCAGTCACGCCCCCACCCATTGCCATTGGTTACTGCAAAGGGAGAGGCCTAGTGATTGGGTGCAGGGGGCGGGGCCTTATAGCGCCAAAATGGGACTGGGCTGTCTGCACGATATAGTGCTCCCAATCTTGATTTACGCCTGCGTATAAATTCTGCACGAGAGACCTTTAACCTCCCTTCTACAGGCTCTACGAAGGCTGCTGCTTGTGGTCCAGCCCCAAAAAGGACCGCGCATGTGCTGATTTTTCCAACTACTAGAGGTAGTTGGGGAGGACTTAAAGGAACAGTGTCCCGTCAAACTTGGTAAAAATCTTTCCAGAGGAATAGTCGGTTTGAGAGCCCCAGCACACATCTGTAGAAATAATCAAGAGAATAAACATTTGCAGTTTACAAAACACTTTACCATCCTTTATCTCATTCAATCCTCATAACAGCCCTCGAGGATGGAGATTATTGTCTTCATTTTACAGATAACAAAACAGATTTATAGATTGCTGTGAATCATCACTAAGGGGAACTTTTTTTCCCATTCCTCCTCACCTAGGGTGCTTTGCAGGGTCACTGACCCTGCCTTCTCTCTGCAGTTGTTCGAACCTTCAACCCCTCTCTGGAATAATACAAATAGTTTTACATACCTCTAATCCTAAAATTAATAAAAATGGACTCTAAATCTCTTGAGCAGGGGTTTATTGTTTTTGTGCAGTCTGTGAGCTAAGGATGGTTTTTACATTTTAAATAGTTGGAAAAAATCAAAGGAAGAATAGGATTTCATGACATGTGAAAATCATACAGATTGTCACATGGCTGCATCATAAAGTTTTAGTGGAACACAAGACCTCTTAGTCATGAGTGACTTAAGGGATACCCACAGGTAATTATAATTCTATTTTAGCCTTACTAGGAAGATGGACTCTACCATAATCTAATGCCAAAAGTCAGCTTGAAGCAAGAGCTTCACCCTGGACTGAGGAGCAGGGACTTGGATTCTAGTCCCAGCTCTGTGTGGCCTGAGGCAAATTGCTGCTACTGCTGGAAGCCTGTTTTATCTCCAGTAACCTGTCCCAGTTACTTACCTGGGACAGCTTATTTACCTGGAAGGGACTGACAGGCAGCCTCCAAGAGACTTTTGGGAAACATTGCAAAGGCTCCATTCAGAGAGGCAGCTAATAGGAGGGCCACTGGGAAAATACTTGGGGAATGAACCAAGAGATTTCCCTGTCCCCAGTGACAGGCCAGAGGCAGTGTTGTGTCCACCCAAAGTTTGCTAAATAATAAAGAAAGTAATAAATACCGTGAACTGAGCCTGTGTGATGTCCTGGGTCCTTGTCACTTTACATGCATCACCGCATCTGTTCTTTGCCACACCCTCGGTGGGGGGGAATGCTATTAACCCCCTCATTTTCTAGGACAGGAAAACTGAGGCTGTGGAGCAAAAGCCTGTGGAGCAAGTGAATGAGCAAACATCACTTCTTCCAAAGGCAGTGAGAACAGAGGGTGTATTCTGGAGTCTAGGAAAGGTGGTCCTTGTATCCAGACTAGGAGGGGGTAACCATTCCCCTGCAGCATACATGAGGTGTGTCATGAGCAAAGGCTGGGGCCACAGGGCTATTCCCAATACTCAGGTTTCCAATCTGGGGTGGCTGCTTCTTGGGTCAGCTTCCCTCCAGTGAGACTGCACCCACAACAGTCTCTCATTGTGACTTGCCTGCGAGCCACATCTGTTTCTTAGAAGTGGGTGCCTGTAAGTCCACTCCTGAGCCTGAGCCCCTCTGTGGCCAGGACACAGTGCAGCATCTGTGCCACAGCAGAGAAATAGACAGGGCTCAGAGGGGCACAAAGTTCCTCCCTGCTGTCTCCCCTAGACAGTGCACTATGAGCTCCACAGAAAACCAATCCCAAAGATGTAGCTATCCCACAACCTGGCCCAGGCCTTGGAGTAGGAACTGAATGAGAGAGAGAAAAAATATTTGCAAGATAAAGGGGACAATATTCCCTTAGGAGGGAAGGTGGTATTGGGGATCCCATAGACGTATTTTTAGGGTAAAGTCCCAGGCCCTGCTTAGATCAAGCAGCCCCTACAAATACACTGGCCCTGGGCACTGCAGTAGGGAGCTTTTACTGCACAGCTGGTTCACAGAGAACTTGAGGGATCTGGGGAAGGATGGGGCCAAGGTTCCCCCTGGCAGAGAGCAAAGGGGGAGGGCCAGGCTTTGTGGGGTCCTTAGGGCCTCCTCATATTAGATTAGGTGGAAACTCATGAGGCAAACCATGTGCTCTAGGCCTCAGGGGCCCTGGGGGGAGGCTCTCCCTTCCCCAGGCATGGCCCACCCAGAAGAAGCCCCTTAAGGAATTTCCTCAGTAGGATCAGGATAGGTGTGGAAGGGAACATGGAAGGTAGCCTGGGTGCTGTCGCTTTTGACATGGGCCATGGTACAGGGTCTGGATTTTGCATTTTGTCTAAATTGTGGCAAAATATATACAACAAATTTTATTATCTTAACCATTTCTAAATATACAATTTTATAGCATTAAGAATATTCACGTTGTTGTGCAAGGAATCTCCAGAACTTTATCATCTTGCAAAACTGAAACTCTATACTCATTAAACAACAATGCCAGAGTGGGTGAATTATACAGTATGTGAATTTTATAGTATAGTAAAGAAGATTTAAAAAAGAATTTTCAACCCTGTACTCCCACATGTGACATTTAATCTATTTTGAGACCCAGTTCAAATGCCACTTCTTGCAGGAAGTCTTGTGTCTGTCCTCCACCCTTTGGTCCCCCAGTCCTCAAGTAAAGCACACCTTTTGTACAAAGCACCAACCCTCCATCATCAGCCTGACCCTGAGACCCTCAGAGTCCAGGGCACTAGCCCCCAGAGGGCCTGCAGTTGGGGGCTGGAGCTGGTGCCATCCTGACTTAGGCTGGGAGGTGTGGACCTGGCCTGTGGTCCTAGCTTTTGATGACAGACTGTATGATCTTGGGCAACACACTTCCCTCTGTGCATTGGTGTCCTTCGCTGGCCATGGACAGCTTGGTGGGGTGGCTTTCCTTTGGCTTTTCCTGCAGAGATGTGGAAGAGGCTTCACCTCCGCAGCCTGGGAAATGGGCAAGGAGACTGTGGGTTTCCATCTGATAGATGAGGACACCAAGGTCCAGATGGACAAGGCCTGCTGAAGATATCTGAGCAATAGGGGTTCTGGCCAGCTCTCTAGTGGTACAGTCCTGGGTCCCAGCATAGCTAAATTGTGGCCTTGCTTCTGTTGCTCAGCAGGTGGGCACCTCTTGGGCACCCAGACTCCATCTACAGCAAGGAAGATGGCTGGGTCATTCCACTGGGGCACTGAGTGGCCTCTAAAGCGCAAGGTAGAGTGGGGAAGACTCTGATAAGGGCCCCAGCCTCTCCCTGACCTCACTGTCCAGTCTCTCAGCCACTCCTACTGCTCACGTGGACCATTTGTTCATCCAGGCAAAAATTCTGGGTGGAGATTCCATAGGATAGCATAGGGGATGGAGTTCAGGGAATAAAAAGTGTTGGAGTCTAGGGTCCTAGAAAGGGGGCCCAGGACTGCAGACCAGGAACTTTGGGCTTATATGCCAAACCCATAGAATCCCCGCAGCAGGGTTTTGAATCAGAGACCCCACTAACACATCTTGGGACCCAGAGGGCTGGGAGATTCATCCAGGGAGGCTGGCTTGCCTGGGGTGGGGTGGCAACCGGGGAGCACCTCCCGCTCTGATGCTTTGCCACTCCAAGGCTGGCCCTTTAAACCCCAGACCATGATGTCACCATAGACAGCGAGGGACGGGAGGGGGACTGCAGGCCAGAGGACGGACTGCATTTCCCAGCAGCCTGGGCGTGCCACACCCCTCCCAGCAGGCACTGAAGACTATTAACCAGTCCAGTGCTGGTTTCCAAGTTGGGGGTCCGAAGTCAAACCATTCTGGGGAGAAGGTGGGGTTCCCATGGGGGTGGGGTGCCCAGGGCACAGATAGAGTAGTCCAATCTTTGGGCCTGGCGTAGGATTGGGCCTATTTCCTGTCAGGGTCCTGTGCTGGCATCCTCTACCTTCGTGGTTGAGACTCCTGAGTTCTCCTCTCCCTGTGCGGCCTCCCTTCCAGAACCCAGAAGTCCAGCTCCAGTTGGACCCCATCCCGGCTCTGCTTCAGCCTTATCCCCAGAGCTCTCAGGGGTTACCCTTTCGGACTGGCAGCCTCCTTTAAGCGGTGCGGAGACTACATCTCCCAGAGGCCCCGGGAACTTCCTGACGCAGCCCCCAGCGCCCCCGCCCGCGAGGAGGTGCGGGCCGGGCGTTGGGGGGGGCGGAGTGACTTGATGTCATCCTGAGCAGCTGGGCGGCGGGTGCCGGTGCGCTCAGACCCGGGGCTCCCGCAGCGCCGCGCCGCTTCGGGTCCCACGACTTGAGGAGAGGTCCGCGCGCTGCCCGGGCCAGCTCAGAGCCCGCCGGACGCCCGTGCCCCGACCCGGGGCTGAGCTGGGGGCATGCTCCGGGCCCCCCGGAGCCCGAGAGAGAACCTCGGAGCGCCGCCGCCCAGCGCCAGCGCCTGGAGCGAAACCTCTGCGAAGGAGCCCTGAACCGCTGCCCCCCTCCCCACCCGCAGCCCCTGGGTAAGGGGACCAAAGTCTGGGCTTCTGAGAAGTGAGTGTCCCTCACCCGGGGGCAAATGAGATTTGGGGGCGAAGAAGGCGCTGAGGTGGGGGAGGGTGCCGGGATCCAGGAGCGGAGTGGCATGGGGCCAGGGCCCCATTCTTGAGGAAGTCCCTGGTAGCCCGGATTAGTGGAGCAGCAATAGCAATGGGACCCCGTTCTGTTAGGGGCCAGGGATGAGGCCCCAGGGGCCCCATTCCAGGTAGGGGCTGGCTTGGGGGATAGGCCCAATTCCAAACGGGGTTGTTTTGGAGCCTGGGGCCTGGCAGTCTGTGAGAAGGGGGAACATGTTTCCTGTGGGACGGGACTATGCCCCTACTTAGGTTCTGGGCCAGGGCAGGAGAGAAAAGAGACTTGGGTGCTCAGCTGCCGCCGCACACACCGTCTCTCCTGAAAGAACTGACGGGCGCTCTCTTTTTCTTGCCAACATTTCTGCCTTGACTTCGTTTTCAAAAGAGGGTGGGAACCCTAACTGGACTCTTCAGGACCCCCTGGAAGGACCTGAGGCCTGAGCCGTCTTCCTCTCTACCCTGCCTGCCCCCCAGGACTGGGCAGTTGCCGAGGGCCTGGGGGGGGGCAGGCAGGACTGTCATTGTGCCCCCCCCATGCCCCACAGGATGGGCCCAAGTTAGCTCCACCTCACTCAGCATCTCCAGGCCCAAAGGGAACCCAGGGGACTGAACGCTTGACCTGCTGCCTGGCCACCATGGAGACGAAGCTGCCCCCTGCAAGCACTCCTACCAGCCCCTCTTCCCCGGGGCTGTCACCTGTGCCCCCACCCGACAAGGTAGACGGCTTCTCCCGCCGATCCCTCCGCAGAGCCAGGCCCCGGCGCTCCCATAGCTCCTCTCAGTTCCGCTATCAGAGCAACCAGCAAGAGCTCACTCCACTACCCCTGCTCAAAGGTGAGCCTGGCTGCTGGCTGCCGAGGTGCCTGGGTCCCAGAATGGGCAAGGAAGGCTGTGTGTGTGTGTGTGTGTGTGTGTGTGTATGTGGAGGGGTAGCAAGCAGCAGCTGGCAGCTGCTGTCAGAGGGAGTTTAGGTGGCCCCTTCCAGGCGAGGGACCTCACCACTGGCACTGACCCCCACTCCCAGCCCTCTGCTGACGCATGGCCTGGCTAGCCTGTCATTCTTGGAGGTGGGGCATCTGGAAGTGACGCCACCCTGGGGGGCAGACCAGGGCCAAGGGTGGGGCCCACAGCCTGGGTTCCAGGAGGCCCCTAGCAGCCCAGCAGGTACTCAGGCTCTCTGTGATCACCCTGTCATCCCCTCACCTCTGGGCCACAGAACTCCACTGGCTGAGCCCGAGGGTACCCTAGAGGTCCTTGGCTCTGAACTTCCTCTGCACTACTAGCTTTTAGAACAGAGTGCCACCCATGAGAGGCAGGCAGTGGCTGTTTCAGGCACCTGTGGAAAGCCCCACCATCCAGGGTCTGTTACCTTGCTTTAAAATCAGGCCATTGTACTCTCTGAGCCTGGATTAGGAGGAAAGATGAAGCTCTTTACCCTGTAAGAATGGAGGACAGGACAGGAGTTCTTTGCTCTCTGTGAGAAGTGGGCGATGGCACAAGAGCATGGGGTCTGAGGCCAGGGGAGGCTGCCCAAGGCAGTAGGAGGGTCCACCCCCGCCCAGAGCTGTGGCGGCTGGGGCCCAGGCTCAGCCCCATCCCTTCTCCCCAGATGTGCCAGCCTCTGAGCTGCACGAGCTGCTGAGCCGGAAGCTGGCCCAGTGCGGAGTGATGTTTGACTTCTTGGATTGTGTGGCTGACCTGAAGGGGAAGGAGGTGAAGCGAGCAGCGCTCAATGAGCTGGTGGAGTGTGTGGGGAGCACCCGGGGCGTCCTCATTGAGCCTGTCTACCCAGACATCATCCGCATGGTGAGCACCTGGCACCCCACAACCCAACTCTGGAAAGAACTTAGGAGGTGCTGGAACCCAACTGGCTTGCCTGTGAGCTGCTGTGCAGAGAATAAACCCCATCTTCTCCCCTCCCCCAGCCCTGCTGCCTAGCACCCTGCCAGAGGTCATTCAGTGCCTCCTTGGCTTGTCCCACCCCACACTTTCACTTTTGCTCTCCTGAGGCCTGGTATGAATCCCCCCATGTCTCTTATCCCCATGGCCTGGCTCAGGTGCTGCCTCTTCCATGAAGCCTCTCTCAGTGTCCAAGCTAGAAATCTCACTTTTGTGCCTAAAATATCCATAGACCTTATTGCTTTCATTTTTGTCTTCCCTGCTGGACTGTCCCTGGTAGAGGTCAGGGATATGTCCAGTCCAGCCTGAGACCCCCATCCCCTGGCCCAGGGCCTCCATGAACTAGATTTCCAAGGAGCAAACTGCTTGCTGGGGCAGGTGCTAGGAGGCCCGTTAGGGAACCAACCCTGGCTTCTGCCTTCAAAGGCTCTTCCTTAAAGAACCTTGTCTCTGCTGCCCAGATCTCAGTGAATATCTTCCGGACCCTGCCACCCAGTGAGAACCCTGAATTTGACCCTGAAGAGGATGAGCCCAACCTTGAACCTTCGTGGCCACATCTGCAGGTATGAGAGCTGCAGAAGTCAGAGATCTGAGTTCCACAAGAGATCTGAGGAGAGGGGAGAAGGTCTCCTTAGGTCCTAGACTGTTGGATGAGGACCATAGGGCAAGGGGAGTCAGGGAGGCTGTTTCTGAACTCTCCTTTTTGTCTGTCCCCTCTCCCAGCTGGTATATGAGTTTTTCCTGCGTTTCTTGGAGAGCCCAGACTTCCAGCCCTCTGTGGCCAAGAGATACGTGGATCAAAAGTTTGTCCTGATGGTGAAGTGGGGGCTCAGGCCGGGTGGTGCCATGGGGCAGGGGCAGGTTCTCTGAGGGGAGTAGGGAAAGGACAGAAGCAACCTGGACTTGGCCTCTCACCTGACCCTTGACCCACAGCTCCTGGAGCTATTTGACAGTGAGGACCCCCGGGAGCGTGAGTACCTCAAGACCATCCTGCACCGGGTCTACGGCAAGTTCCTGGGGCTCCGGGCCTACATCCGCAAACAGTGCAGCCACATCTTCCTCCGGTGGGTGCCTACTGCCTGTCCAGCTGAGCCCTGGGGTGGGAGGGGGAGAGCTGTGGGAAACCAGCCTGAGGCAGAGGCTCCCAGGCTGGGGGGCCCTATGGAACTCTGGTTTACCAAGTTCTTTCTCAGCAACATGTTAATTAATACTGTTTATAC
The DNA here is from genome assembly GCF_030020395.1 of Manis pentadactyla. Taxonomy (NCBI): domain Eukaryota; kingdom Metazoa; phylum Chordata; class Mammalia; order Pholidota; family Manidae; genus Manis; species Manis pentadactyla. The sequence continues at coordinate 13,425,446 of NC_080027.1, read as the reverse complement.
AAAGCCTGTGAAGTCAGCAGAGAAAGGGTATTTATTTCCATTTTACAGATAAGGAAATGGAGGCCAAAAGAGATTAAGTGGTTTGAGGGACTAGGTCATCTGGGCTCTTAGGATCGAGGTCTTTTGACCCTTATTGCACCAGGACATGAGGCTGCAAAGAGAGATTCTTTCTGCAAATGTGTGTTGAGCACCCATGCCCGTGGGCACCAGGGGTCCACATGCCCTTGTTGAGACTGGCTCTGGAGCTAGAGGGCCTGTGTTTGAGTTTGGTTCAAATATTTGGGTTATTTAAGCTGTCTCCTAGTTTCCTCATGTCTAAAATGGGAATGATAGCTCTACTAACCCAGGGTTGGTCATCAAACTGAAATGAGGCAATGCCTCCAGAGCACATAGTACGGCTTCTGGACTGAGGCCAGGACTCTGAAACATGAGCTCTTACATTATCAGCTATAAAACAAGAGAGATATGATCCCTGTCCTCCAGGAGCTCGGAGTCCATCCACTTCTTAACTTTGGGGCATGTGTCTTTGAACTGCTGGGCCTCATTGTGCTTCACTAGCATAATGGATCTAATAAGCTTGACCTCCCAGGATAATTTTGAGAAGTGCGTAGCACAGAGTAGACAGTCTAAGCGCTTGTCATTCTTTTGGTTGACTGGCATGAAGAGTGAAGGATTGAAGGATGCAGGCTAGGTGTCCACTGATAGGATGGGGACCAGGTAGTGAGGGTTAGGGTTTGGGGGGAGAGGAGATAAAGGAATGCATAGAAGAGGGGTCTGAGCTGGGGTGCAGAGTGGCACCAATGGCTGGCCTAGAAGGGTGATTCAGAGGTGGGCTAGATCTCAGTGGGGACTGGGTTGGGGTGTTGGCAAGGGAGCACAGCCTCTGGGTTGGGAGGGACTTGGATTAGCAGACAGGGGGATGGCAGTGGTGGGCAGGGCGGCTCAGAGGGGGCTGGGTCTGCCTCTGTTGCTCTGAGCCCCTCTGCATTCTTCTCTTCTTGCAGGTTCATCTATGAACTTGAGCACTTCAATGGTGTGGCTGAGCTGCTGGAGATCTTAGGAAGGTGACTGTCCCTGGGCCTCAGCTGGAGCAACAGGATTCTGGGAGGAAGGACTGAGGCCCAGTCATCTGAACCTTCTCCTCTCTTCTGCCCCCTCCTCAGCATCATCAATGGCTTTGCACTGCCCCTGAAGACCGAGCACAAGCAGTTCCTGGTCCGGGTCCTGATTCCCCTGCACTCTGTCAAGTCACTGTCTGTCTTTCACGCCCAGGTAAGGCCCAGGCCTGGCCCTGCCACACGGAGAGTTCCTAACCATCAGGACAGCCATCTAGGTCAGCCTGATACACGAGCTCCGGCCACACTGAGTCATGAACTTAGCATCCTTCTTTTTTTTTCTTTACTAATTCTGTTCCATCTACCTTAGAGAGTTCCCATGACCCTTTAACACTGACCTTAGAAATCAGCTCTGTGAAGCTTCCCCAGCCCCTGCCTTAGGAAGGACAGTTCTCTCCCTTCTACATTCCCATAGATCGTGGCACAGATTTTGATTGTGGAACCTTTTGTAAAATTTATAAGGACTAGTTTGCTGATTGTTTCTCTTGTGAGATCATGGCTCTGTCCCTGTTATGTCCTGGGCAGTCGGTAAATGCTTCCCAAATGAGAGATGGAACCCAGTGAGTGAGCAAACGTCTGGCATCCTGTCCAGGTCCCTGCTGACCCCCATTCTTTCTCTCCCCACTCCACAGCTGGCATACTGTGTGGTACAGTTCCTGGAGAAGGATGCCACCTTGACAGAGCACGTGAGTACCTCTGCGGGGAGAGGCGGCCCCACCCCTGCAGGTCTGACTCCTTTCTGCCTCAACTCCCGCAGGTGATCCGGGGGCTGCTCAAATACTGGCCAAAAACCTGCACCCAGAAGGAGGTATGAAGGGCTTTGACGTCCACCAGAGGGGTTGGGAGGGCCCAGCTTCTGGAGGGCAGTCCGGTGTGTGCTGAGGGAGATGGCAGCTGCTGCCCTATGTCCCACCCCCAGGTGATGTTTCTTGGGGAAATGGAAGAGATTCTTGATGTCATTGAGCCCTCTCAGTTTGTGAAGATCCAGGAGCCCCTCTTCAAGCAGGTGGCCCGCTGTGTGTCCAGCCCCCATTTCCAGGTACTGGGCAGGGACTGGAGACCATTTGACCTAACATAGCTCCCTCTACCCTCAGTTTCTCCTCTGGATCCTTCTGGATCTGATAATGGGGAGACAGCATACTTAGGGTCAGGAAACCTAGGGTCAAGCCTCAGCTCTGCCTCCTACTGACTGCAGGGCCTTGGGCTAGTCATTAACTGTGAGTCTGAATAAGCTTCCTCCTCTGTAAAGTGGGCCAATCTCTTCACAGGATGGGGATGAGATCATAGTGGAAATGTATTTGGTAAACTGAAATGTGCCCCAGAATGGGCTGTTATCACTTCTTCCTTTTTCTCTGTGCCCTTGGATTTCATTAGTCCCACCTCAGGGCCCAGCTAGGCCTCCCTTACCATCAGGCCGGTTGTAAACTCTGTCTTCCTGAGTGCATAGAGCATCTCCTATTCTTAAGAGCCATACATGGTGGAAGTCAATTCTTCCTCATAGTGACTCTGCTGTTCAAGTTTATTAAACACCTTATGTGATTCTTAAAACAGCCCTGGGGAGATAGTTATTATTAGCCCCATTTCACAAATGAGAACACTGAGGCTGAGAGGTTAAATGCCTCACCTAAGGCCCTGCGGCTAATGTGCAGTGGAGCTAGGATCTGGCCCTGAGCACTGGACTCCAAGTCCAGTCATCTTTGCTGCCCACCACATTGCTTCTCCCAGGGGGCCAGATGAGCGTAAGGATGGCTGTGTGGAGGGCAGGGCCGCTGGGTTTTGGAGTGGGTGCGGGTAAGGGAAGCCACTGCCAGGTGCTCGCTCCGCCACCTTACTGCTGCAGGTTGCAGAGCGGGCTCTGTATTTCTGGAATAATGAGTATATCCTGAGCCTCATTGAGGACAACTGCCACACTGTGCTGCCTGCTGTCTTTGGGACCCTCTACCAAGTCTCCAAGGAGCACTGGAATCAGTGAGTGTGCAGCCCTTGACCTCCCCACGGAAGCTGGGCCCAGGACTGGCCAGTCCAGACCTGGGGTTGCTCCTGGCCGAACAGGGTCATGGAACTTGTCTGAAGACAGAGGGATGGTGAAAGGAGCAGAAAGAGGGCAGAGCTGTGGTGTCCAGGGCTGCACGCTTGTGCTGACGGAGGACAGGCAGAGTGCTGAGAGGGAGGTTGGGCCAAACTGAAGTTGCTCTCACCTTCTCACCCCTCTCCCTTGACCCTGCCAAGAACCATTGTATCTCTGATCTACAATGTGCTCAAGACCTTCATGGAGATGAACGGGAAGCTGTTCGATGAGCTCACAGCCTCCTACAAGCTGGAGAAGCAGCAGTGAGTACTGGGGGGCCAGGCATGGGGGGAGGGGGGAGAAAAGCCGGAGGAATCACCTGCTCCTGTTGCAGGGAACAGCCCTCACCCCATCTGACTAGACACTTCAGGTCGCTCCGTGAGTGCCTGGCAGGGCTGGGCCTTCAGTGCCCTACTGCCCACTGCATCCTCCCGTCGTCCTCCCAGTGCCGCTTCTGGGTGTGGAGCTTCTGACTCCCTGGAGCCTCCTCCCCTCCGCCAGCCTCTCCGAGCCAGGCTAATCTGCCTGCTCATGCCTGGAGGGGGGCAGTGGCTCCCAGGGCTCTTCCCTCCGTGGGAGGCTCCTTGGTCCCTGTGCAGCTGGGTGGCTGGAGCTGGACTGCAGGCGGCCCAGTAGGGGAGCTGCCTCGCCCTCTCTCCCCAGGGAGCAGCAGAAGGCCCGGGAGCGTCAGGAGCTGTGGCAAGGCCTGGAGGAGCTACAGCTACGACGGTTACAGGGGACCCAGGAGGCCAAGGAGGCCCCCCTCCAGCGGCTCACACCCCAGGTGGCTGCCAGTGGGGGTCAGAGCTAGAGATACCCCAAAAGGGGAGGAGCTAAACCCAGAGCTGTCAGTCCCTCCATCCCCTCTCCTGCCCGGGGGGCCTAGAACCTACCCCTGGCCTTGCTAGAGTGGGCTTGGAGGGCTCCGTGCCTGGCCCAGTGTGGGCAGCTTTCACTGTGGGGAGAGGAGGAGAGATGGTGGCCCTATCAACAGAACTCTCAAGCCCTGTGGCAGGACTTGACTAGAGCCAACTTGACCAGGAAGCTGCCATTGGGGATCTGCCCCTGCCCCACCAAGCTGGGCTCCAGATTGCAGGCAGGTCCCCCCCACTGCTCCTGGCCTAGAGCAGGGGGACTCGGCCCCTTGCCCGCTCCGCTGCGTGCCAGCACGAGGTCCTTCCTCACCCCACCATGGGGTCCATGAGCTATTTATTCCCCACCCCTCCGCCCACCCCCAACACAGACGCTGTCCTGGGCCTGGAGCACCTCCTTCCCTCCCCGCTCTCACCCTGTACTTCCTTGTCCCCTTTTTATTTATTGGGCAGGGGGAGGGGTGAGGGCACAGGCAGAAGAGATTCCCTATGTCCTGGGGCAAGGTGGGGGTGGTCACAGTCACCATGGTCTGTCCCCCTGCCCCTGGCTGGGGTTAGATTTAATAAAGAGAAACTTGAGAAATGCTTGTTTTATTTATGGGTAGGGACAAGGAGCAAAGGGAAATGGTGAAAGCTGGTTAGGAGGCCCAGCAGAGGTAGAAATGTCCCCCTTCTCGGGAGGCAACCACCACGGCTTTAAGGGGTGGAGCTGCTGTCCTCAGGGAGGCTCAGGATATACAGAATAAGCCCCAGCTCAAGCCCTCTGACCACGGGGACAGGGGAAAGATGGGCTAGTAGCGGGAGAGGCGACACATGTCACACTGGCAGGCCCTGGCAGTGAAGATCGCCAGCTCCTCCCTCCGGTCCCCCCAGCACTGCAGCTGCACCTTCACCTGGGGAGGAGGGGTTCCATGTTCCAGGCGCCTTCCTCAGGCTGTCCTTGGGCCCTCTCTCCCCTGGGTTCCCTCACCCCAGCGAACTGCCCCAGGCTGGGCCCCCTCACCTTCCTCAGGCCACTGATGGTGCAGCACCGAGAAACGGAGGTGATGTTGTGTCGGTAGCCACTGGCCACCAGCACGGAGTACCGGGAAGGGAAGGCACTAGACTCGCAGTGGCCCACACAAGCCTGGGCCACATGGGAGCCCTGGCAGGTGCCTTGGCGGTCACTTCGCACTGTCACATTGAAGGCTAGAAGGAGACGGGCAAGTGGGAGATGGTACCTCTGCGAAGGCTCGTGTGCTCCTGTCACCTGAACCTCAGTGTGGGCCCACTGAGGGTGCTGCTGCACCCAGTCCAGTCCATCAGCTCTTTGCTCCCACCCAGCTCTCTGCTCCCAGGGTTACTCACGGTGCAAGTGGCAGCCTGGGCTGGCCACCTGCCGACCCCAGCCTCCAGTGACCGCCAGGACCAGCAGGCAAAGGAGCAGCGTTCGGGGGGACGCCATGGGCATCTAAAACAGTGGGCAGATAGATGTCACTGGACAGTTTGCAGGTGGGAAAGGGAGTTCTTTCAACACCTCATGCCTCCAGGTAAGTGAGCCAGGGCTAGGTTGCTCTGACTGGGGTGAGGCGAGCCTGTGAGTAGGGCTCTTGCCCCGTATCTGTCTTTGGGCACGTGTGCGTCTGCGTGGAAGGGGCTCGGCATGGGCGGGCGTGTGAGCTGTCTCTGGATGTGACTTGTTAGCCCACTGCAGTGATTCTCTGCTGGCACCTCCCCCGCTATTTGCAGCACAAACATCTGCTTCCCTCCATCTGCCCCACGTTGCCTGCAGGACCCTCAGTTGTGGTCCCCACAGGCCCTCCCAGGGTTCCTCCTGCCCCCGGGGCTTACCACTTCCAAGGCCTAGAAACCGAGAGGCTTGCGGAGCTGCTCCTCTGGCCTTCCACTGGTCTCCAGCCGGGGCCGGCTCTCTGGATTTTTATTTGCCGGCATTCTGGGGCCACGCCCTCTTGGAGATCAGTTTTCAGGCCTGCCTCCCTGCCAGAAGCCTCAGAGCAACCCCACCTGGGAGATCAGCCCTTCTCTGAGGTGTGGTCCTCAGAGAGCAGTGTCTGCAGCTTTCTGCCTCCTTTCTGTCCAAGAGCTGCCTAAGGCCTGGGGCTGGGGAAGTGAGGTGCAGAGGAAAGCCCAGGAGCTGGTGGAGTGCGTGGCTTGCATGCAGCTGGGGAGAGAGGGCTCGAGACTGAGCTGAGTTGTGGCCGCCTGGTTCTCTTCTTTGCTGTGTGACCTTGAGCGGGACACTGCCCTTTTCAGGGCCTTGCCACCCCAGCCTGAAAGCTACTAAACTCAGCTGTGCCTGTCTCTTTCATCCGCTGCTGAGAAGAGGCGTTGGGGAGGAGATTCTGAGGGACAAGGGAATGACTGCGCTTGGTGGCAAAGCCAACGGGGTATGAAGGGTTCTGAGTCCCTTTCAGAGACTTACTTTCACATCAAGTGGATGACTTCTCATGCTGGGGGTCAGTCAGAGTGGGGCTCCCCCTAGTCCCTGGAATAAAGGGCCTGACTTCTGGAAGAGCCTGTAGCTGCCAACCCCCACAGATGTAAAACCATGGCTCTGGTTTTACAGGTGAGGCAACGAAGGCTCAGAGAAGGAAAGTTACTAAAGATCACAAAGCTCGTTAATGTCAGGGCTGATCTGGAAGGCGAATCTGCTGTCTGTGCATGGTGCTCAATTACCTTTGGGGCAGGACTGTGGCAAGTTGGGAGCAGACCCCCTGGCTGGCAGTAGCTGCAGAAGCTGGGGCAGGGTGGAGGTCAGAAGGAAGCCTGTGGTGATTTGGCCCCCCGACATCGCAGGGCCACCGCCTTGCTGACCTGCTCAGAAAGGCTGAGCCAGCCACACAGACTGCCAGAGCTGGAAGGCACTTGAGGGCTCATGTAATCCCACCCTTTTATGTTCCAGATGAGAAAATAAGAACCAGAGAGGAAAGCGACTTTGCCAAGGCTTCAGTGCAAGCCAGTCAGTCCAAACGGCACTCAGACCTTCAGATTCTGGAGTTGAGCCTCTCAGCAGCTTTGGAAAGCAGGCCGTGTTTGGGCAGTCAGGCAAAGGCTGTAAATGTAGCTTGTCCGTAGTCCTCCAGTCCTCACGCTGGTGGCTTCCCCTTCTGCCCTCCTCCTTGCAGGTCAAGGCCCTTTGCAGTGGCCCACCTCTTCTTTTCTCTCCACCCACAGTAAAGGCAATGACCCAAGGGGACACCAGGGAACCTCAGCCATCCAGCCTCAACTCCCACTCATCACAGGAACCTTCCAGAATCTGACAGATAGCTCTCTTTAAAAATGAGGGATGACAAGAGCTCATTACCGCAAAAGGTGGCCCATTCTAACACTGGGTGTATCTAACAAAAAGTGATTCCTGTGTTCTGAGCTACAGTGAGTTTCCCTAAATCCCTTCTGTTATTTTGATCACCTGTCCCAGATCAGCTTTAAGTGACATGAAGACAGATCTCAGGTCTTAGGTGACCTGGTCTTCTCCAGGAGCCCTAACCTAGACTGGTGTCCACTTAATCCAATAAACTAATCTGCATTACCGTCAGAAGCCACAGGTACAGGCAGGTGGGAAGTGTTTGTCTACTGAGAGGCTGGGTCCCAAACTGGGTGAATTAGGGAGACATGATTTCTTGAGGGTCAGCAAGGCTCAGATAATGAGTCTTGCAAGACCCCATTCCGTTGCCTCGCTCAGGGGAGTTTAAGGTTTGAGGTAAGGTTCAGACCTCGCCAACCCAAAGCATCCTGCCAATAACCAGGTAGACCCAGGGGAGATTCCAAGAATTGCTTCCCTGTATCTTGAGGCAAGAGTCTGCATTCTCTCACTCTACTTCACTAAATTCAGTCAATAACCCTTTATAAATAGTTTATTGTCATTAGGATCCTAAGTGCTAGAGATCAAAGACCTAAACTGGCCCTCAGACTAAAGCATTTTAGAAAGTCCCATCCTTTTCTTAGTACTTTAAATTTAAAACAAAACAAACTCTTCCATTGTAAAGAGGCAAAGGATAGGATAAACCCACAAGAGGACTCAGGGAGTTTGGGGCCCTCATTTCCCGAGACCAGAATGTCACAAGCAGAGGATGGAGGGGGAGTAGACACATCCCACCACTGTATTCGGAACGCTCACTGGCTGCTCTTCCTGAAGAAATACCGAAACGGGAAGAGAGAGCTGCAGGAAGGAGAGCAGAGCAGGTTGAGACTCTAGGGGTCCCTTCCCCTCCCAGGTCCCATTAGGGCCCCATTAGCTAGGGCATTTTTGCTCTGGAGGGAAATTCAAGTCTAGATCAGCATTTGAAAAGGTACCCAAATTAGATTATGCTCAGGAGGGGGAAATAAAGGAGAACCGCAATGGACTGGCTGAGCTCTTGATAGATAAGGGGATTTGCTAATGTCTTCTGCAAAAAGGACTCTGAAGACATACCCTAGATTCAGAGGGGAGAATGGGAGCAGTTTGGTAACCAAATCATATGAATGACCCAAGCAGCATTTAGGAACCAGGCCCAAAGCCGGACATGTTGGGGTGGAATGGATTGTGTAAAAACGAACCAGATACAGTCTTTATTAAATTCACAGTTAGGACCCTTGTGCTTAATCTCATGTCCATAATCTGCCCTGGACAAACTGAGAGTACGCGGGCATTCCGCTTCCTTCTCTGCTCTGACTTCCCCGAGAGACTCCGTGAGGCAGACTCTGGAGCAGAGCTCCCCGGGTCTGTCTGGGGGCAGAAGAGTGTCTTACCTGAGAAACCCGAAGAAGCCGCTGGACCCCGGCTCTGTGGGTCCTGTAGGTGGAGGTGGATTGTTCTGCGGCGAGGGTAGGACAGGCTGCCCTGCCGGGCTGTCCCTCCACTTAGAATCTGCAAGGGAAACACTCAGGCAAGGGCAGGGCTTTGGTCGTTGGGCTGTGGGAGGGCAGGATGCCCAGCGTGAGCCCCGTGAAGCCAGCTGAATTGCCTGCGCTGACCTTCCCAATTTCATCTCAGCTCAGTAAGACACTATTCTGACCTTGGAGTATTTTCAAATTGGGCCCCTGAGATTTTTATACTGCTCCAGTCCTGGTCACCCGCCACAGCTGGTGTGTCTTACAGGGAATGACATCTTGTTGAGGCACTCGCTCACATCCCCCATCCCTGCATGTGGTAACCACTGTCCATATGAATCCTCATGCTGTGTAAAAGAGCAAGTTGGAGGAGCAACACCTTGACATGCACTCCCTGCCCCTGCTGAGCCTCCACTGCACCTTCCATATTAACACGAATGCCCCAAAGAAGAGGAGAGAGAGCTTCTCAGAGATGGTTCTCCAATGAGACAGCAAAGTGGAACACATCCCTCTCAACTTTTCTGTAAAACCCGTAGGACCCACATGAAGCATCAGAAGCATCAGTTTCGCAGTCAGAAGCACAGGAAGGATGTGCACTGCCTCCCTTCACGGGAGCTGGTGGGGCACTGAGTACCCATGGCGGGCCCGCACCCCGAGGGGGAATGCACAGCTCCCCTGAGCGGCTCAGACTCAGCACACTGCTGCTCTGCTCATCAGAGAACCAGAGGCGACAGGACAGTTACTAAGGAGAAGAAGTAGGAATTTCCCAGATCCTACCCTGTTCCTGGACATCAGTGACATCAAACGCTGGAGTCTCCTGCCATTCCTGCCGGGTTTTTCTTTCCCTGTTCTGGTAAAAAGAGGACCAAGAAAAGTTTTAAACTTTAATCCTATACAACTTGGTGACCTGAATGCTATTTGCTGGTGAATTCATCTCACATCAGTACTGGGGCTTCTGATTTGCCAAGGCAGATCCTGTTTTTCTTTCTATAGGACTGTCCTATTCCCATTTCAGCTTCCTAACCACTGTCCCTCTAAAATTATAAGATTTAAGAGTCAAAAATAAACCAAACTGGTTTTAACTTACCATTCCATGTTACTGAGTGCCAACTATATACTAGTAAAGACAGAATATTGAGGTTTCAGAAATCAGAAGGACCTTAACTTTACCTTGGAGAAATGTGTAATCTATGTGGTAAAGCTGATATATAAACCAAGTATTATGAGATAGTGTGCTAGGACTACCCCAGAAGTCTATGCAGTGTTGTGGCTGCTGAGGACAAGAATAGAATGGGTGGCAGTTAGTTAAGGAAGACTTCATAGGGAAAGTGCTATTTGAATGGGTCCTTGATGGATGAGTGGGGTTTTTTGGTAATAGGTATGAGGAGATGGTCAGAGAAAGCAGGGCGTTCCAGACAGGGCCATGGTGTACAAAGGCACAGCACCATGAACGAGCAAATGCAGTTAACAGGGCTCAAGCTGGGGCAGCAGAAACATGACTCCAGTGCAAGCAGCCAGCGTACCACCACGCAATCTTATTGTTTCCCCCTGTATGACTCCTTTATAGAACTTCCTTTATACTTTGAAGGGACATCCTACAACTTGGTTCTAAGCCCACATTTCCAGTAGACACCTGATAGTCAGAAACATGGCCTATGCATTTTCTTTGGGAATTCCCACCAACTACCCACTCCTATCACTCAGGCGGAACCTGAGGGCTCAACTACCCAGCAGGGCCAGTCAGCTCCTTGAATTGTTCTGCTGATAAAGAATTCTATAGCAAGGGGTGCAGACTGTCAAGGTGGGTCTGGGAGGCAGAGGCATGGCAACACCCCAGGAAAGTTGGATGTAGTCTCCATCCTTAGCATAAGCTGCTATTTCTAAGATAAGCTTTTCCACAAACCCTCAAATCCCAGACCAGGTAGACAGCCACCTGTCATATTCCTATAAAAGTGAAAGGGGACTCCTGGGAGGAAGGGAACTATCTCTTACCTCTTCTAGACAGGGTGAAGATGGAATTTAGAGGGCCCAGCTCAGATTTCTAGCTTAAGGGAATGATTCTTACAGATTTAATGAAATCATAGTTTGGGGCTTAAATCCTGGTGCACTGACCATAATGAAAGCATCTACTAAGGTTGGTAGTGGGGACTCAAAGGGCAAAGGCCCAAAGGCAGAGGTAAAGCCACCTCTGACCAGGGGAGATTCCCCTCACAAGATAGTTTAGCTTTTGTGCTCTCCTGAAATCTTGAGAGGTCTTTTCAGGAAAATGTCCTAAGAGAAGAAAAATACTATAGCCTGAAATAAAACTGAGGATACCATCTGAGACACTCAACAAGACATAACACCCTGAAATCCTGACCCAAGGTTGTCCTCTGTATGTTCAGGGCCAGACCTACTTAGAAGTGCCACCTGCAAGGCAGTCAGTTCCACTTCCGGACCATCTGTCTGCTCTCCCCCACTTTCTATCCCTCCAAAGTGTGGGTCTCTAGGTCTGGGACCTGAAGTAACAAAGGGTCTGCCCTTTCTTCCTTTTCTCCCTAAACACCTCTTAAGAAACACAGACCCTATTCAGGTGCATATTGTATTCTAAGCTTTCTCTGCACAGGCTCCCAGGGTGTCCAGACACGCACAGTCCACAAACTGTGACTGTGTTCCTGCACCCTAATTTCCCCCAAAGGGGAGAGAAGCATTGGACCATAGCAGCAAATTCAATTTTTCCAGCTCACTGAGAGTCACTGTGATCACTTTAATTTAGGAGAAAGCCTCTCTCTGGGAACAGGGTCTACAACGGAGACCGTCTTTGGGCTTTGAGTCAAAATCAATAAACATGTTCCTTTTTTTTTGCTCAGTGTTTTTTCTAAAACCAGTATCAGGTTGAAAAGGTAATTATGTTGAGTAAGAAACTGTGGGTACTGTTCTTGAGGGAGATGATGTGTCAAACTAAGAATAGGAAGGCATCAAGGGTGGAGAGTGAGGGAAATGTTCCTTTAATAGTAATTATCTTGGTTGTATAAAGCTTCTTTGTTCTCCAGAGCTTCATGTACTCCTCCTGTACTTTCTCATTTCTTCTGCCAGCTCTAAAAGATGGAAAGGTGGGAGAGGGCAACTATCTGCCTAAAATTAGTCCACGGGCCAGTTGACCATGGCACGACAGGGCCCTGTACCCCTTCCCTGCCCACAGAGGCAGGCCTGCATCCCTAAGGGTTCACTCTTCCTTCAACTCCACAATAAGCTCCTGGAAGGAAACCAGGTTTTACATGTTTGGGTGCACCCCAGCACCTAACACAATGCCTTGCAAATAGGAAATCGAATAATCATTTGGAAATGAAAATCATTTATACTTAAATATTTGAGGGAATTCCTGTGATCTTGAAGGTGGTCTTCTTTCATGATCCAGCCTGCGCTGATGTCTTTGGAACATTTCTAGCACTGTTCTCTGCACTCAGGGGCACTGGCCTGCAGTCCCCACAGCACTGCACCCTTCCTTAGTTCTTCCAGCTACCCTGAGCTGCTCTGGGAACCTTCCCTCACTCCCACCCAGTCTGGGTGAGGTTCTCCTCTGTGGTCCCTTTGCACTCTGTGCTTCCATCCGCCTACCTCTACAAAGTCGGTGTTTTTAGGGAGAGCATGATATCCCTAGAACTTGGTACACAGTAGACAGTCAAAACAAGGTTACTGAATGAATGCATATGTAAATGTTTGCTTGATAACCATTCATGTTATGGGTCTTGGCAATGTGAGGGAGGTGAGTTGTGAGTGAGTAGGTACTTCAGGTCACAGCTACTGTGGAGAGAGAGGGAAGAAGTAAGAAAAGGGCCCAATAAGAGCTATTTTGAGAGGGGAGGGAAAGAAAAAGGGCACTACTTCAGAGACTACTATGGAAAAGAAGCCCCAAAATGGAGAAGCAGCAGATATATAAGTATCTCAATGGGGAATAAGCCTCACAAATGAAACCAAATACTACGGGGGCCAGCCCATCACTGCTCTAAATAACATTTTCTCTTAACACTGTACTGTGCCAATACCTGCCTAGCTCTCTATAAAAACTCAATATTTCCAGACTCAGACCCCAGCACAGATGAAGGCAAAAGGATTTCTAAGGAGGAAATTCTATACTGGGTCCCACCTCAGTTCAACAGACCTATTTTCTTATCTCAACTGAAGAGTACAAGCAGCAGCTTTTTAAGCTGAGAAAAGAAGACCTTTTAACAAAAGGATTTATTGATGCACGTACTCTGCAGCCACTTTTGGGACAAGTTGTGGAAGGGCGGAATGGCTGAACATTGTTCTGCAGACAGTGAAACCCGAGAATGTGTTCAGTCAACGTAGTGAGTACTGAGGATCAAGATGTGCTGGTAGCAAGAATCCTGACTTGTAACAGAGCAGAAACAGCCAAGAGTCTGGAAGCCTCCATTTGGGTACTTACCTTCCTGGTTTCCACAGGGGGCTTCTTTTTGCTGGGGCTTTGGCTGGAAGTACCAATCTCGGCCCTGAGGTCGGGGGAAGCCCAGGAAATGTTACTGGCAGCAGTGACATCACCATACTTAAGCAAACATGGTCCAAATGAATATTTCAGCAGGTTGGCTATTTTTATACCACCCCTGGCCTTCACAATAAATTGTGTGGCCAAATTCTCTTTGGGTGCTCCTTTAATTAACAGTAGAATCCCAACTGGTGACATTTAGGGATCTAGGAGTTGAGACAGGGAAAATGTGATTGATGGCGGGTATCAGATTTTGGAAATACCTGACTGCTCTTAAAACCCAGAGAAAGGCAAGACAAGAGGCATTAACTCCATGGGAAATTCAATCAAATGGAACTGAGTAAAGCTTCACACCTGTAAGTACCTTCACATGCGATCTGGCTGGGAAAGGAGTTTTCTAACCATTCACTGACATGTGCATTTGGAGGGTGCAGGGATCATCTCCCTCACATTCTACTCTCACTGCTCCTGTACTTCTCCAGGCCCACAGAGCCCCAGGAAAGAGCAGCTGCTCTCCGTGAACCTGGGCTGAAAGCACTCTCGGCTGGGGAACAAACCACACTTTGGCTTATTCCAAGCCCTCTCTGGCCGATAATAAGAACTGAATTGTCTTACTGACTCATTCTGTCCCTTACAGAAAATCAAAACAAAATAGGTAGCCTCCACAATAGCAAATTCAACGTGTTAGGGAGGTGCTCCACATTCCCCCTAACACTGCAGCCCCTCACCCAGTAACTGATCTGTACCCTCTTGCAGACATTTATATTCTAGCCAGGACTGCCTCTTAAGGTAGTGTTCCAAAACTTATTGCTCACTAGGTAAAACAGAATTATATTTTATTTGTTCTTGCTCTGTGATCTTGAATAATATTCTGGGACTTCTTAAGCCTCGTGCCTTTTGTGTTTCCTGGTAGTATGACCATACTAAGTACGTGCTGAATATGTGTTGGATTCAATTGTGTAAGATCTGATTACATTTCCTCTCAGTCTTGATAAACAGAAGAATCCTACTTTGCTGAGGAAGGGACTGTGTTCAAATTACATTACAAATATCAACCTGCTTCCTTCCCCTAGTCCACCTACTGGAATAGGCAGGTACCAATGAGGCCTGGAAGAGAAAATGAATCGCCTAAGGACAAGACCCACAAACAGCGATGACCGGCAAGGCCAACCAGGAGGTGGGATTTGGACTCTCCCAACACCACTGACCTGTCCAGGCCTGGCCTGCTGGGGGCGCTGGGCACTTGCATGCATTTTCGCTTCCTCATCACGCCTCCTGTGGCTTCCCTGTCCGGTAGGCTCTTCAGGAAGAAAAGGTTGGCTGACCCTCCTTTGCTAGAGTTGCTCACGGTTCATAAGGGCACAGTAACAAGGACTCCCCATTTAAATTGCCAAAAGGAACTTTAGTAAACTACAGTTTTGCAAGTAAGGATAGACATTGTTAGTGACAGTCCTCAGAAATATGGCCAAGGGGGAAAAAATGGCCTCATGGTCTCATATAATTCTGACTGGACCTGGGTAGCAACTAAGGGGCACAGTAAGAGGAAGAGAAAAGAGCAGGATATTTTGGACAACATGAGGCAATTAAAGCAATTTTCATTTTGTGCAGAAAAGGCAAGCTTACCATCCCAAGAGGACTGTCATTTATTGGTTTCCCTACAATAAGAAATTTGAGTATCATAATGGAGCAAGACTCTGTTTCACCTGGATTTCTGGCTACTATTTATTTCTCAGAACTGGTCCTCGACAAGACCTCCATGTATGCCCTCCTCCCTTCTGCCTGGTACCATTTTTCCTAGAAATACGGTGTCTTCAAACTTTCCCCCTCCTCTATTTTAGAATTACTGTCATCTACAAGCTGAAAAGGGTTTGGTTTCCACTATATTCTAATGATACGCCAGTTAATGGGGATGATCCTTACTATAAAAGAAAAAGTGGAACTTCAGGCATCAGTGACAAATGAACTGGGTAGATATTTTGAAGCAAGACCTTTGTACCCTTTTTCAGATCAAACTGCAGGTGTCTACCTGTCTTTCTATGAGTAAAAATAGTGATGGCCCTCAGAGATGAAAAATTGGGAGATGCCTTTAAGATACCTCTAAGGTGAAAGTCACTGAATACTCTAAAATGGACGGATTTATGTAATAGTTACCTTTCCTTGAGTGTGATTAGGCTAAGCCAGACTTTATACTTTCCATCTACCAGTATTTGTATTTTTAATCCTTTTAACAACTCAGTGAGATAGGTACTATTCCTCTTCACCATTTCACAAAAGAGGCACAGAAAGATTAAGTAGTTTATTTAAGGTTGCACAGCTATTAAGTGGCAAAGTCACAAGAGTTTGAACCAGGACATCTGGCTTGGAGCACTTGCTTCTGACTCTGCACTGTGCTGGCTGGGGCCCTGTCTGGCTGACCATTTTGCCATATTCAACTTGCACTGCTAACCCATGGACATTCAACCTTCCCTTTTTTCTTCTCCACCACCCACATGTCCATCATTCTACTTACCAGGTGACAGGTTTTCATGATACCATTTCATCTCCACGTATAAAGTGAAAACAAATGGATAGGGGACCAAGACGATTTCCCCATGTTTGAATTTCAGGTGGGACACTCTTTCCCATTTGCTTTTATCTGGGAAATGGTGCTAAGGAGTGAGGAATGAAGCCAGTATGAATCCTGAGTATGATTTTTGGGATGAGACACTTCCTCCTCTTCCTGACCTACCCTCAGACTTCCCATAGGTTTACTGCTCCAGTTGGAATCTGCAGTACGAGTTGTAGCTATTTTCACCCAAACATGAAAGGATACAGGGAAACACAATGAAGTGTTCTGTAGCAAATGGCTGCAGATCGTCCACATTTCCTAAGACCACACGAATAGAATCCTGTAAAAACATTTGAAATGTCTTTAACCCTGTCTAGTTTCAGCCAATTTTTCCATTTATACTTGTCACTGCTTTTCACATACCTTGTATTATATTAAAGCTGAATGACTTGCTGTTCCCTGAATGTGCCTTCTGCTTCTCCATTTCTGTGCTCCTGCATAGTCTGTTCCCTCTGCTTGAAATGCCATTTTCACCCATCATCATATATCCAAATCTTACCTAACCTTTAAGGTACAGTTCAAAAGCCATCTCCTCCAAGAAGTTTTCCCTGATTTCCCAAATTGTAATTAACTGTTAATCTCAAATTTCACATAGTTTAGCCATGGTCCTTTCTTATATTCCAGGTATATATTTTTCTTTTCCTTACCGAGAAATCTCCTTGAGGTAGAATATATATATGCCTGATTTATTTTAGTATTCCTTCTATGGTATCTACCACAGTGAATGATGTATAACAGGTCCTCAATAAATATATATTGAATGAGTGAATAATACTAGTATATACGGACAGTACCTAAGTTATAATGGTTTGACTTTTGATTTTTTGACTTTATGATGGTGAGAAAGTGATACACATTCAGTAGAAACAGTACATCAAATTTTGAATCTGGGTCTTTTCCGGGGCTAGAGACATGCAATAAGATACTCTCATGATGCAGGTAACAGCAGCAAGCACAGTCACCAGTCAGCCACACGATCATGAAGGCAAACAACTTATATGTTGGGCACTCTGTGCCCATCCAACCATTTTGTTTTTCACTTTCACTACAATATTCAATAAATTACATGAGATACTCAACAGTTCATTATACAACAAGCCTTGTGTTAGGTGATTCTGCCTAACTGTAGGCTAATACATGTGCTCTGAGCACGTGTATAGTAGGCTAGGCTAAGCTATGATGCTTGGTAGGTTAGATAAGTATTAAGTTCATTTTTGACTTAATATTTTCAACTTATGATGAGGGGTTTATCAGGATATAATACCACTGTAAATTGAGAAAGATTTATATATTTGTATATTTGTAAGTTATTTTGCTTTTAAGTCCAGCCTTTTCTCCTGCTTTTAAAAATCTTAACTGATTAATCTCTAACTATGCTTTTAGTATACACCAGTTAAACAATTCGGTATCATAAAAGACTACTGGATTTCTCTGGAGAAAAAAATCTGAATTTCAGTCCTAGCTTTGTCATTTCATCTCTCTAAGCCTCATTGTCCTCATATTTGGGTTCATGGAAGGCAGAAACTGTGTCTTATTCATCTTTGTATTCTCTGTTCTAGCATAATGTCTAGCTTATAATTTTAATAGCTAATATTTATTGAGTAATCACGTTGGGAAATATCATTGTTCTTATACATACTAATTTAACACTCACATTTTTATTATCTCCATTTTACAGATGAGGAAACTAAGATGGAGAGGTGAAACAACTTATTCAAGTTTACACAGCTAGCAAAGGTGGAGCCAAGATATTACTATGCTGCCTTGAACTTTTCTCTGCTCAAATTAATTGAAGCAAAGTGAAATAAATTCTGCTCTACTCATAATTAAAATTAGCATAAAACTGTCATGGCCCTACATTAAAATAATTGCTATTTATAATGATGTTTCCTGAGGTCCTGCAAGACCCTAATGTATCTTTCAACACTTAGCAAAAGAGCAAGCACCTTTAAGGTTACAACTCAAATTTTTGGTTTCATAGAGTTTTGTGTTTGTGTATTAAATTTATTTGAGTTATTTGAAATATGGCAGCATGCCTTCATAAATCACAATAGTCATTAAGCACTGAGTTGTGAAGTTAGAAGAGAATTAACTAGTTCAGAACTCATTTTGTGAATGAGGCAATTGAGACCCAGAGAGATAAATGATTTGCCAAGGGTTACACAACTAATTAGTGGCTCAGCCAGAGCTGTAATCCGGGGCCAGCCTCTAGAGCTCTTAACTCCTTGCCCAGTGCTTTCACCAGTTTACAGAGTTGTTCATTCTTCTTCCTGTAAGAAAATCTAAAGCTAGAGGAGCTGGGTAGAAAAGGAATGAAAATGAAGTGGGAATAAAGAAATCGCAAATGTTTCCAATTAAAATGAAGACACAGCAGCCTTATCCATGTATTTACAGTTGAGTTTCCTGAACGTCAAGTACCAGGCAGCAGTTCGGATGGCGAGGTTTCCCAGAGCCCTGAAAGGCATCAGTCCTCCAGAAGCTTTCTCTGTGCCAGCTGCCACAAAAGAGAGCTGCCCACAGCTGAGAACTCTGGTGGAAACAAAATAACCCTCAGCCTCTAAGGTGCTGACACTTCAACTAGGAAAACTGAGAAAGGATACAGGCTTTAATTTCTCTGGAAAACAGTACTTTCTTTGCAGGGGAAATGTGGCAGGCAGAAGCCAAGTCATCAAGTGGAGACTGTGACTCAGTTTGTAAGAAATGATTAAAATCTGGATACAGATGCATCCTTGGCTTAAAGAACTTTCCCAGAAGTTGTTTGCTTCTTTCCTACCTCCAGCTCCTGGATGATGACTTCTTTATTTTCTATCTCTTCCTCTCTAGAAAGTAAACAGACAAGAGATAAGTAAGCGAAAAAGGAAAGCTCTGGACACAGTAGACTCTACCATCAGTAGACAGTAGACAGTAAAGTGAAGATGATACCTCCATGGAGCTAAAGAAACATGACTAAGTAACAATTGTTTGTGCTGACCCAGTGCTCATGGGAGGAAGTGATCACCTGTATGGCATGGTATGAAAATTGGTACAAGGCTGCACCAAAATTATCTTCCCTGTTAATCTGCCAAAGCCTGAAATTCCCACTATGAAAGTTAATAATTTGTTAGACCAGTTGTACTCAAGTGTAGTCTGTGGACCCTGAGAGGTCCTTAAGACCCTTTCAAGGGTTCTCCAAGAGTGAAACTATTTTCATAGTAATACTAAGATACTATTTTTTTTCACTGTGCTAACATTTGTAATCATTAGTGAAAAAGCAACGGGGTGGGGTGGAGCACACAAAATTGGTGGTACTTAGCACAAAACTAACCAGCTGCAAGAAACTATACTAGCACTTGTAATCTTTACTGTCACACAGGGGAAAAAATCCAGTTGCATTAGATATTCTTGAGGAAACAGTAAAAAATTAATTTTATAATATCTCAACCCTTGGATACCTGTCTTTTTAATGTATTATGCGATAAAATGGGAAGTATGCATAAAGCACTTCTGTGCAGACTGAAAGATGATGGTTGTCTGGAGGAAGAGAACTTGTGCACTGTTTAAGTGGCAAACTCACCTAGCTGATTTTTTCATGCAATGGTATTTTACTTGAAAGATCAGCTGACAAACTGTGGTTGTTATTCAGACTTGGAAATGTGATATTTTTCTCAAAAATGAACAGTGAGCTTATCAATTCAAGGAAAAAAACTGACAGTACTTGCTGACAGTGATAAATTTTGGGATTCAAGCAAAAAATTTGAATTTAGGAAAGCTTCAATCCACCACTGTGAGGCTGACAGTTTGCAAATATTTAAACAGTCTTCTGATAAGGCTGGTGGTGATATTAGCAAATAGGATTTTTTGACATTATATAATGAAATGTGTCAACATTCAGACCATCAGCACAAGTCAGTGAACCAATATTTTCCAAGTGACCAATGAAATGCATCATGTACAAAATCATCCTAAATATAAGGTTCATTCAAAGCACAAGATAGACCAATGCATTTAATGTATCAGGGTTCAGAAAGTTCACTGATATGATTTCAGATTCTACATTGCAACTAAGTTTTTAAAACTACCACATTAAAAAAAAAAACACAACTACCACTGGTCAAGTTCTGTTGTAGGGGCAAAGGAGAAAATATACAATGATCTGAGAATATTAATATATTCCTACCTTTCCCAACTACAAATCTGTGTGAGGACAGATTTTTAAAATATAATTCAACCAAAAAAAGTCACAATGGACTGAATGCAGTATATATAGTAATCTAACAGTCTTCTATTAAGTCAGACAAAATGAGATTTGCAGAAATTCAAAATGATGTCTATCCTCTGATTTTTTGTTTTGCAAAATAGTTAATTTTAATAAAAATGAGTTAACATTTAATGGATATGTAATTTTAAAATTAATATATTTTTTAAAATTGTGGTAAAATATATATAACCTAAAATTTGCCATTTTACCTCTTTTAAGTACACAATTCACAACAGTATAAATTATTCACAACGATGGTGTGCAGCCATCACCACTATCTATTTCCAAAGCTTATCTCTCCAAACACAAACACTGTACTCTTTAAGCAGTAACCCCCCATTCTTCCCTCCACCCAGACCCTGGTGACCTCTAATCTCCTTTCCGTCTCTGAATTTTCCTATTCTAGTATTTCATATAAGTGGAATCATACAGTATTTGTTGTCTCTTTACTGACTTATTTCACCTCACATAATATTTTCAAGGTTCATCCATGTTGCCCATGTATCAGAACTTCATGCCTTTTGTGATTTCTTTTTAGGGCTGAATAATAGTCCATTGTGACTATGTATATACCACGTTGTTCATATACACTATGTATATACAACGTTTTGTTTACCCATTCACCTATCCATAGACACTTGGGTTGTTTCCACCTTCTGGCTATTGTGAATAATGCTGCTATAAACATTGTACAACTATCTGTTTTGAGTCCATTTTCAATTCTTTTGGGCATATACTTAGAAAAATTTCTGGGTCATGTGGTAGTTCTATGTTTAACTTTTTGAGGAACTGCTAAATGTTTTCCATTTCATATTACTACCAGCACTGCACAAGGGTTTCAATTTCTCCATATCCTTGCCAATAACTATTATTTTCCATTTTCGTTGTTGTCGTTTTTAGAGTTGGTCTCGTAAATAGGTGTGAAGTGGTATCTCACTGTGGTTTTGAATTGCATTTCCCTAGTGCCTAATGATATTAAGCATCTTTCCATGTCATTACTGGCCATTTGTATATCTTCTTTGGAGAATTGTCTATTCAAGTCCCTTGTCCATTTTATAAATTGGGTTATCTTTTTGTTCTGAGTTATAGTTCTTTATATACTCTGGATATTAAACTCTTATCAGATATATGATTTGCAAATACTCTCTCCCATCTGTGGGTTATCCATTCACTCTGTGGATACTGCCCTTTGATGCATAATCTAAAAGAATTAATGGAGTCCAGTATATCTAATTTGTTGTGCATTTGGTCTTCTGTTTAAGAAACCATTGCCAAATTCAAAGTCACAAAGATTTGACCCTATGTTGTTCTAAGAATGTTATAGCTTTAGCTCCTAAATTTAGGTCTTTGATCTATTTTTAGTTAATTTTTGTATATTGTGTAAGGTAAGGGTCTAACTCATTTTTCTGCATGTGGCTAACCAGTCTTCTTAGAACCATTTGTTAAAGAGACTGTTCTTTCTCCATTGGGTGGTCTTGGCATTCTAGTGGAAAATCAATGGATCATAGGTGTGAGGGTTTACTTCTGGGCTCTCAATTCTATTCTACTGGTATTCTATATGTCTGTCCTTATGCCAGCACCATGCTTTTTGATTACTTGTAGCTTTGTAGTAAGTTTTTTAATTGGGACATATGAATCCTCCAACCTTGTTCTTTTTCAAGGTTATTTTGGCTATTTGGGGTCCACTCAAATTCATTTTTTCACTTAGCAAACATAAAAGTCCATATGAATTTTAGTATGGGTTTGTCCATTTCTGCCAAAAAATTGCATTGGGATTTTTGACAGAGACTGTACTGGATCGATCTGTAGATTGCTTTGACTACTGTTGTCAACTTACCAATATTAAGTTTCCAATCCATGAACACAGGATCCTGTCTATTTGTTTAGGTCATCTTTCATTTCTTTAAATAATTTTTGTAGTTTTCAATGTGGAAGACTTGCACCTCCATGGTTAAATTTATTGCTAAAGGTAGTTAACACTTGAAAAACGTGGAGGTGGGGCACCAACCCCCTGCACAGTCAAGTATCTTGTGTATAACTTTGGCTCCCCAAGAACTTAACTACTAATAGTCTGCTGTTGACCAGAGCTTTACTGATAACATAAACAGTCAATGAACACATATTTTGTATGTTATATGTATTATATACTGTATTCGTACAATGACCTAGAGAAAAGATATTTTTTTCAAATATATTTATTGAGAAAAAATCTGCATATAAGTAGACCTGTGCAGTTTAAATTGTTCAAGGGTCAACTGTGTTTTTTTCTTTTTGATGATATTTTAAATAGAATTTTCTTAATTTTCTTTTCAGATTGTTTACTATACTGTATACAAATACAACTGATTTTTGCATGTTGATTTTTTTTTTTTGCATGTTGATTTTGTATCCTGCAACTTGACTGAATTCATTGATCAGGTCTAGCAGGGTTTTTTTGTGTGGATCCTTTAGGGTTTTCTACATATAAGATCGTGTCTTCATTTAAAAGAGACAATTTCACTTCTTTCCAATTTGCATACATTTGATTTCTTTTCCGTGACTAACTGCTCTGGCAAGAACTCCACTACTATGTTAAACAGAAGTAGTGAAAGGGGCATCCTTGTGCAGTTCCTGTCTTCAGGGAAAAACTTTAAGTAGTTTACCATTGAATATGATGTTAGCTGTGGGCTTTTCATACATAGCCTTTATTACATTGAAGAAGTTCTCTCTATTCCTAGTTTATTGAGTGTTTTTATTACGAAAGGGTGCTGTATTTGGTCAAATACTTTTTCTGCATTAATTGAGATGCTCATGTGGTTCTCCCCTCCTTCATTCTATTAATGAGGTGTCAATTAAGTGAATGACTTTTGTATGGTAAACCATTCTTGCACTTTGGGGGTAAATCCTGGGAAAGTAAACAATACAAATCTTCTCATTAATTAAAAAAATAGTTATTTTAATAAAATGTTATTTGTTAACATTTATGATACATTATTTTTACATTAATAAGTATGTTTTTTGTTTTGGTTTTTATGTGATAAATATTGACAGGTATATAATAACAACATAATCAAAAACTTTTTGGGATCCTCAATAATTTAACAGTATGAAAAGGTCCTGGGATAAGAAGATTTTGAGAACTACTCACCTAAAGTTATGCCATCACTAGTTTAGAAATGTACAATAATATAGGGAATATAAAATACCTGGGAAGGAGGGTCCTACAAGGTGCTACTTCAGCCAGTCTCCTGGACTGAGTGAAGGCACAGAAGGGATGACCTGTGGGAATGTACTAACCTGTGTGTGCAAAGGCTACTTTCATAGCTTTAAAATTACCTGTTGCTGTTGCCATATCTGATTTTGAATTTATATACATTGGGTCCTGCATGAAGAAACCTCGTTTCTGGAAATGGGTAGGTGAAGGGTCTTAAACCCATTGCTTCCAAACAGCCTAAATAAAGTAGAAATATTAGAGAATTATTAAAAAGCTAAAGATGACTCCTTATGTACAGGAAAGGGTGCCTACCTATTCTGCAGCATCTCTTCATGAGTGAAATGTCCAGCACTCACCACCGCTGTCTATGTCCCAGGCTCAGTTCTGATATTAACCATCTTCATGGGGAGGATACATGATGCTTTGGGATTATCTCTATACTTGAAATCAAAAGGCTTAGGTTTTGTTATTCACCTTACAACCTTGCACAAATCACTTTTCTTACATGAGAGACTTATGACACTAACATCTGTTGATTCGCAGGTAAATATCTCCTGAATCTATTCTTCTCCCTCGTCTCCACTTTCCCTGGAACCTAGGCCAATGTGAGGAAGGCTCAAGGCAAATAATGCAATAGTCCAAATGCTCCAATAAATGGCACAGTTAGAAGGCCCCTGCTATTAATTTTAGATGAAGTTAAAGGATGAACACACCTCCCTGCCATAGCTGATGCAGCAATAAGGATGTACACTAATGTTTCCCAGTTATGCCAAGGAATGCTTTACCTTCCCATCTCTCAACCACGTTTCCTCTTCACCACTTGTGAGACCGCCCTGTGCCACAAGAATGCCTACCATCCTCCTAGCCTTACTAGTTTTACTTTTCCTATTGCAGAATCTGTGCCCACTTAAAGTCCTCTCTGAAGAAAACTCAGGAAAAGGGAGAGACAGAAAAAGGATGGCATGTCTCTTCTTCAAGAGGGCTTCTGGTACATGCTCAGAGGTAAGAATCAAGCACAGTGATAAGTGATTTTTTTAAGTCACTAGGACTTTTCTGTGCCTCTTTTTATTTGTAGGATAATAAACCCTGTACTTTCGGTCTCTTCGTATGGAAATTTAAATAATAAATAATGAGATTAGAGGTCCAGAGTTCCTGAGGATCAAAGCTACCCATATACAAAGCAAGGCACACTTATTTCAGAGGCAGCTGAGATAGGGTAGACAAAAGAAGCACAAAGTAAGAATCAGTCAGGTTTGAATCTCAGCTCCAATGTCCCTACTTAGTTCTGTAGGCCTTGGTTTTCTTATTTATACAATAATAACAACAACTTCTTGTCATGCCCAATTCTAAATGTCTTACATATATTATCTCACTTAATTTTCAAAACAAGCCTATGAGATAAGTAGTCTAAATTGTATAGATGAGGAAATCGAGGCACTGAGAGAAGAAGTAACCTTCCCACACCTATGTTAGAATTGAGATTCAAACTGAGGCAGTACGAATCCAGATTTGGTGCTCTTAACCACTTTTCCACTCTGCA
Source organism: Manis pentadactyla (assembly GCF_030020395.1). Taxonomy (NCBI): domain Eukaryota; kingdom Metazoa; phylum Chordata; class Mammalia; order Pholidota; family Manidae; genus Manis; species Manis pentadactyla. Next base: position 13,400,521 of record NC_080027.1, on the reverse strand, counting down.
TCCTGGGGTTATTAGGAAGAAAAAATAAGATGATGAATATAAAGCCAATTTGTAAGTACTAAAATATTATATATACATAAAGGACTATTTTCACTATTCTTTCCCCCATATTTCCCTGATACCGTTTCTAGTCAGCAGAGAAAACTTATGTTTGGTGGAGTCAGAAGATGTGCCCAAAGAATGGAATTTCCCACAATTTTCAAAGTTCAAGTCTTGGGCTGCCAGTAAAGAGATATCCCAGTGTTTGATCTCTGGTGCTTGGGATTAGAATGACAGAAGCTTGGAGCCAGAGTTCATGAGACTATTTAGACTAGGATTGCAGTCAAAAGTGAAAAGAAACCGTTGGTGCCAACTGCAAAGTTACCAGAGGGGAAATACTGGTCATATCCTAAAAAAAAAAAAAAACCTTGCTCATTCCCAATGCCTAAGGCATGGCAGGAACCCAGCCTAGATTTGATGGTGTTTTTGGTGCTGGATGATTTTTCTAAGTAAGCAGGGAGCCCACCTGGGGAAACTTAGGTTGCTGCTATGAAAATTTAGCTCTCAATTATTCAGCAGGTTTTTCTAAAATGCAGTCACCTCTCCCCACAGACCAAGGGCTGGGGGCATCAGGGTAAAGGAAATGAAGGCCATTTGTCGGAAATGACAATCCAGAGAGGAAACTTCATGGGCGGCACCACAGTTGGCTATCTGAAAGCAAAAACAGTCTCTTCTAGCTGGGGCCTGTTCCTGTTCATGGCTGGCTGCTCACTTCAGAAACAAACCCTACACACTAATCACCTCATTTGAAAATAAAGATTAGACAGCATAATCCAGGACAATCACATAGTAGTGGTGGTTCAAAGATTTTGCAAGGTTGTTTTCCTAAATGATTATTACTGCAGTCATGGTGACACTATGGGAGCTTGCAGATGGACAGACTCTCAACCATTTTTAGGTGATTACAAAACATGATGCTTTTAAAACAAAAGAAGAAAAGTTACAGGCAATAGAGGATAGTGGGAAAGATAAATAAGATTTGGAATTGGAGGACCAAGCCTTGAGTCCTTGCTCTGCCTCTTTTTGATCATTTTACCCTGAGCCAGTCACTTAACCTCTTTATTTCCCAGTTTCTACATCTACAAATGTGGATCCCACCCACCCCTGGGACTGTCATTGGGATTAAGTGAGGTAATGCTGTAAATAGCACTTCCTAAACTCTAAAGTACTATATAAACATTAGCTGTTTTGAAGTTTCTTCTTAATACTTCATTAGAAAAGCAAATTCAAAAGAGGAAAACTGATTAGTTTTAATCTCAGTGTGAAATCTGACAAATCCCAATCAAGAATCTTTCCTTAAAGTCACCAATAATTAGATTTAAATGACACATAGGCACTGTATCTGAAAGAGGAAGATTTTTCCAGGTTTTAATCATTTGTTTTGCATAATGAAGCATCTGGGTCAGTGCATAGAACATGAAGCAGGGCTGAATGCTGTATGGGGATAATGATACTGACTAATTGAGGTAGAAGGAGATAATAATAAGGAAATACTGTCACTAAAAATATCTGGTGATACTTGATGGAAAAAAAATCCTCTACAGAGTTAAAGAATAGAAGAGCTTTCATAAGCATTTATTCAAAATACATTTACTTAGCAGATCTAACATGACAGGCTCTATGAACACTAATAGGTGTGCGCAACAAAACAGAGAAATCTCACTGACTATGAACTCAACCCAAGTTTTAGAATTGAGATTGAAAACAGATGACCCAATAGCTTCTTCCACATCCAAAAGTCCCTGGCTGGTCTCAGAGGTCTGCCTCGCTTCGCTGAAATAGATTCAAACTCTCTGACGTCTTTATTTCCAACTAGAGATTCGTGGTTGCCTGTAGCTGGAAATGCCCTTTGTTTCAGAGGGGAAAAGAGGGACGTGACTTCACTAAAGGAGGAAATGATTTCCACAAGGTCACATAACTCAGTATGGAATCAGGAGTAGGCCCCCCAAGATTGTTGATACCTTTGGCCTATGCATATTCCCTTATAACAAACATATCACCCATAAATCATTTTATTAAACTGTAAACCTGATCACTCTCTGAATTTTGGATGATTCAAGGCAAACTCAATCTGGGTACAAAGGCATAAAACCAAAACACAAGATTTTCTCATTAAATGTTCTTAGAAATCTTGACATACATATCTTGGGGTATAAAGGGTTACATTCACATTATTTGTCTTCAGCTATATTTCCAAAGTAACCATTCTCAATTTCCTCACCTTGCAGGGTGATTAGGATGGTTAATGAGATAATGTGCATATAATTGCTTATTGTAGTGCTCTACACAAAAGCTACTCAATAAAAAGTAGCTTTCCTAAAAGCAAAACAAAACAGTGTTAATATATTGGAGCGGAGGAGACAGATCTAAGACTACCTCATTCTCTCTTGGTTTCTTCCTACTCTTTCTGGTAAGCACAGTCTTTAAAATGCCATTGGTATTTGTTCAGGAACAGATTTGCCCCTGGAACTCTGTCCCATTTTGTTTGGTTTGATTTGGGAGGGAAGGAGGAACTAAACCTTCTAACAGAGAGGTAGGAGGTGACCTGAAATGAAATCAAAGGCCTTTGTGGACAACTCAATGGACAGGAAGGAGTCTGAGTCAAGTTACTCTTTGTTACTCATAAATTACTCTTTGCAAGGCAGTGCCTCTCCCTCTTAAACTTTAACCATCCTAAAAACCAACAAAAAAACTATCTTTGGTCAGGACTACACTCCTTATTCTGAAAAAGCTTAGAAAGCTCTCGTCACCCTACTCAGTAATTGCTGCTTGTTGCAAGAAGATCAACCTATTAGCATTCACATCACATTGAATTCACTGCAGCACTCTAAAAATCCTACCAACCCCAGAAACCCAAAAAGCATTTGGATTTAAAACTGCAGGCAATGAGGGACATTTTATTTTTTGCTTACACCATTGGGTGAGTTGCCCTGAAGCAGTACATGTAGGGAAGAAGATTAAAACAACAACAACAACAACAACAAAGCAAAAAGCTTCAGCAGTTTCAGAAGGGCAACTGGTGGAGAGAATATCCTTAGCTAGAGAGAAAGGAACATCTCTTGGAATTTTGAGCTTTAAACTCTGAGTCCTTGATGTACATAGATCAGGGGTCTTAGTGACAGAAGACATATATAGGAAAGGGTGGAAAGCAAGCTTCTAAAATAGACAACTTTGTTCTTGGCATGAAACAAGGGCAAATTCTGAAGAAATTAAGTTAATGAGGAAACTAAATTACTTTTTATAGAGAGAGCAAATTTCATACAGGAAATATGAAATATTTTACTAATTTTAATTCTGGTGAGACATTAGGGAGATAAGAATTGTATTCACTAGATTTACAAAAAGATATACCTGGCTTGAGATGATCATTTACTTTAAACAAGGTCACACACCAAGGGCAAGACTAAAACTCAGATTTATTGCTAGAGCAACACAATACAGCTGAAAGGTGTCAAGAACGTAGTTACCCTAAGCCAGACAAATACCATATGATTTCACTTATCTGTGGAATATAAAAACAAAGCAAAACATAAGGAACAAAACAGCAGTAGACTTCACAGACACTGGGAAGTGACGCGTGGTTCCCAAGGGGGTAGGGGTTGGGGGGATGGTGGGGAGGGTGAGGCGGGTAAAGGGGCACAACAGTTCTAATCACAATATAAGTTGGTCATGGGGACAGTAGTACAGCATGGAGACTATACTCAATGATTCTGTAACATCTTTCTAAGAAGATACTAATGGCACTAGAGGGGTGAGCATTTAATAATATGGGTAACTGTTGAACCACTGTGTTGTGCATTTGAAATACAGCATAAGACTATATATCAATGATACTTCAATAAAAGAAAAGAATTTAGTTACCTTATGAACTTGCCTAGACTGAATATTAGCCTCAATTCTTTGTATTTTACTGCCTAAGCACAGCTCTAAAATGACAGAATCAGGCATTATTGCTAAGAAACATAAAGCTTTATACTTTGAAAGACCATCAGACTATATGAATCCGATGGTGAATAGGCCTTAGCAAAAAACCCCAAACCCCTCATATTTATAAAGCACTCAGTTTATATATTTTCCTACCCTACCTCCCAATATCCAAAAAATTTTTATTGAAGTAGTCATGATTGGTGACCTGATGGAGTGAAGGAGAGAGAATGGTCAAGGATGATTCCTAGTAGCTTAAGCAACTAGCTGAAGAAAAAAAAAGTGCCACTTCCTGAGAAAAGCAGCCTTAGAAAGCAAGTTTTTAAGGGCAAGCTGCTGAATCCCCGTTTGGGCATGCTCAACGTTGAGGTGCCCTCCAGAGAGCCAAAGAGAGATTCTGGGTGGGTCTTGGATACTGTGGTAGGCTTACTACCTGCACATGTGCAAGTGAAGGAACTAAACTTCAGAAAAATTGAGAACGTACAACAAAATATATCTGCTTGAACCTTTCTGTCCACTTTCTGTCATGCCAAGATTCAAGGAGCTGAATAGAGATCTGAGTGCCAGGCCTCAGAAAATGACTTCCTAGGTTCAATAATGCATTTGAAAGCCAGAAACTCACTCAAATTATTAAGATGTGACGTGACAAGAACTGTTTCAATGGAAGAAGTCTTGTTTTCATGGTAACTGCTAAGCCTGGGTTAGAGGGGGCTTAGGGACCAGAATGAACACTTCCGTTACCTGCAAAAGTTTTTTTTTAAAGAGGGTTTGGTGAGGAGAGCTGGGGGGCCTTAGAAAACTGGATCTCTGCCAGAGGCGCCTGAAGCGGGGGGATCCACTTGGTTCTTGGCATAGCTTGCCGGCTCGGCACAGGCCAGGCACCAGGCCGGGGCCCACGGACGCCTTGCCATCCCTGCCACCCCAGCTCTGCCGCGCACCCTCGCGGCTGCAGCCTGCGCACCAGGCTGGCGGCATAGACCACGATGCCCTGCGGCGGGCACAGCCTGGCCTTCAGGCGCGCTGGGCATCCAGAGGGGCCCGCGGCTGCAAAGGTTACCTCAGCGGGCTGCAGTAGGGCGGTGGGCCGGCCTGGGCCAGAAATCTCCCTCCGAACAAAAAAGTCAACATGACAAAGCAGCTGGCCTCTGCGGGGTCGTTACCTGAGACCACGGACCTCCTACACTCGGCCAGGTTCTGTCTCACACACTGACTGAAGTTCTTCGCGCCTCACAGAGGCGGCGTCGGGCAGAGCGCCGGGAAAGGCGCTCCGCAATGCGCAAGCGCCGACCTCGCACAAAGCCTGGCGGGACCGCTCGTTCTATCGCTCGCCCGCGCCTCGGCATGTGCCGGGCGCTCGCCAGGCCATCTGCGCACGCGCAGTCGCACTCCCTCCCACCCTAGCCCGGAGGGCACGCATTCCGAGGCTGGGCCGCGATGTGCGCTTGCGCGCCACTGCGACACCGCCCTGGGGTCGCCTGAGGCCACAGCCGGGAGCGGGGGGCGGTCCTACCCGCCTGAGCGTAGTCGCTAGATGAGTTTTAGTGGTCCCGGGGCTGTCCACCCACGATTCATTTTGCGCATCTTACGTGCCTAGCGTGATAGAGTTAGGAGCTATCGACTGCGGAGTTCCTTACTGTGTGTCGAGCAACTTGCAGGCACTTTGCGTCTCCTTTAACCCTCATCGCGGCGCTATAAAGCACTTATTATTAATATTCCAGTTTTAAAGATGCCTGGAAATGGGAGCAACTGTGGAGGCGTAAGGATTCAAATATGGGTTTATGATTCCAAAGCCCAATACCTTGCCTTTCACTTACTGCTGATCAAATTCTGACCTTACTGAGAATAATTAAGCGATTCGGCTCCACATCTCTAGGACTGGGTGGGCTGGGAGCGCTGCATTGCTAAAAATGGGCCTTTCCACTTGGGAGATATCCCGAGGCCGCCGCTCATCCCCTCAGTCCTTCTACATTCTCCTGCCTCCATCGCCACTGTTTACGCTGTTCCCTCTGCGTAGAATGCCTCCCCTACCCCACTTTAAAACCGTACTCCACACGCCCAGGTGGTAAACTCCTTGAAGACTAAATCTTGTATATCTTCATATTAAGGGCAACTACACACCGCTATCACATAGTACACACAAAGACCTGTAAAAGCAAGGCAGGAAAAGAAATAAGTCAGGGAGGGAGGGGGAGAGAGGAAACTGGAACTCAGTTCCTGAATCTCAAAAACTGCCCCGTCTAAAGAGGGGCATCTGCTATCCAGTCTCCTGCTGAAGGGAGGCCTGAGGGAAGTGTAGCCTGGGAATGCTAGATCTGGTTTTCATGGAAAATCTGCTAATTTAAAAATGTTGGCAACTGATTGAAACACTTGAAAGCACTGTGTGGACTGAAATGAACATGTTTTATGGGCAGGCACAGCTCTTGAGCCACGCATTTGTGACTCTGATCTTGTGACCCTGATCTTGCTTGACACAGAGTAAAAGTTGACCAAGTTGGTAGGACCTGAGTGCCTTTGCCTTCAGGATGTGCTCCCTGTCAGACTCTTCATCATTTCCACCACTGTTTTTTTCCTGGACCTCCTATTTAACATTTTCCCTTCCTTCTTTCACTAAATAAATATTTACTGACAGCCCACTGCATGCCAGGCACTGCACTAGGCTCTAGGGTCACAAAATTGAAGAAGCTGGCTAGTTACAGGAGTTTTACATTCTTATAGAGAGATTAACATACAGCAAATTTTTAAATACAGTGCAGTAAGACCACTGATGCACCTGTATCCCAGGCTTTGGGGTACCTAGAAGATGATACTTAAGCAGCCAGGAGTCAGGAGGGCTTCCCAGAGAAGACAGCACCTGAAATTAGTCCTGAAAGATGGGTAGGGAAAAAAAAAAAAAAAAGATGGGCAGGGGTTGGGTAAGAGACACGGAGAGGGCATTCCAGGCAGAAAGGACCACATGAAGCAAAGGGCTGGCAATAAGAAATAGCATGCTTACCTTTACATGTCTATGAGTAGTTTGGTTTTACTGAGATATATAAATGGGGATGTGGTGTGGCAGGATTTGGGGTTGATGAAGGAAATAGGACTGGATCATGGAGGAGCACGTACTGAGGCACTTGAATTTATCCCCAAAAAGCAATAAGATGCTTATAAAAGTTAGATTTTGGTTTTAGAAGAATGTTTCTGGTGTTTTCCTTTTCTACTTGTTGATTCTCACTCATCCTTTGAGACCCAGCTCAAAAGCCATCTCCTCTAGGAAGCCCTCTCAAATTCCCTTAAGCCAGAAAAATCAGCTCCTTCCTGGAGCTCTTTGCCCTGCTTTATACTTACTGGTCAGTCTGCCTGGGAGCTGAGAACTATAATTTACCCCTCTTTCGGATCCTCATGAGGTTTGACATGGAATCTAGCATACAGAAGGTGCTAATAAATGTTTGACAAATGTGAATGAATTTGTGAATGAAGGAAATTTTCTGGTCAGTCCAGCTCCAAAACCTGTCAAATTATACCAGTGGTTCTCAAATGTGCGGGCATCAGAACCACCTACAGGGCTGTGGATTGCTGGGCCTAGCCCCCAACTTCCTGATTCACAGGTCTAGGGAAGAGAGGGATCTGAGAACTTGCATGTTCTACATGCAAGTAAGTTCCCAGATGATATGCTGCTGCTGATAGGGACCACACTCAGAGAACATGCAATGCGGCCGCATTACAATCAGGGGCTTCTCACAGCCAAGCCCTGGGCTGGGCATTGTCAAGTAACCCTGTGACCACCCTGGCCCTTAAGGGCATTTCCTGGGTCTTGATTCTTATCCCACCTACCTTGCAATGGAGCTGGGAGTTACTGTACCCTTTCCTGGTTCTTTTCTCCCTGGGACTCTCTGGGGCTTCTCAGGAGGGCCCTGCTCACACCGGGTCCTTCACTGCCTTCCTTCCCACTGAGTGGTTCCACCGTGGTGGAGCCCCAGAGGGCAGGACAAATCCTGTGCATGACCTGTGAAGAAGCTTGGGATGTAGGAAGGAAGAGCGGCATTCCCACTCCCCCCAACCCCTTCTCCCTGCAAGACTCTCCCTGTGAGGGTCAGAACAGGGGCTTGTCTCCTTTAAGAGCCACTGCTCTGGGGCCTCTGCAGCTCCACAACTCCTGTCCCAGGCCAAGCAAAGAGCTACTTAATCAACAGCTCCACTTCCTGCAGCACCTGGGGCTCCCCCTCCCCTGAGTCCCCATCACCTCCCTTTGGGCTTCCTAGGCCAATTACCAGCCAGGCATCAGTCCTTAGCCCTCAGCTTTTGGAAGCTGGAGGCCAGAGACTGTCTGCCTGGACTGCAGGGAGAACTGACCCAGCTCAGAGAGTCAGCTCTGGGGGTGAGAGCAGGAGAGGCTTGTAAGCGTGAAGACTATCATCGGATTGGCCAGTTGTCCCTCCCTCTGTGTGTGTTGGGTGTGAAACTGTGTGTGAGCCTTGTAGAGCTCAGGGAGGCAATAGAGTGGACTAGGGCTCATCAAAGAGCCCTCAGAATCCTTCTGGGTTCAGCTTAGGCCTTGGAGGCCTTTGTGCATTTAGACGTGAGAGCTGATTTCCTGCAGGTGGTGGCTGCCCCCCTAGGACAATAGCAAAGAGCCCCAGGAAGGAGGTGATAGAGGCTCTGGGGGGACCCCTTCAGGAGAGCACTCTTGGAAAGGTTTTTTGTTTAGATCTGGCTGGGAGACTGAGCCCCTAGAGGCTCAAGTATGCCGAGAATCCTCCATGGAATCTGTTCTAGACACTGGGTCCCAGCAGCCCCCAGGAAGTCACCTTAGGAATCGGGGGGCGGGCCGGCAGCATCCTGCATTTGTACTAAGGATCCCAAGTGACTTTTGTCTCAATTAAAAATATATATTTAGAGTGAAAATCTTTGAACACAGAAAAGTTGTACAACCCACTCATAAACTCTACCATTGCAGTTTAACTCTACTTGTTTCATTACATACCCATCCATCCATCCTTCCGTCCATCCATCAATCTATTACTTTTTGAAGCATTTCAAAGAAGTTGCAGACATCAGTGCTTGGGGTCTCTCATGAGGTTGCATTCAGGATGCAGTTTTGGGTGCTGTAATCTGAAGCCTATACTGAGGCTAGAAGATCTGCTTCCAAGGTGCTTACTTACAGGCCTGGCCAGGTGATGCTGGCTGTTGCCTAGACCTCTCCACAGGGCTGACTGAGTGGTCTCCAAGATGGCAACTGGCTTCCCCCATAAAAATGAACAGACTGTTTTAGTTCTTTTCACTTAATAATGTTCCTTCTGGAAATTTATCTTCAGAAAAGAATTCAAAATGTAGGTAAGCATTTCTGCACAAAGGTATTAATTAGCATGAGGTTATTTACAGTGATGAAAATTTTAGAACAATCCGAGTGTTCAACAAGGGATGGATGGTTAAGTAAAGATGAATATCCATGAAATTGGCCTGTTACGCCACTATTAAAGTGATTGTGCTGTAGAGTGCCTATGATATTCTATTAAGAGAAAGTTTGGGGATACAAAATTTATATTTACTGTGATCCTAACTATGAGAAGAAAATAATTCATAGGAAATATGCCAAAATGTTAACAGTGTGGCTTGCTATGCTTTAGAATTTTGTTTGAAATAATTATAGGTTCACAAGAAGTTGTAGAGGTAGTAAGGAGAGGTCCTGTACAGTTCATCCATTTTCTTCCAGTGATTACATTTTATATGACTTAGTACAATATCAAAACTGTAAATTGTATGTATGGTTCTATGGAATTTCATCACATATGTATGTTCCACCACATGCAAGACACAGAATTATTCCATCCCTTTAAAATCACACCCATCCCCTCTGCCTATTATCCCTTACTCTTTGCAACCACTGATCTGTTCTATACTCTATAATTATAATTTTTCCATTTTGAGAATGTTACCCAAGTGAAATCACATAGGATGTGGCCTTTTGAGGCTGGCTTTTTTTGCTCAGCATAATGCCCTGGAGGTCCATCCCAGGTGTCACATGAATCTGCAGTTCACGGCTGAGTAGTACTCATTGGTATGGATAATTTTACCCCTGCTTTTCAAATTCCCTACTGAGAATGAAATTTTTTAATTTTTAGGAAAAAGGAAAAATACTGGTTGGGGGAAGGGCAAGGCAGAAAGAAGCAGTTCATGCCCCCAAGGAAATTTTCTGTTGATTAAATAGTAGAATTTTAAGCTTGGAGGGCCCTCAACAGTCACCTGGGGAAGTTTCCCATGTTGCAGGGGGTCCTCCTTGCAGTATTCTGACAAGTAATTGTGCAGCCTCTATGTAGATTCCCAGTGACAGGGAATAAAGCCGTGACTAGCAAATAAAGCAGCTCATCAAATTGATACATAATATGCCTTTTTTTCCTGGAGCTTCCACGTGATTGAAAAAAGATATGGCATAGGTTATTTTTACCCTGCCTGGAGTCTCTTCCGTTTCCCTGCTAGCCAGATAAACACAAGCCTGAAGCAGTGTGCAAAGCCTGCAGAGCCTGAGCAAGCTATTGGGACACTACATCCAGGATGGGCCTCTTTAGGGAGATTTCTCCATTCACTGGCTTAGAAAAACAAGGGGCTGCAGCAGACCTTTTCAAATGGAGTGAAATTCTGCATCAACACACACACAGATACTCACGATCCCCTAGGGACAGTCTCCTTTCTGTCTGGTGGGAATGTCTCCCGGAAGGCACTGAACCGCTAACCCAAGAGGAAAGATCTCAGAGTCTCTCCTGCTTCGAGTCCTCTGCATCGTGCCGGAGATGTCCTCCAGCCTTCCTTGAGAGCGGGCTCTGATCTGTCCATGGTTCTGATTGTTAATGACCTCACTGAGGGCCAAGGCATGGATTCTTCCATCAATTCCGTTGCAATAGCTAACATTTATTGAGTACTTATTATGTGCCAGGGACTGTGATATGCTCCTTACACTCAGCCTCTATCTATTGACATATATCAGGCATAATATTGATGTATATCAGATCAAAAACATACAGCTCAATGAATTTTCATACAGTGAATACATTCATGTAACCACCACAAAGATCAATAAACAGAACATTATCAGCACCCCAGAAGGTCCCTCATTTCCCCTTCTTGTGCTCTCCTCCAACAGTAGCCACTACCGTGACTTTCAGCAGAACTGATTTTTTTAAACTTCTGAAAAGAATATAAATGGATCATACAAATTGTCAAATTGTCTCCTCTTTTGTGTTTTGCTTCTATAAGCCAACATTATGTTGCGAAGTTTATTCACGTTATTCCAGATAGTTGTGGTTTGTTCATTCTTGTTGCCAGGTAGCATTACCTTACATAAAATATTCCACAGTTTATTCATTTAACTGTTGATGGGGTATTTGGGTTGCTCCCACTCTTCTACCATTATGAATATTGCTGATATAAACACTCTTGTTCATGTGTTTTGGTGAACATATGCTTTTCTGTTATATACACATGTATATATAGATATATATACACTTACGCACATATGCATAGGGTATAATGTAGTACACTTTCAACTCCCAGTTTTCAGATGAGAAAACTGAGTCTTGAATAAGTTGAGCCAGGAAGTAGTGGAGCTGGGGTGTGAGCCCAGGCCTGCCTGGCGCTGGAGCTGTCCAATCATCATGATTGACTGCCTCCCAATACATGCACTTTTATATACTCGTGATGTGCCAGACTAGTTGCTGCCATTGAGGCAGACAAGAAGATAGGAAGGTACATTCACACAAGAAGAAGTGTGACAGATGCCAGTGAAAGGCACATGGGTGTGATGAGGAGCCTCATCTTGGAATGATTTTTATTGGAAGATTACAGGAGGCTTCCTAGAGGAAGAAAACTCTTATCGCCAAACTCTTTTCTGTCCGGTGGGGTGATAAATAAGCATCTCAAACTTAACATGGCCAAAACAGGGCCCCTGTTGTGCCCCCACCACCACATATATATGCCCACCCCAAACTGCTCCTCTTACAATCTTTCTAGGTCTTTGGCATTAACAGCCCGCAGGAGCTCAGGCCCAAACCTCAGCATCTTCCTCCCTTCCTCCCTTTCCCCACATCCAATCCACGAGCACAGCCCATCAGCTTTATCCATAGAGCACACCCTGAATCTGACCTCTTCTTACCACCTCCCTGCTACCAGCCTGGTCGCGGCCAGTATCATCGCTCACCTGGGTGACTGCAAGGGCCTCCTCACCCTCTTCCTGCTTCCATACTCCTTCTGGAGGCCACAGGCCAGAAGCCTTCTTTGCCTCTTCCAGCTTCTGGTGACTCCAGATGTTCCTTGGCTCACGTCAGCCTACCTCTGATCTCTGCCTGTCTCCTCTGCGTCTTCTCTTCCTATTATTGGTGACCTCCTTTTGCTGGTCGTTGAAGTTAGAGCCCACCTGTACCACCCAGGAGGAGCTCATCTTGAGATCCTTAGTTTAATTACATTGCCAAAGACCCTTTACCCAAATAATTCACAGGTCATATTCACAGGTTCTCGGTGGACATATTTTCTGGGGAGCCACCATTCAACCTACTACAGAGGTAAATACCAGAAAAATTAAAAATTAGGAAAAAGAGTTTAAACTCTTGGTCTGCAACTACTTGCTATTTCAGTGCGGAAATATGTCCATGCATCATGTCAAAGGTCATTCTAAGAAGGGAGTGACTGCATTGTGCTTGTTGCAAGGCTAATTTGGGGCTGAGTCTCTAGCCAGGGGGCTCACTGCTGGGAGCATTGCTACTGCTGCAAAGGGGCCCAAATTGTTCCCTTCTGAAAAATGATCCCTGAAGAGAGCCAACTGCTAATGCCGGTGGTGAGAGGGAAAAAGGGACCCAAGGAAATGCTCTTTCTCCCCCAAGATGGTGGCAGCCTCCCAGTGACCCCCTCCTCCCTGTGTGTCCTTGTGCCATCCTCTCCCCTCAACTGTGGGCTGGATCTAGTGACTTCCTCCACTGAACAGAACGCAGTAAAAATGACAGAATGTTATTTCTGAAATTTGGTTACACAAAAGTTGTGGCTTCTGTACGACTCCCTTTTTCTCCCTTTCTAGCTTTCTGGTACTGAGGGACGCCAGCTGCCATATTGAGCTGCCCTCTGGACAGACCCATGGGGCAAGGGACTAAAATCTCCAGCCAAAAGCCTGCAAGAATGTGAGGTCCTTAATCCAACAGCCCTCCAGAAACTGAATGAATCCAACAGCATTGTGAACAAGCTTGGGAGTGGTCTGTAGCCAGCCTTATCAGTGAACTTGGAAGCAGATAGCCCCTCACCCCTGCCCAGTCGAGCCTCCGGATGGCCACAGCCCTGGCCAGCACTTTGACTGGAGCCTGTGGGACCCCTGAGCCAGAGGCACCCAGCTCAACAATGCCCAGACACCGGCTCCACAAAAATTGTGAGGTGGTGAATGTTGGTGAAGCCACTGAATTTTGGAGTAATTAGTTATGCAGCAGTAGATAACACTCAGATGTGGATTTCTAGGATATATTCAACCTTGTGTAAGGCTCATGCTATAGTGGTAGCTGTGTTTACAAATTTGGGGATTCACAGATATTAGCCCACATCCCTTCTCAAGAATCTACAACATCGCCTCCCACTCTTTTCATCTTGTTTATCTTTTTAAATAAACATAGTATCAAACTATAGTAACAGCTGTACATTCTATTTTTTCTGCTTAACATGTTGCAAGCATTTTCTCACTTCATTAAATATCCTTCAAAGCATTCTTTATTCTTAGCTGTTTTAGTAGCCTGTCATATGAGTATACCAGCATTAATTCAGTCACTCCCGTTTTATGTTCTGAGCTTGGCTCAGAAGCTGGAAGAGGCAAAGAAGGCTTCTCCCCTATGGCCTTCAGCATTAATTTAGTCACTTCCGTTTTATGTTTATGGCTATGTGACCTTGGGCTTGTTACTTAACATCCCTGGGCCTCAGTTTTCTTTCTGAACAGTGGGGATAATAACCATGCCTATTTCACAGTTATCAGAGGCATCATTGAGTTACCCCAAGTAAAACATAGCACAGTGCCTGACAAATTTTAGGGTACACAGACACAAACCAGACAATGGCATCCTCATCCCCCCATCCAGTCCACGGTGAATTTCATCAACTCTTGTCCCAGATTCCAGCCAACCTTCAAACAAAAGCATCTTGGCTCCCTTCCCACCAGCCTGCTCTCCCTGAACCTACTGGTGACCCTGGCTCTGCTCTCATCCACAGTCCCACAACCATCACACCCACTCTTGCTCTGTGACCCTGTGCAAGTCCATCCCATCTCTGGGCCTCAGCTTCCTCATCTGCAATATGGGAGGGAGTAGAGTAGAAGGGCTATGAGGGATCGCCCACTTCTAAGACTCTAAACTATTCCCTGTGCTTTCAAAGGCCTCTGGTTTCAACAATATACAACCAGAGCTTTAAACAACTGGGCAAAGCAAAAAGGCTAGGAAAACACTTTAGTTTATTTAAAATAACACATGTGCCAAGACCTGTGCTCAGCATTCTGGAGTGTGTCAACTACTGGCAGAGTGTCTGCTTACACGGTGTGAAAATTTGGGTGAAGAGTTGGCATTTTTCACCTTGTGCCCCTTGGAGAGCTTGTCCTGAGTGTGAGTGAGACCACGCAGCCCCAGCCTCAGAGCAGACACTGCAGCTAAGCCCCAGCCGGTGCTGGGCCCCTGCTCTGCCAGCTGCCGCTGGGCCAAAGAACAGTGAGGGGCACTGCTCAGAGGGGCCCATGGGTGATGGGGCTTGGGGGTCGCACGAGGAAGGGCGGGGGTTACCAGAGAAATACAGGTCTCACTGCTGCCAGCATGACCTTACTCCTGGCCCTTCCCTCATTCTTCCCTTGTGGGCATGAAAAATGGCTTCCAGGAGAGCATCAGCCATGGCCTTGGGGTGGGGGAGTGGGCAGGGAGCTGTTTGGGAACAGAGCTGAGAGCTGAGAGCTGAGCCTGCCCCTGAGGTCTTGGTATGGCCATAGGTGCCCCTCCTGTAGAAATCCCAGGAGGGACTGTTCCAGGCTTTTCCCAACTCGTCTACAGGTTCTGTTCCTTGGCACTGAAAACTCTTCTAGGGGAAGAAAGAGTCCACTTCTGGGCCCTGCCTGGCCTCTCCCCCCACCAGGCTTGGACTCTGGACCAGGCCCAGCTAGGGCGAGGTGTCAGGGACTACAGGGCTCTGTGGCCCTGGGAACGACAAATCAGAAGAGCGAGCCCCTCCCCATTCCCAGCGCCTAAACCTTCTCACACCAGCTCTCAGTTTCCAGGACTTCAGCCCCTTGGGTGCCTGGGCCAGGGTCCCATCAGAAGGAAGAGCAGATGGTGGTGTCCAAAGACTGTGTAACCTTGGACAAGTCACTTGGCTTCTCTGAGCCTCAGTCTCCTTATCTGAAAAGGTGGAGTGATAATCTGGGTTTTGCAGGATGACCATGAAGTTGAAATAAGATGGTAGTGGTGGCAGGGCCTGGCGGAGTGGGAGGCATGCAGTGACGGCTTTCTTTCCCTGGTGAAACACTGGGCCAGTTGACAAGCCAAGAAGAAAAGCCCCCAGTGGCACCAGAGGAGCTGCTTGGGTGCTGACGCTGCTTCCTGAGAACCAGGAGGGGACCAGCCCAGCACCAGGGGCCAGGTTAGAAGTGGACTTGGGCAGAGGAGAGCAGGGGGAAGACCAGGAAGGGCTGGGGGAGGCGGGACACACCCAGGCCTGGCCCGTCTGCTGCTGAGGGTTCAGGTTTGCACTCCCTGCCCTGCAGACAGGCCAGGCCCAGAGTGGCCAAGGCACTGTGGGGTGAGGACCCCATCTTTGCCCCAGTGGGGTGTTCCACCCCGAGGGGTTGTGGAGGGCCAGACTGGGCCGGGGGACTGGGCAGGAGAGCACTGAGCTGGGAGGAAGGCCTCCGCAAGCTGGTGCTGGTGGGTGAGGCCGACTGGACAGGGCTAGGGGAGACTTGGGCAGGAGCTGTGGTGACTGCTGTGGGGCCAAGGGCCAGTGAGGGGAGAGGGGACAGGAGGAGGCCAGGGGAACCATGAGGCTGCAGATCTGAAGAGAGTTGCAGAGCTGAGGGAGAGGAGACCGGGGTCTGGAATAGACCTAGCTGCTCTTGGCAGTCATGCTGTCCATGGGGCCCGGGGCCCGGGGGCCACTCGCCCTGGCCCCAGCATCCCGGGGTCTCCGGAGCCGGGCAGGAGGCACAGCCCATCAGGCACAGGCGCTGATGCATGTGCAGGGTCTGAGTCCACCACACCAGCTCAGCCCGCAGGGCCTGGATCTCCTTTTGCAGGGCGTGGTTATGTTTCTCCAGTGACTCCTGCTGCTGAGGGGAGAAGCAGAGGGGCGGGGAGAGGGGTGTCAGCCAGCACTGGCTGGCATGAGCCCCAAACGCCGCCCCCAGGGTCCTCAACCTTTCAGCACCATCTGAATGTCCAGGTGGGGGCCCCTTGGCTACTCTGGCCAGCCCTCCAAACCACACACCAAGTCTCCCCTTCCTGCCACCTACTTGGGCTCAGGTCTGCCCGCTCTCCACCCCCACCACCCATTCCTTGTGCCAGCTGGTCTCCGCCAGCCTCCAGTGCAACTCATCTGGAGCTGCACCAGCCTCCTAACTGGGGCGCCCCCCAAACCACCCTATTCTCTTGGTCCAGAGGAGCCATTCAGCAAGTGCATCACAATCCATACATTAAAGCCCTTTAAAGGCTCCCACGCGCCGGTGCACGGGGCCCCAGCTCACACCTCCAGCTTTATCTCTCCGACTTCTGCTCTTCCCCACCTCCTGTCCTTTAGAGGGACTCTGTTTCCTCCCATTTCCTGCGTTCCTCTGCTTGGACACTCTCCCAGCACCCCCTACCCCAAACTAATCCTGACGTGGCCTCCTTGTGGCACCGTAGATGGTATTGTAACCTGGACACCTCTAGGCTGCTTAATGCCATGATCAGGCCTCCCAGGGCCCAGAACCCACCCACTGAGGAACTGTGGGAGTCAGGGTACTATTTTACAGGTCAGTAGCACAGGTGTGTTCTATTCAATATCCCTGAATCAGCATTTGTTAGGTTCTGTTCTGCTGAACACAGTTCTGAGAACCCACCGGGACTGCAACTTAAACAACCATTTTGCCTGCACTTCCTGCCTCCTTCCCTAGAGCTGGGGCACCTGGAGGGCAGGGCCCAGCCGTGGACAGGGTGCACCTGTGTGCCCTGAGCTCAGGGTGTTGTGGATGGGGTACACCTGCGTACCCTGAGCTCAGTGTGTATCTGAATACCCAGTTTGCACCGAATACCAGGAATGTCCAAATCTCAGCCTCGGGGCCCTTCCCTCTTCCCAAGCTCAGGTGACTGGGAATACCCACTAGTGTAGGGGGAGCTGCCCATAGGCAGGATGAAGAGGTGGTGGGCCAGGTAAGTGGATCAGGGTCGGGAAGGGAGGAGCCCCCACCTGGTGCAGGGCATCGGCCTTGTCTGTGTGCTTCTGCCGGCTGCGTTGGGCAGCCACTCGGTTCTTCTGTTTCTTCTTCAGCTGTTTCTGATTCTCCTCAGGGTCCTGAAGGGAACAAGGCACAGGGGTCCTGTCCCTTTCCTGTGTCGAGTCCCCAAGGGTCCTTTTCTCCTAGAATCCCTTTCTGGCTCCCTCAGCCCACACATCACCTGGCTGGAACGCCAGTCTCAACACACCTGCTCACAGCTCAAGTTGCGGGAAGATGAGCAGGGAGCTGGGAGCCTGGGATTCAAACCCAGGCAGAGCTGCCTTCGTGCCCACCACTCCTCTTGCCAGTTGCGTGGCTCTGGCAAGTCACTCACTTCTCTGCCCAGCTGCCTCATCCGCACCTGGAGGCACAGGAGCCTTCCTCACAGGCCATAGAGCAGCAGCCCAGGGCCAGGGGTTGATAAAGGTCAGGGGTTAGTAAAGGGGTTAATATTGTTCTAACTGCCATTATTTCCACTGTCAGGGGCTTGATTTCACAGGTCCGGTTCCATGAAACCTATGCCCAGCCTAGGACCAAAGCTGAGATTCATTTATTCAACAGATATGTATTCAACACCTATTATGTGCCAGGCAGTGAGCTAGGGAGACACAGCTAGGGGAACGTAGCTAGGGGGAACAGAGGGGGACAAAACAAACAAAATCCCTGCCCTCGAGTTGTTCCCGCTCTAGTGGGGCAGCATCATAGAATGAATGCACTAAGAGCCCATTCTGAGCGAAAAGTGGACTCAAAGGTTGACAGGCAGCCCTCCCCCTCCCCTGGATCTCAGATTAGGGGCCATGAAATCTAGATGAAATATTTAACCAAATGCCCAGATCTTTGGAAGGTGAGACAGGAGGGACTGTTGGAGACCCACAGCTCAAGACCCAACCCATAGGTGACTGTGGAAGGTGTGTTCTGAGCATATGAGCTCAGGCAAGGCCCTGGCCTCCCTGGCTGAGGACTCCTGGGACAGGGGCAGGGCCTCCCAAGGGAAGCATGCCTGAAAATCTGGGCAGGGAACAGAAGGTGCCCGTCAAAGCAGTGAGGGGAGAGCGGGGGCCTTAGGAGAGCAGGACCCAGAGTCCAGTGGCAAACTGGGGGCTGGATCTGCACTGAGAGCTGGAAAGGCCTCGTTCCGATCCCCTGAGGAAACTGAGGCCCAGAGAGGGGTGGTGAGCATTCCATGGTCACACAGGCCATGCATGCAGAGCTGGGATTAGGGTGTCCGCCCCCGGCCCTCCCTGCCTGGGAACTGGGCCCCCAGGCATATCCCCTCTCTCATCCCTTGGTCCCCTGTACTCACCGTCCCAGTCAGCAGCCCACTGTCCCCACAGAGGTGCATGGCTTCTGCAGGGAGACAGAGACTCACACCCTGCACCGGGTGTCCCTCAGCCACTGTGACCTCCCAGTGCCCTCTGGGGGCCCAAGGAAGTGGCAGCTCTTTAAATCCCCAGTGGCCAATCCGCCCCCAGCAAGCCAAGTTTCAGTTTCTCCTAAAGCAACTGGCTGCTCAGAATCCCTGGCTCGGGTTGGCTCACGTGGCTGGAATTTCCTAACACGAACTGGCCTTCCGGGCAGGCCCCTTCTGTGGAAGGCGGATGGTGGAGGATGCAGGAGCAGAGACTGAAGGCTGGGTGTGGGAGGGGGCTCTGGGAGGAGGGGAGGCTGCCAGGACAGAGCCTTGGGAAGAGAAGCCCGTGGGAGAACCAAGGGCTCATGAGGGATATAGGAGAGCCTCTGCACTCTGGCAACAGAGGAGCCCAGGTTCACAGCCAACCGCTGGCACATTGGAGCTGTGCAGCTTTAAGAAGGCGGTTCACCCTCTCTGAGTGGTCAGTCTCTTCATCTGTAAAGGGTGTGGGGGAATGACACAAATATCCACCCACAAGCTTGATGTAGGAACCATGAAAGAATACAACCACTCCCAGACCCAGAGCCACCGGGGAGGCATGGCTGCACAAATAAGCCATGGCCCTTAAATAGGAGAAGAGATAGATAAATTGCTGTGTTTTCATTCAACAGACCATGCAGCAATAGAGAGTGACATCTAGCAGTTGGGAGCGCAGCCTCCAAGCTATATAATCTGGGTATGTAATTTCATTTTTCTGTGCCTTTATTTCCAAATCTGAAAAATGGGAATAGAAATAATTCTGTTGTGAATACTGAATGAGTTAAGGCAGGGAAGGTACCTGAAACCTTGCCTAGGGCAGAGCAAGGGCTCAATTACACTGGCAATTATTACATAGTGGAAGACTCAAAGTTGTCCTTCTCCTCATGCTTAAAAGCCCAAAACATCTAATTGTACAAAAATAACAAGCTGCAACAAGCTCTGAGCCATGTAATTCCTGTAAGTTTAATAATACAGATACATAAACATGTAATAAAAATATAAAATATGCATGGAAATGAGAAACACAATTCAGAGAGTGGGGATCTGGAGGGGATGGGCTGAGGGGGACCCACAGGGACTTCAGTTGTATCTGTGGTGTTTTGTTGCTTCAACTGTTGGAACACAGTTCTCTGAAAATATTACTACTACTCTTTAGGAGACACCTGAAATGTTTCACAATAAAAATTTCTATTAAAGACCTAGTGAGCCCTGAAGCACCTGCAGAGTGGTTGTATCTCTGAGAGAGACCGTGCTTGGAAGGGACATCTGTTTGGGGGACAGAGGAGCCAGTAACCCCATACTGATCCAAGGACAGTGTGGAAACCCATATGCTGTGTGACTAGGTCCCATGGTCTGGTGACTAGACCACCTGGGGGTTGTGTCTGAGTCCCGAGGGCTCAAGGCTGGATGTGGGATCACAGGATTGCCAAATACTATGGATTTGATCGTCTAATAGGTAATGGTGTCCTGCGGTATTGTGTTGAGTTCACAGCTGACTCCAAGCTTATTAGAAAAAAGCATTGTGATTGACTAGCAATGTCTGCCATGCCACAATTTATTAGTGATGTCTGTCATGAGCAAAGCAATAATACAGTCCCCTGCTCTACCTAGAATTGGGCATGAAACCAGTCTGGGCTTTAGACACTCTGACAACCTGGCATTCTACTCACCAAGTCTATCTCCTGGACCCTCAGTGTTCTCTTACACATGCTGTGGATGACAAAGAAATCACACTATTTCACAAAGTTGTTTTGAAGATGAAAAAGAGCAAGATGAGAAAAAAGCTCTTTGCTTATTGTGAAGTGCTATCTACCTGGAATCCATTCTCTTTCCTGAGATTTTTGGAAATGCAGGATTAATGCGGGTGGAGTTAGGTGGGATGACAGCCAGGCGTGGCCCTGCTTGCATGTAGGGACCTGGGAGCAGAGGTTGAAGTGGGGCACCCCGAGCGGTGAGGCTGTCCAGATTTCTCTGAATTATTTTTGTCTCTGAGAAACCAAGAGGGCTGGAGCATCTTGCCTGAAGCGGGCACCTAAGGGGCTCATTAAGTCAGTCCATGAGCTCCACAGGGAGGGATCCAGGGGAGCTACACGTATGATGTAACCAAGAAAAAACATCTTGGGTGGGAGGGCAGCTAGGGCTTGAGTGTCTCCACTCTAGTGTCTAGCCCCAGCCCTGGACCCCCCGTCTTCCCTTCTCCAGATGCCAGGTTCAGGCGGAAGGGAGAGAGGCAGCAATTGTGCCTGCGGCCCCTCTCAGGAGTCCACAGCCCTGGAGGGAGACCCAAGGAGACAGCCTTTAGGTCTTCATCTCCCTAGGGAGTGGCAGGGAGGGAGGGACACGGAGTGGGTAATATTTAACCGTGAATGGCTATGCAAGGCTTCCTGGAAGAGGTGGGCACCTTCCCCGGCTGGAAGGGCACAGGCTTCAGGCCACAGTTCAAACTTTCACTTTGAAAGAGGAAAGTAATGCCCAGAGGGGCCAAGTGACCCAGCAGGAGGGGACAAAGCCAGAGGGAGGACACACCTCTCTCCTGCAAGCCCTGTCCTCCACCGAGGAGCAAGGAGCGAGCCCCAAAGGGCCTGATCCATCAGTTCAAAGCCTGCAGGCTCGGAGGCCTCGTAAAACCAGAACCACAGAGTTCGCTCACAGGGAGGGGACAGTCACAGGGCCAGTTTGGGGGAAGCCAGGATGCACTGATGCCCTGTCCTAATTCCTTATTAGGCTTGGAGAGGTGCCAGGGTCTCCAGCTGCCCAGGGATGAGGACCCTCTTTCTAGGTTCTCCCACCATGTGCATCCTTCATTTGAGGCCTGATCTCAGGCCACCCAAAGGGAGCTTGAAATGATGGGTAGCAGAGGAAAAGTCCCAACGGCTGCTGGTGGGGCTGAAGCTGGTTGCCAGGTTCCCACCCACAGCTGCGGATGGACCTGCATGGGATCTAAGCCTCAGCGAGGACAAGTTGACCACCCGGCGGGGTATAGGACACGCACCCTGCACTCCCGTGGGCAGGACAGGAGGGTCTGCAGAGGGCATGGTGTGCTTCCTGTTGGGAGACCAGAGGAGTCTTTCCAGAGAGGAGCCTTCCGGGAAGCGCACTGAAGGATGGGCAGTCTTGATTCTGGGACCTGACACTTGATCTTGGGCAAGTCACTTACCTCTTTATGCCGTATCTGTCAAATGGGGATAAGTTAAGAATTTGATGAAGGAATATATGTAAAGGGTTTAGAACAGTGCTGGCACACACTAGGTCGCATAAACATCTGTTTAACTTTTAACAAAGGCACTCACAAAGGTCTGATGAATTTTTGTTCACGTATCAATAGGGTTGTATTTTATTTCATTAGTATTATTTATTTTAAGGAAAAAAATGGTGGAGTTCAAGAACAGTGATGAGTTTTCTTCCTAATGAAATACCTTTTTAATGAAAAAAATTAACAACTGTGTCCATGTGTAAGAAGTAGCACTTAATATTTGATGTGAACTGCTCAAAATTTCTTTTGCTTACAAAGGAGTCTCAGTTAAGAGATGGGAAATTCAGGTTCTCTGGATTCTTGGTTTAATAAATGATCTAAATCAAGCTTCAGTTACAGACAAGTCTACAATGTGCCACCTTTAGGTCCCGCTGGCTCGTGATACCACAAGTCATGGAGAGTCAGTGTGCCACCCTGTCTGCTCTCCTTGGACCTGGCTACTTTCTTGGCGGGACCCGGCTCATGGCAGTAAGATGGCCACCAGAAATACCAGCTTAGCTGCACCAGGAGGGGGGCCCATCTGTCCACCCGCTGCGACCTCCCCAGCAGTGCTGACAAAGCTCCCAGGCCAGGTTCTCCTTGGTCTGGCTTGAGTCAAGGGGCTCTTCCTGATGATGTCAGTCACTGTGGCCAGGAGATAAGCAGAGAGAGGCAAGGCCGGGGGCCCAGGTCCAGCCTGGAGTCCGGGGGTGGGTCTGCCCTGTCTTACCCAGAGAGACTAGGGGCGAGGAGGGGGACAGCTCCCAGCGGCTTCAGGGCGCTGTTGGTGGGAGAAGGGGGAACAGGTGCTGGGCTGCTGCCAGAGCCTCGGCTCAGATTCCGATATGGGGAGGCCGCCTGCTGCTCAGCAGTACATCCTCACGCTGTCACAGCCCCGGTGGGACGGACTCGGTGCCCCACGTGCCTCTCACACATAGCCCAGCACTCTCTTTCTATTGTTTCACGGGGACCCAGGTGCAGACGGCATAGGCTTGCTGAGGGGGTGACTCCAGATGTACTGAATGCCCGGCTGGGGGGAGTGACAGCATGACGACTCCCCAGGGCACGGGAGGAAGGGACCGCCTTTCACGTCAGCACAGCACCTCATGGGCACTGACCAGGCCAAAATCTGCAAGCAGTCGGGCCTCCCAGGAACTGGGCTCCAGGACACCATCGCTGCCCGGTTGTCAGCAGGAGCCGGCACATGTTCCTGCCACCAGTCCTGCCGGGCCCTCTGCTGCCTCCAAAGCTGTGTGCTTCTGATTCTGCGCTATTCCTTAACATACACCTTTCCAGGAAGCTAACTCAAACTGCTGGAAGTGGATGAGGGGCATTAATAACAAACACCCAAGTGTGCAGTGTCAGCAGGTGTCCCGGGGCTTTGTGGGGGGTGGCAGTGCTGGCCGCAGCTCCTGGATTTTCCCAGGTGCTTCAAGTCCCAGACAAACCTGGGCTCAACACTCTGCTCTCCCACTTCTGTGTGACCTCGGACAAGGCCCTTGGTTTCCCTGGACCTCAGTTTCCTTGTCTGTAAAATGGGAATTAATAATACCTTTGCCTTGCTAGGGTTGTCATGATGACTGAAACCACATGTGGGAAGTCATCACCAGCAAGCTCCCTCGTCACAGTGTCCCTGGCTGGGCCTCCCTGCGATGTCACATTCCCACTGTTCACAGCAGTCGCAGTGAAGCCCAGGATGTCTCCGTTGCTGAGGTCCTAGACACTGGAGAGAAAAGACTGTCACCCTGGCCTTCGATCGTCCTGAGGGGTGCCATTGCAGAGAACAGAGGGGGCTTTTTACTGAACAAGAAAGGGGCAGAGCCAGGCAAACTGGCATGCTTTTCCCATCTGACTCCTTGCTAAACTGGCCAACGTCCCACAGCCCTGGAGTGGAAGTAATGAGGACACGGGACACCATCAGAAGGGCAGGGAGCATCTGTACCTGTGGCGGACCCGGCTGTGGGCCAGCAGGAAGGGCTGCAGACCCACGCTGAGGCACCGCCAGGGTCGTGGTTCCTGGAGTGGGATGGGGGCTCCCACCCAGAGGAAAGGCTACAAGGGGGTCCCAGAATGAGGGCCTCAGGCACGTTGTGCCCCATCTGGGGCTCAATTTCCTCACCATGTAAGATGAAGGAATGTGACAGCTGAAATTTCCAGGCCCCTCCCGCTGGGGCTGGAGGCTGGGGCTGGCCTGAGGCCTCTCGGGAGATGGACAGCTCCGAGCTTGAGGGATCTGTGCCACTGCAGAGAACAGAGGGGGCTTTTTACTGAACAAGGGGCTGAATCCTGAGGAAGGTGGGTATGTGGGTACAGAAGACCTGGGCTCCTCTCCTGGCACGCCACTTAGTGTCTTCCACTCGGGCCTCAGCTCTCCCTCAAGACATCTGAGGGGAGCAGTGCCTGCGAGATGCCCTCTCCGTCTGGGCCTGGAAGCTGGCATCCGTGGGATCTCCAAGGAGAGGGTGGGGCCGGCTCCGCCTTGGGCTGGGGTGGAGGAGCCTGGCCGTTAAGAACACAGCTAAGGAGGCTCTGCTGCTTTGTGGCTGACTGAGCAGCTAGAAGGCAGCAGACCTCTGCCTCTGACCCTTTTACTCATGAGATACTGACCGAGCACCCGCATGTGGCAGGCCCTTTCTAGGTGCTGGGAGACGTCTGTTTGAAAAACACAACAACCCAATACCAGACACAGTGCATAGTGAGGGGAAACGGAGGGAAGTGATAAAAAGACGCAAACTTCCAGTTACGAGTATGTACCAGGGGCATGACGTACAACAAGACCACCTCAGCTCCACTTCTGTAAGATACGCAGGAAAGGTGTTAGGAGAGTGCACCCTAAGAGTTCTTCTCATCACAGGAGGAAGTTTTTTCTTCTTCTTTTTCTATTTTATCTGCACAAAAGGCTGGATGTTAGCTGAACCTACTGATGTAATCATTTCAACATATATAAACCAAGCCACCATGCTGTAGGCCTCAAATTTTTACAGTGATGTGTATGCCAATTATTTCTCAATAAACTAGAAAAGAAATCCAAATCCCTGCTCTCATGGAGCTTTGATTCTAGCCAGGATGGGGGAGTGGAGGAGAATAAATGTAATAAATTAAGGGAAGTATATAGGCTGGTTGAAGGCCTCCAGCGTCACAGTGGGATATAGAGCAAAGTAAAGGATTTGGGGAATGTGGCTGGAGAGTAAGTGGTTTCAGATTTAAATGGGGTGGTCAGGCTGGGCCTCACTGAGACATCTGAACAAAAATATTTTTGCAAATTAGAATGTTTGGTATCTCGAGCTAGGTGATGGGTAGATGAGTGTATACATGTCAAAATTCATCAAGCTAAGATTTGTGCATTTTATTGTATGCACTTAAACATACAAAATAGTAACAAAAAAAATAAAAGCACACTTCCAGAAATCCCCACCCCGTTTTCAATAGATTCTGAATGGGGCCTCAAAACATATTATTTTTTAAAGTTCTCCAAATAATTTCTATGTGTGGCCAGGGTTGAAATCAGTGGTCTCACCTGGGAATTCTAAAGAGTGTCCCATCAACAGATAAAATACAATGAAGAAACAGAAACCCAGGGAGGCGGTCCCTGTAATTCAGCAGCGCTTCAAGTGTGGTCCTCGTCTCGGCTGGGAACCTGTTAGAAATGTGTGTTCTTGCGCCCCACCAAGACTGCTGAAAATCAGGACCTCTGAGTGTGAAGCCCAGCAGGCTGTGTTTCAACAGCTCCTCCAAGTGATCCTGGTTCACACACAAGTGTGGGACCCACTGCTCACTCTCCTTTCCTCGCATTGATGAAACAAGTTACCATGTCATGAGTTGCCATGTTGGAGGGACCCGCATGGCAAGGAACTGAGTATTGCCAACATCTACTGAGTGAGCTTAGAAACAGATCCTTCCCCGGTCAAGCCTGCTGATGAGACCACAGCCCCAGCTGACTCTTAGTTTGCAGCCTGTGAGAGACCCTGACCTGGAGGAAGTCATGCCCAGATTCCTGCCCCACAAAAACTGTGAAATAATAAACATTTGCTGTTAAAAAAAGTTTTTTCTGAGACATTGGACATTTGAGCAAAGAACTGAAGAGGACGAGGTGACAGGGAGGAATGGGTTGGGGCACTGAGAATGCGCTGGTGGGCTGGAGGATTGGAGAAGTGAGGAGGAGGAGAAGGTGGTTGGGAGCCATTCCTGCAGGGCCTGTGTAGGCCACTGTACACCTCAGGCACTAACTTTGAAGGATACAAGGAGCACCCAGCAGACAGTGGAGGGCACTGAGCACAGAAGGGACAAGATCTGAGCACAGGTTAGAAAGGCCTTCTGCTTGGGGACATGGAGTGGGGAAACCAGTCAGAGGTTTCTGCAGTGATCTGGGTGAGAGGAGCCCCTAGCTCATCTGTCAAGTGGACATAAGAGTAGTACCTGCGTCTCAGGTTGCTGGGTGAAGGCACAGTGACTACTCCCCCTCACCCACCTGGCCAGGTCCTGCTCTTGTGGATGCCCCGGGCACAGGTGAGGTGGACACAGAGGCATTTATTGCAAGAGCTCAGGTTTTCAGGTCCTTCCCCATTCCTGAGGTTCTGGAAGGCCTGAGGATGTCATGTGCCCTTGGGTGGATGGCAGGGGCGTGAGTTGACAGCTCTTTGTCATCTTGAAGTTGGACAGGATAACTTCTCTGCATCCCACATGAGGCAGCTGGGCTGACACCTGCAATGAAGATACTTGAACACTCTAGCATGCCATGTAAGGCACTGGATTGTGGCCTGCATATTGTATACACCCACTGGGGACAGGGCCACCCTTGGAGACTTAAGGCCTACAGGCAGGTGCCATTTCAGTGATTAGGTTGCACATTCAACCTTTCAGTTCTTTACTAGTAGGACAAAATGTACACTTGGGTATGCTGCCACCAAGTGCTGGTTGATGCTTCCATCAAGGGCATGTGGTCAGAGAAAGAAAACTTGCATTATAGATGTATGTGACCAGAAAGAAAAACAGGATTTCTCTTATCAAAACTGTAACTCTCAAAAACCTTTATGAACACTACAGTTTAAAAGAATCAAATAGAAAATTCACCTAGAGCAAGCTTAAAATTATATTTGTATACATACACAAATATGTAACATACTTAGGTGCGCTTCCTGCTAATGCTTAATTATTAGCAATTCTAATTCAAGAAGGGTCTTTTCCCCAGGCCTTTTTTGTTGTGGTGGTTGTTCTAGGAAAGAAAGAGTTTTGATATTCTTCTTTTATGATTATAAAAGTGATACAAGAAGTGTGTGGCTGGATCAAACAGGCTAAACCTCTTAAAACTATAATCCAAATTTTCCTCGCCAGACGTTGGGTAAACATGTTTTTTAAAACACATCTAGAACCTATCCTCAAGTTCTATCCACTTACTGGGCCCCAAGAAAGTCTCCCTTCAAAAGCATGTTTCACAGATGTCAGGATTCACAGTCACACATAACTACAACTCCACAGATCTTCTCTCCCAGCTTTCTTCCAAAGGTATTCACCAAGGATTTTATTTACTTAGGAGCACCCTCTCCTTTCCATGAAGCAAATGAAAATACCGTCCCTCACTAGACCCTTTACGCTTGTCTTTAACTCTCCTCCCCCCTCCCCTATCCCCAATTTCTAGCTGCAGGCAATTATTATTTGAAAGTTAAAGACAATTACTTTCTGGTCTCCTGTTTCACAGAACTTTGAGGACATTTTTTTGATATTCATGTGATCCTTACTGAGTGGCACCTGGGAAGCTAGGACAGAGCTTTAAGCCTGACTTACAAACAAGGGTTTCAATGCTAGTGGTAGTAGCAGTCACACAATCCAGAAGTGCTTAAAGTGATTGTTTTGTTTCCCTCAAACTTACTCCAGAGTTAACAGTTGAACTGCAAAGATTTTCAAACTTTTGTGACTGTGACTCTCAGATTCAGATATAAATAAATATCTGAAACAAACACTTCAACAAACACTATTTTTACTTCATGGGCAAAGGCAGCCACGTTTTCTCTTCTGCAATGTTCATTCTATTTAATTTTTGCTAATGCTACTAAGTTGAACCATCTGAAACTGGTATCTTTGTGGACAAAACAGTCAAGTATGGGACTTCATATGGTTCATTCATGACACAAAGGTAATTTCATAATCTACTTAATGGGCTGCATCCCTTAGTTTGAAAAACATCTTTTAGTAGGGTATTTTTATTTTTAAAATGGGGCTGGAATTCATTTTCATTTAATATGGCTGGACATCTTTCCATGCAGGCATGCATAGCCCCACCTCACTCTTCTCAAAGGAGCCATGGAATCCACCCCACATGCTACCCCAGCTTGGGTAACGGATCCCCACTTAAGGCACTAAAATTTTTGCCAGCTTCTTGCTGTTCCAAACCATGCTACAGTGACCTTCCCTGTCATAAATGTTCATGAGCTGGTTCTAGAATTTGTCATGTAGACTCATGGAGGCAAGAATACAGGCACATTGTGATCTTGGTTGTGTTTCAAGGCCTTTGAATAGGAATTATGTTTACTTTCTTCCCTTATGTGTGTGCTTGATGGAGAATAAATGGTGTTCACCCAGGGGCCCAGCCAGACACTCGTTCTTTCCAGCCCTCAACTGTCCACAACCTTCTCATGCAGGCTCGGAAGCCCAAGACCTCTCGCTCCCTACAGATGCAGTAGAGAACCCAGAAAAACAGTGCATTTTGTTTATCAGGCCTGGGTTTAAACTTTTGCTCAAGCTCCTTAAACTCTCCCACTTCCACTATCAAATTTACGAAAGGAAATAAACCTCTCAGGGTTGCCCAGAGGAATGCTTTACAAACAATTGCAAAAAAGTTAACAACCTGTTATCTTCAGCTGGTGCCCTGAACTGTTCATTCCCGAGGAGACAGTTCTGCCTCTGGGCTCTCTACTCATGCTTATCCTGTAGCTGGCTGGGAAAAGGGCTCAAAATAAGACAATGAGGATCACTCTTCTGAGTTTACAATCTGCCTAGTCCCTGGCCTTAGGTTCCTCACTTCTTCTGGACTTGAACGCTCAGGTAAAGAGCAAACTCCTGGACAAACTCATTCATTCAACAAGTATGTATTGGGCAATATGCCACACCATGTGAGCCTCAATTTACTTACTGGCAAAATGAAAAATTTTTCTTCTCAACAGAGAATGATGGGCATCTTGGGCAGGACAAATCTTCTTGAGGGTTTGTTCCCTGCCCTCTAAATAACAGGGACACTACCTTGTAATTTGGGACAACCCAATGACTCCCCTGTACATTTCAAACTGGCCCCTAGGGAGAATCCCAGGCCCACCCTCTAGATCCCCCCCGGGACTGGCGGGTTTAGGAACTGGCAGGCGGCCCTCTAACTGGCAGGTTTAGGATGATGCCGAGGCCCAAGATACGCAGATGAGGGCCGTGTTCCCGGGGAAAGCTCGTCAACATCATTCTGAGTTATCGGTTGTCATTCCTGAATCATAACTTCTACTCCCTGTGCAGCCAGGATATTGCCCAGGAACTCCAGGCTTCTGTTCCCGGCCGAGCCCGGGGTCCTAGGACTGCAGGGCGATGCCCTCTTCCCCCAAGTCCTCGGAATCGAAGGGTTAACGAAGGTGGCTGCGCAGAAGTACCCAGCACCGCTAGAGGGACCCTCCCACGCACTGCTGGTCACGTGAGATTGGGGTGGGACCAAACGAGGAGTTGGCCAATAGGCTGTGCTGTCGGTGGCGTGATAGCCAATAGCAGCAGAGAGAGGGGTCCCGGGACTAGGAAGAAACGGCGTCTGGGAGGGGGCCACTGGGACCATGGGGCTTCTGACCATTCTGAAGAAGATGAAGCAGAAAGAGCGGGAGCTGCGACTGCTCATGCTGTATCCTCCAGCGCGCCGGAGCCGCGAGGGTAGCGGGGGTACCCGCCGGGAGAGCGGTGTCAGGCGCCCCCTACCGGGCGTGGGATGCGCAGCCGGCCGGCCGGTACCAACTGTCCGTTGTGCGTCACGCACGTGGGCCCTACCAATCGCTCCTGGCGGGGGGCCGGGAGGAGGCCGTACCACCAGCCCGGGGCGGGTGGGGCTCAGTTCCCAAGGCGCGCCGTGTGGTTGTAATGGCGCAGCGATCGGCCCAGGTGTCCCGATGTAGGAGGGAGGTGGGGCCCAGAGGTGACTCCGACGCCACTACCCGTCTTTCTGGCCCGAGCGAGGGGCCGCTGTCCTCCCCGGCCCTGACCTTCTCCCCCATGTCCGAGGGTGCCAGGCCCCGGCCCCGCCCTCAACGTCGGAATCCCAGGGGCGTGCGGGCCCCACCCTCCGCTCGGTCGGTTCAGCTTTGGGTTGTGACTGTCGGTCTTCTTACCGTGGCGGGGCAAGTCTGCTTGCCGGTGGCTGATGACTTGTAGGCCCGAAGGCCCGGCCGACCTTCAGGGTCCCGTCAGTAGGCTCTGCATTCGTTTGTCCTCTGTGCCAGGCCCCGTCGGGACTCTGCCATCCAAGAGCTGGGCCGGCCTACCCCGAGCACCCCTGGCAAAGGGAGAGAAGACATTTTTGTGCGCAAATGACTTAAAAGTAGCGTTTACGTCCTGTTTTTAAAGAGCTCTGAGAAAAGCACAGAGAATTCACTTGCCCAATAAATGTTTATTGAGCGCCCACCATGTGCTAGGTAATGTCCTAGGGACTGGGGTAAAGCGCAAAACAAACACCCTACCTTCAGGGACATTAGGTAATGCTGAGGGGAGAAAGATGTTCACAAAGCAGTTAAGTAAAATATATATTGTATGTTTGGAGAAGAACGCAGTTTAAGGTGGTCAAAGAAGGCCACGTTGAAAAAATGACAGTTGAGTAAAGACAGGGAGGTGAGGGATGAACCGTGTAGGTATCTCAGGAAATTTGTTTAAGCAAAGGGAACAGCAAAGATCTCGAAGGAGGAATTCAGCTGGAAAGTAAAAGAAACGTCAAGAAGGGCAGTGTGGCTGGAGAGAGTGAGCGGAGAGGAGAGTACTGGAAGACGGGGCAGAGGGTGACGGAGAGCCACCTGTGTAGGCCTTTTCCCCGAAGTGAGGCGAGGTGTGGTCTGAGACCAGTTAGGCCATTGTTCAAACGCAGGTGGGATTGGATGGTGGCTTGAACAAGGATAAAAGCAGGGAGGTGATGGAAATTGGGGAACAGTAGGGCCAGCAGGAATCGCTGCTGGATTGGACATGTGAGAGGGAGACAAGTTTGCCTGGCTTCTAGGCTTCTGAGCAATTAGATGAATGAGGGCCCACCTGCCGAAATGGAGAGGGGCTGGGCGCAGGTTGAGAAAGATGAGAGTTCAGTTTTGGCCATGTGGATGCCTGAGACATCCTCGAAATGTCAGACAGGCAGCTGGGTGTAGGGACTGATGTCCAGAGGAGCAGTTGGGTGGGGCATAAAAATTTGGGAGTCATCAGCATAAAGATGGTATTTGATGCTGCGATCCTGGATAAGATCCGCAAGGGATGTGTGTGGACCGAGAAGAGAACCACGGAGAGCGGCTGGAGAGGCAGGAGGAGAACCAGGCAAGGGCATGTGCTGGAGTGGAGGAAGAGGCAGGCCACCGTCAGGTGCTGCTCACACAGGAAGATGAGAATTGAGGGCTGCTGAGCCGTCAGAGAACATGGGGAACTTGAGGGACAGACCTTAACAACAGCAGTTTCAGGAACCTCGCATGGGTTCAAGAAAGAGCTGGAGGACAGAAATCGGAGAGGGTGAAGTATGGATAATGGTTTGGGATTTGCTATGAAGGGAAGGAAATAAAGCAATATGAGGGAATAAGAGAGGGTGCCATTTGCTGCTTCCAAGGTGGGACACCAGCTTGTCAGCTTGATAGTAATGATCCTGCAGCAAAGGAAACATGGGTGATGGAGTTACAGATTATGGGGCTCATCAGTAGCCAGTTACCAGGGCCTAAGGCTGGGTTTTGGGAGAGGGTCTCTCGTCACCCCCATTACACTGTTTTGAGTGACTTGCCCAGGTCAGGTGAGCAAAAAGCCTGCTGGGTCCAGGGCCTGGGCCCCCTCCCAGCCGCAAGCCGCCTTCAGTGCTGGGTGGAAAGAGGAGGGCGGGTCTCTGGCTGGTGAACTCACCCAGTTGTTGGCACACTCACTCAGCAGCAAGGGTTTGGGATATTCCAGAAATGAAGGCAAGGGTGGCTGCGTCTAGATACTTGGTCTTAGTGTCCCTTCTGCCCAGAATGCTCTTCCCTCACTCTGTCAAAAAGCTGGCTTCTTGTAGGTTGGGCCTCAGCCCAAGACCCTCAGAGAGGCCTCCGAGCTAAGGAACGCCCCTCTGAGGGCCATCTTTGTCCACCTCTCTCTTGTGTTTCTGCCACCTGCCAGCACCCAGCAGTACCTTGTTTGCCATTTGTTTGCATTCTATTGACCGTCTCCACACTCAAGTGTAAGCTGCATGAGGGTTGGGACTTTGGGGTGCCCCTAGCACCAGAAGAGGGCCTGGCATATAGCAGGTATGCACCATGGAATGAATTAAAGAGCCCTTGGTCAGGAAAAGATGGTAACATTTCTTTCTTTTTTTCTAAATTTTTTTTATTTTTGCTATCATTAATCTACAATTACATGAAGAACACTATGTTTACCAGGCTACCCCCCTCACCAAGTCCCCCACACACACCCCACTACAGTCACTGTCCATCAGCATAGCAAGATGCTGTAGAATCACCACCTGTCTGCTCTGTGTTGCACAGCCCTCCCTGTACCCACCCACAACACTATACATGCTAATCGTAATGCCCCCTTTCTTGGTAACATTTATTTCTTGATGCTTCTGTGTTTATCATGGGCAAATTGTGGTTCTGGCATGTGCCCAGCTAATTTTGGTAAGTGGTGGGAAATGATTTGTCCCCTAAGTGGGGGCACTGTGACAATGTCACCACCCTGCAGAGCACAGGGACTTCCCCTTAACCTGGTACACCCCAGTGGCCTGGACAATGCTGGGAAAACAACCATCCTCAAGAAGTTCAATGGGGAAGACATTGACACCATCTCCCCAACACTGGGCTTCAACATTAAGACCCTGGAGCACCGAGGGTGAGTGGGGTCCCTGTGGGTGGTGGGCCTACAGCAGGGCAGGGAGGGCAGGGTGCCCAGGTCAGGTGACCAGAAAGGCTGCTGCGTCAGGCCAGGCTGACCTCCAGCCAACCCCCCTCCCACCCCACCACCCAGATTCAAGCTGAACATCTGGGATGTGGGCGGCCAGAAGTCCCTGCGGTCCTACTGGCGGAACTACTTTGAGAGCACCGATGGCCTCATCTGGGTGGTGGACAGTGCCGACTGCCAGCGCATGCAGGACTGCCAGCGGGAGCTCCAGAGCCTGTTGGTGGAGGAGGTGGGCAGGGTGCCTGGCCGAGCAG
The DNA here is from genome assembly GCF_030020395.1 of Manis pentadactyla. NCBI lineage: Eukaryota > Metazoa > Chordata > Mammalia > Pholidota > Manidae > Manis > Manis pentadactyla. The sequence continues at coordinate 13,367,123 of NC_080027.1, read as the reverse complement.
GGACACTGGGCTTCCACCAGCACCCAGGTCCCGATACGTCGCACACACGTATGGGTGTATGGACGTGTCCTCAGCAGATTCCCTGAGGGATCCGTGATCCCAGAGGGACACCTGGTGGGGGTCTCTTCCTTCACTGAGCCCTTGCCCCATGCCTCGCCCCATTGGGGAGGCAGGATGACCTGTACACCTGGACCAGGGAAGCCCACAGTGCTGTGGGCAGGACACCCTGAGCTGAGACCTGGGTTCACATCTCTGCAGTGTCAGTGCTCCACCACCCTGAGCTTCAGTTTCTGCACCTTGAATGGGGCTTTAGGGAAGATGAGCCCAGGCCCATGTGTGAAGCTGGGGGAGGCAGTGGCGCCTGGCTCAGGACTCAAAATTTTCACTGAATGACCTCAGGCGAGGCGCTTCACTTCTCTGAATCTACTTCCTCAATCCTAAGGTGGGCCTATAATTAGGGTGATCATATAATTTATGGTCTGGGCCAAAACACTTCTCTGTTAATATTATTTTAGATTTACAGAAAAGTTGGAAAGTTAGTGAAGTTACTCTTCACCCTGCTTCTCCTACTGTTAACATCTTACATAGCCACCATGCATTTGTCAAAACTAAGAAATTAACATTGGTGAGTTATTCATAACTAAATTATAAGTTGTATTTGGACTTTACCAGTTCTTCCACTAAGATCCTTTTTCTGTCCCAGGATTTGATCCAGATTACTAAACTGCTTTTAGTTGAAAACCAGGATACTTTTTAAGAGTGAAAGACAGAGTTGTTAATAATTAAGCATGGACAGCAGGCATGAACGGGACTGTCCTGGACCACAGGGCCCTGGTACAAGGGTAGCCGCCTCCTGAGGGTGTCGAGCAGATGCACTGAGATCATGTCTGTCAAATGCTCAGCCCTGGCCTCATACCTTGAGGCCCATTAGAAGAGCTAAATCCACCACCCACACGGAGGGACTCCTGGTCACAAATACGTGTATGGAGATAACTGGAATCAGAGGTAGTGAAGCCCGTGAAGGCAGTGGGACAGTTACAGGGCTGCATGAACTTGGAAGAGGGAAGGGTCACTTCCAGCAGACCCCATGGCCCCTGAAGAGTCGCATTCTTTGAGCATGTCAGGTCATCAGATTGGAACAGTCTGGAACCAGAGGCCTCTGGGATTATCTTGTTCATCATCCGCTCCCCATTTATGGAGGAGGAAACTGAGGCACAGAGAAGAGGGGTACCCACTGGGTGGTGACTGGGCTGGAACCAGGGCACTTGCCGGGCCCAGGGCTTCCCTCCGCCCCATGTATGACGAGACTCATAGGCCATGTCCCCACTGCCTACCCTGTTCGGCCTCTCCTACCACCATGGGGTCTTGCCCTGATCTAGGTTGATCTGACCCCAGATGCTGTTATGATTAGAGGAGGGGCCAGTCTGCCCTCTAGCCCCCACTCCATGCCCCTTTCTTTCTTTCCCCCAGCGCCTGGCTGGAGCTACCCTCCTCATCTTTGCCAATAAGCAGGACCTGCCTGGAGCACTGTCTTCCAGTGCCATCCGTGAGGTGAGTCCAGGCCCTGGAACAGACTCATAAAGGCAAAGAGGTGCGTAGTTCTTCGTTAATTTACTTAAAAAGTATTTATGCACCCCGCTGTATGGCAAGACCTACGTGGGGCACTGAAGGTTCAGCGATTACTAAGACAGCTGTGCCCTGCAGCCTGGGGGAAGGCAGACCCGCAAATAGATTATTCCACAGGGTAACAATGTGTGCTAGGCTCCTTGCATGGATTCATTCTGTTCTCACACCACCTTGTGAGGTAAGACCTATTACTATCATTCTACAGATGGTGACGCTGGGTTAGAGAGGTGAGGTAACTTGCCAGAGGTCATACAGCCAGTAAGCAGACAAGCCAGGATTTAAACGCAGGCCTGAGTGAGCCCCGGTTGCATCCCAACTCATTCTAGAGCTCGAGCACCAGAATGAGAAAGAGTGGGGTGAGACTCTTGGTTCTGCCAGGTGCTCCTGGGAGAATGGCTGACACCCCCTTGGCTCATGGGGCCTCGGGAGGAATGGATGAGAGGACATTTATGGGGCCCACAGCACAATACCTGCTGGGCAGGGCCTGAGGGCCCACACCACCTTCCACCCCCCCCAGGCTCTGGACCTGGACTCCATCCACAGCCACCACTGGTGCATCCAGGGCTGCAGTGCTGTCACCGGGCAGAACCTGTTGCCTGGCATCGACTGGCTGCTGGACGACATTTCCAGCCGCATCTTCACAGCGGACTGAGCTGCTCCAGATGGCCGCCATCTCACAGTCCCGGCCCCCCCAGCCTCTCACCAAGCACCATGCAGGGAGGGGATGGGAGTCAGCCAGCCCGACTAACACTCCCCGTCCTTGTCTGTAGCCTGCCACTGCTGCCGTCTGCTGCTGCTCTGTGGCCAGCCAGCCCCTGTGGTGGGAGGGCAGCCACCCTGGCTCCTGACCCGGCCCACCTGCAGCTGCCATACCAAGAGGAGGGGGCTGCCTCTGCTGCGACCAAGGCTGTGAGCCTTGTCCTTTGCTCAGCTGTGAGAATAAATCATTCCTTACCTGATTCCTGGCCGAGTCATTTGTTGATTGAACAGCTTTAAGAGACCATCTGGAGCCCAAAGGCCAAAGGGGACAGAAAGAAACAGATCGTTTCAGCCAAAGGGCTGACTGCTACTGCATTAAAGAGATGTGCAAAGACTTACAGAAGCATAGGATGGGGCTGCAACCAACTCCGTTTGGAAGAGTCCAGATAGGCTTTCCAGAGGAGGTGACGTTAAAGCTGGGTGTGAAGAATGAGTAGTTGCTTAGAGCAAGGGCGAAGTCAGTATACCAAAGTTACTTCTGTCCTCAGAGGTATGAATTAGAAAAAGACAGCCCCACACCAGGGTCCATGGCTTGTTAAATGTTACATGAGCTGGATTTCAGCTCCCAACTTCCCACTGCAGCCAGAACCCACATGTAGTGGACAACCTGTACCGCTGTACAAGGCAGCATTGGTTCAGCAGAGAGGGAATCAGGACGGAGGAATGGTAAGCAAGGTTCTCCTGGGAAATGGGGAGAGGTGAGGACTCGCGTGTGGGTGGATGTGAGCATCCGGCAGGGCGAGCTGGCCCAGAGCAGGGGAACCCTGAAGGCCGTGGGCACTGCTAAGCAGAGGCCCTGCTAGGTAAGAATACCTGGGCTGCCCTAGACTGGCAGGGCAGATGGATGTCTTCCCAGGGCCCCTGCTGTGTCCTACCCGTGGCTGCCTACCCTGTAGAGTTCTGTTGGAAGCATGCTCCACTTGGCATCATGGTGAAGAAGAGCACTAAGCAGTATCACTATTGATTACTGACCCAGTGTGGGCAAAATTGCAGTATTTCCAGAATCTGTCGCCTGGCTTTAGAGCATCTCCCTATCAATAAGTGTTTCCAAGTGGTGGAGAGTAGTTATCTCCATATCAATAGGAATTCAATGGGTGAGTGAGGGCTTATCCGGACCAGAGAGGCTGGGTGGAGCTCTTTTCTGCAACTGGGTCAACAACTGGGTCAAGAGAGATGTGGGACGTCTGCTTGTAAGAAATAAATGGGTTTCTCCCAATTGATCTCTCCCTTTGACTGATCTCGGTTTCAAAGGTATTTTGCCCCAGGGTTTCCCCCCTGGAGTTATACTCAATATCCCCATTTTATGCAGGAAATGAGCTTTCAAGTTATGGAATTTGCCCATAGCTGCCCTACTAGGAGGTAGGGGAGCTGGGATGGAGACCTAGCATACTAGCCCCTACACCCTACTAAGTGGCTTCAGTTCTTCTCTCTGCAAATGCCAGAATGAGGGGCCTAATGTGTCAAGATTCCTGGACCCAATTCCAATGTGTGCATGTGTTGGTGGGGGGTTCCCCATGCATGACACCAAACAATGACACCCTAATGGTGTCTGAGAATTCAACTCAATTTCCACATTATCTGCCCAGTTACAGCACCAGATTCTACACTTCAAGGGTACAGTCCCACAGGACTCCCCCGACCCTCCACTTCAGCTGACAAGTTGCAAGCCCCAGGCTGTTCCCTGTGCTTCTGACCAACCTGCTACATAGACTGGAGGTTCCAATGACCTCCCCCTTAGGTTCCATTAATTTGCTAGAGCAGCTCACAGAACTCAGGGAAACACATTTACCAGTTTAATAAAAGATACTATAAAGGATACAAGTTAACATCCAGGTGAAGATACAGAGGGCAAAGTCCCAAATAAGCTCCTCTCTTGAAGCTTGAAGTCTGTCTTGGTGGCACGTGGAAGCATTCTTGTTCCCCAAGCATGGAAGCTCTCCAGGAGGCTGGGTGCAAAAAAAAAAAGGGGGGGGTTTGGGGTGTCAAAAGCCTGTCCACGTCGGTTTTTATGGAGGTTTCATTACATAGTCATGACTGACTATTACTGGCCTTTGGCTGATTCAACCTCTAGTCCCTCTTCCCTATCCCTTCCCTGGAGGGTGGGGCTGGGAGCTCAAAGTTCCCACCTTCTAATTACCAGGTTGGTACCCCTCCCAGGCAACCAGCTGCCGCCCTTGGGTGGGGCCCCAAAGTCTTCTCATTAACATAACAAGACACCCATTTCACCTTTATGGCTCTGAAGCATTTTTAGGAACTGTGGGTGTAGACCAGGTACATCTGAGAACTACGTTGGTTGGTAGACTGAATGACCAAGTAACTACTTTTTATAAATTACTGTATCAAATGTCTGATGAGGGAAGGATATTTTTTCTAAAGGAAAGATGAAGAATAGACACAAAGATTTACTCCTAAACTGGCATTAGGAGTCCTTTCTGGAGGGTTAGAGACCTGTGCAAAATCTGGGCTCTGTTAGTGTGAAAGAAGGGAAAGGGGTGTTGGATGTTTTAGGCAGAAGAATAGATATGAGTGGGGTGGAGACACAATAAAGCCCACCAACAGGGACTCAAAGAGTTAACCAGAAAAAACTAGAAAACCCAAAAAGACTCACAGAGTATGAGTTAATCAGTTAAAGCTCCAAAGGCCAAGAGTAACTTGGAGTATCCAGAATCCAGATATTCCCCAGATAAAGACAAGTATGGGAACACACAGCCCAGGTCTTCATTGTGTCAGATCATGCCATTGTAAGATTTACTTTATCCTGCTAAAAGGCCCAGCTTATTCTTTAATTTAACCTATATGCTGTTTTTCCCTCCTCCAGCCCCTAATCAAGTAATTTGCAACCTGGGCAGGAGACAAGCATCATGATTAATTTAAACAAACAATAACTCAGCCCACCTTAGGGGCAGGGCAAGAGATCTTGATTGATATGTTCCCAAAAGGACGCTGCTATCTTGGAGAGGAACTAGATCAGTGAATTTCTTGTGTTAAGCTAATTTTGCAGAATTACCTGGAGGGCTAATAATAGAAGATACTTAATGTCTCTCACTGGAAAAAAGCATTTTGAGACCACTTTACAAGCCTATATCCCCTGGCCCTTTAAAAATGCTTTTTTAAAAGACAGAAACCCTAGCTTTTTAGAATGCCTCCTCTCTGAGGACACCTGCACTTTTTCTCTTTAAGTGCATGCCTTTAAATAAAGCCTCCTCTCTGCTTAACTTTATGCGTTTTGTCTTTTTGCTATTTCATTCTATCTCCAAGTCTTCATTTAACATCTGATAAGTAGGGAGGGGCTGCTGAGAACTCAGATTTGGGCCTGCAAGTTCCCGTCAGGCGACGCAGAGGCAACTGCAGCTGCAACTGCAGCTGCAGGAGCATGCCTGAAAATCTTCTTTCTTTGGGAAGTTCTTAGAACACGATCTCACTCCATCCCGTGCTCCATGGCTCCCCAAACCCCAGAGTGGCAGGGGCTAGTCTCCATATGGTGTAGATCTGCTGGGGGAGAGGCGCTGTGTATTTTCCTCAGTCCTTGTCCCTGCCGCGACAAAGAACTGAAGGGCAGAGACACAGTAGTGAAGCAGAGTAAAGGTTTTACTTAAAGTTACTTAGAAAGTGCAGGTGACCTCAGAGAGAGAGGAGCGCCCTGAAAGGTTGGAGAGAAAGAGTTTAAGATTAAAAGGTTACACACTCAGAAAGTGCGGGCGAACTCAGAGAGAGGAGCGCCCTGAAAGGTGGAGGGTTCTCCCTTTCAAGGATTTTTCAGGAATGTGACAAAGGGCTAGGGGTGTGGACTTGTTAAATGGTCTCAAGTATCTTTGATGAGACATTGAGTTTCTTATCAGTCCTCTAGGTAATTCTGCAAAATTAGCTTAACACAAGACATTACTGCTCTGGTCCTGTCCCAGGATAGCAGCTTCCTGGTTTGGGAGCATATCAGTCAAGACTGTCTGCCCTTCCTCCAAGGTGGGCAGTTATTTGTTTGCTAAAGAGTATGTTAAGAATCTTTCTTCTTAAACTTACTGGTTTTTTTTCAAAATGCAATTTTGGCTTTAAGGTGGGATCACCTGTCTTTATTTTGCTGTTTATAGGTGGGCCTTTTAGCAGGCTAGAGTAAATCTTACAATGATCTAATTGACATGGTGAAGACAAGGGCTGTGCTCAGATACTTTTCCTTATCTGGGGAATACTCAAGCATTCAAGGCCAAGTTGCTCTTGACCTTTTGAGGTTTAACTGATTAACTCATTAACTCTGAGTCTTCTGGATTTCTAGTTTTAACTGGTTAACTGAGTCCTTTCTAGGGGGCTTTACTGACCTTGTTCTCTTTCCACCCTGCTCATATCTATTTTCCTGCCTAACATATCCAAGCACACACCAGGCACCAAGTGACCCTGACTTTAAGAGATGACAAGGAAATCTACGCTATACCAAGAAAATGTTTAGCAAAATTTCCCTCTGCACCTCTGCATATTCCTGCTCTCAGCTGCCTGCAAGGCCGCTGCCATTCATTACTACTCTTGCTCTAATGAATTCCTTCCTTACCCACACTCTTCAGACCTACTGGAGAATTCTTTCTCGTTCAGAGTCAAGAACCCAGGTTGAGGTTTCACCTGGTACACAGGGAGAGACCTCCCAGATGCAGCTGCCTGGCAACAATAAGAACTGTATAACATAACATTAGCTATAATTATTGTTATTTGAATCAGTAGGCACTCAAGCAAATGCAGCTGTCATCACGCAGCCCTGTTCTGAGAGGTCTCTCCTTGTGCAGCAGGTGAAACCTCAACCCAGGAGACAGTGCTCGACTCTGATCCAGAAATAATTCATAAACAGGTCAAACAAGCGCAAACAAGGAGGAATTTTTTAAAGCAAAGTAATAGCAAGTGTCAAAGTTGCATAATGCCAGGAAGAGTGGCCCTTTTATTTGTGCAGTCATGCAGGTGATGGAAAGTGAGATAGAACAAAGGGGAGAAGAAGAAAGGTCATTGAACACTTGCTCAGTTGTAGGGCAGATTCCTTGCTGTGTGTGTTTTCCTTCCTATACAACAAAAATGTTATACACAGTAATAGTGTACAGCAGTGTAACAGTAGTAGAACTCCTTTTGGGTTCCCGGACCCAATTCCAATGTGTGTGCGAGCGTGCATGCATATGTGTGTGCGTGTGAGGGGTCTTCACACATACAACACCATGCAATTCTTGAACACCAGCAGGGTGTCCAAGAACTCAACTCAATTCTGATGCAATCTGCCCAGAGGCAGCACCAGATTCCCCAGGTTAAGGGCTCCATCCCACAAGACTGCTCTCCACCCCCCACTCCAGAGGCCAGTTGCAGGCCCCAGGCTTACCTGTGCTTCTGTTCTGACCTACCCGCTACAGATTGGACGTTCCCACGACCTCCCCCTTAGGTTCAATTAATTTGCTAGAGAAGCTCACAGAAAGCAGGAAAACACATTTACCAGTTTACTTAAGGATACCATAAAAGATACAAGTTAACAGCCAGATGAAGAGATACACAGGGCAAGGTCCTAAACAAAGGAGCTTCTGTCCGCCTGGAGCTTGGGGCCTTGCTGCCCAGCACGGAGGCGTTCTGGCTCCCCAAGTGTACAAGATCCCTTCAACAGAGAAGCAGCATCCAAGAGAGCAATAAACTCTTCTCAGGAGTCTTTTTTTTGTGAGCACTCCACTGTGTAATCATGATTGACTAAATTACTGGCCATTGGCTTTGCAGGGGGGAGGCGGGCATCCAAAAGTCTCTCATTAACGTGCTTTACAACACTGCAATGCAGTGTTTTCAGGAACTGTGGATGAAGACCAAATATACCTGGGAAATAGTATATTTGGTCATCTGAATGACCAAATACGTATTTCTTATGACTCACTATATTTCACTTGCCAACTCCTAAAGCCAGGGTCACCTGGCATCCAATGTCTGCTTGGATCTGCATAGCGTGGGAATTATATCCCTATCACCCCATAACTGGGGGAGCCTTGGAGCACTGGATGGAGTGAGTTTATGTTCTTGGAACTATCCAAAACAAAGAAAAGGAGATGTCTGGGCAGGCTGCTAGAGAATGTGATCATATGGCCTCAGTCCCATCCAGGTCACCCAGGTGATGGGAACATGCAAGCCCCCATAAGTAGAGGTCCCCCTCAGCCACTTCCCTACTTGTAATAAAACAGAGAGAGAAAAGGCTTGTGTTTACAACTAGAAAGCTAAATAAAATAGCAAAGTGACAGACACTCACCACCAGTGGTGGATGTTGGAGGGGCTCCCTTGAGCCTGATTAAGTTCCAGGTTCTTATCTCTGTTGTAAGAGAGAATTCGGAGACAACTTGCAATAGGCTAAGCAGCAGGGAAAGTTTATTTAAGCAAAGTACACACTTGAAGGGGGTAAGTTCTGGCAGCCTCAGAGAGAGAGAAGAGGTATGCTTAAAGGGGTTAGGGCTTGGGGTTTTATGGAGTCTTTTGGGTAGGGGTCAGTATAAGGCCTGATGTATATAGGTGATTAGTATTTCCTTTGAAATTTTGTCTTAAGAATAGGGTTATCTAGGTGACTGTGTGGATTAGTATCTTGGCATTCTTTATCCACTATGGAGGTCTTCTTCTGTCCTGGTTACAATGTTACTTAATTGATTAAGGTTGCTGGAAGAAGAGACCATTATGGGTTAATAAGCTAAGTAGATTTTATAATGGCATGGCCCTTGTCCCATGTCCCTGCTCTACCTTACAACCAATGTGAACTCAGCCACACACCGATCAGCTGAGTCACCCCAGTGTTCAGGTCCTCCTGGGGGTCCTTGTAAGCAGCATACAGGATTTGAAATGTGAATAATGCATGGTTAGAGACAAAGAAGAAACAAGGTCATACTTATCACAAAGGCCTAGGGATGGGGAGTTTGAGCTGTGGTGGAAAGTCTGCCTCACATGGTGCAGCAGACTGGTGGGAATATGGGGAGCAGGTCCCCGGCAGCTGTGCATTTGCAGCATTCCCCTCGCACCTGCCTTCTAAGAAGGCTCTTCTATTTGCTTCTCTTGAACTGGTGGAGTCAGAAATCTGGAGAAAGCCAGAGGTTAAATTGATCAGATAGGAGAGGGCATGGAGAGCACAGGGAGAAAGAAGGGAAAAGCGGGGAACTGAGAGCTGCTGGGCCAGGAAGGAGAGTGAATGATGGGTGAGAAGGAGACTTGGAGCTATGGGCCTGCTGAGAGCTTTGGACCAGGAGCAAGGTCTAATGGGGTCTTGAGGATCCCTGGTGAATATTGTGTGAGGAGATACCATCCCATCTCAGTCTCCTCCTGGGCACCTCCTGGATGATCTACCCGCTGTCCGAGTTTCTAGGAGTCTGATTTGAGAATCTGCTTTGTGCTTCTTCCTGGAAAGTGGCGCATAGCACCCACATAGCTGAGCTCCAGTTGTGGCCATGAGCTCCCAAGCGCTCCACTCGTGCAACTGCATTTAAGCTTCACAACCTGGTAGCGGTACTATGGGTCGGGCCTTCAGTGGTCTGCCCCAGACACAGGTTACAAATGCCATCAATAGAAAGGAAGGTTTTAGGAAGGATACTAGGAACTCACAGCAGCCAGTGCGGTTGCACACCCAGGCTTCGAAAACAGAGTGCTCCAGAGGCTGGGCGGCCAAACCCAGACAACACTGTATTCCAGGAACAACTGGGTCTTCTTGCCAGGCCCTTGCAGTGTCCCTCACTCAAGATTCAGGCTTCAGGAGACAGTCCGCCACCCCGACCTGGGACCTGGAGCAAGGAAAGGAGCTGGCACCTTTGGATTCTGGGGTAGGAGGCTGGACAGCTACACATAACAGAGAACTACTGCCAAACAAAGATCTAGGGCTAACAAAGAGGCGGAGGGGTGGGTGTGGGTGTGGGGGCTGAATGTTGGATGCACCAACTAAGGAAAGAAACCTTCACTGTGGTAGATTCCATGATGACATGCCCCATTCTAGAGATGAGAAACTGAGGCTCGGGTAGTTAAGGGAAAGGAAGCGCACACAGTAAGAAATGTGATTTCAAAACCCGTGATACCATCCTGGTACTTAGTTCTTTTTGCTTCCCCCACCCTTCCAGGAAACATGAATTAGCGAATACGGAGGGAGACAGGAAAAATATTTGGCTACTTTTGGCGCACATGGGACATAATAAAAGTTGGGTAGATGGATGAAAGAAGCAGAGGAGATGTGTTTGGAGACGTGTGCTGGTGTGGGCTTGAACGCTGAGTTGAGGACCCACCCCTTCAACCCTTACTCTCAAATTGCCTAGTTCACACTTTACCAGAGACCGAAAACTTTTTAGACGCTCCCTTGGCCTCGGTCTCAAGCCAAGAACTGCGCTGTTACTTGCGAGTAGCTCCCTAGGCCTGAGGCTGAAGGGCGCAGGCCCGGGCCTGGCTGAAGCCCGTGATCACTAACCGGGAGGGGCGGGGTGGGGGACGGGACGGCGTGCAGGAGCCGGAGGCCGGCTGTCTGCTCGGCTCCACCTCGGTTGACATGTCCCGCCAGGCTAAAGACGATTTCCTGCGGCACTACACAGTCTCCGACCCCCGGAACCATCCGAAGGGCTACACCGAGTACAAAGTGACCGCTCAGGTGAAGTCGGGCCCACCGGGGACCTTTACCCTTTTAACAAGAACTGACCGTGGTTTACCTTAAGGCAAGCTGCGGCTGGAAGTTCCCTTTTTAGCCGACAGAAATAGGTTTCCCCTTTAAGGGGAGGCTGCGTTGGAGCCTTTTGAGATCTTTAGCTATAAGGGGGCGGGGCCATGGGCGGGTACCGTCCTTTTAAAAGGGCGTGAGCGGCACTTCCCCGACCCGCGAGAAGTGGTTACACGCGCCGTGTGGTGTGTGAACATCAGGCTGTGGATTTCTTTAACGTGACAACTGGCTCCACCCAAATATTAATTAGTACTCCAATCTCCTGGAGTTAAATTGTGTTTATTAGTGTGATATTTACATAAAAGCCCTTAAAAGAGTAACTATTTTTAATTTTTCAAAAAAGAATACCTATGACTTTAAAATTTTATACAGCCTTCAAAAGAACTTAAGAATTAAGTTTCCATTTTTACTGTCCTAGCAGGAAGGCGATAGAGACGAAAGTTGGTGTGTGAAGTAGTAACAACGTTAGGGATGTGGAGGAAACCAGAGAAAGAATTAAAAATAGAAACAGTTTTACAGAATATTTGTAGAATGATCTACAAGAACTGGTTATAAATTTTTATAATTTTGAACTAAGCAACTATTAAAGGGGTGCATTAGACTTCACTGCTAAAGCGAAGCAAAAGCATGAAGACAATTGCAGAGTGATTTAAGTGCAGAGTCCTAGATGTTTAAAATGAGATTTCCCCAACCTTTCCCACGCCTAAAAAATACCAAAAAAAAAAAGTTCTTGGGAAGATCTACTGGCGGTGGGTAGGGCGTGGCAAGGGACTGTAACCTTTTCCCGTGACTCCTGGTTTTTTAAACAAGTAGCATGCCTTACTTTGGTATGTTTTTATATAACTCTTAAAAATAAATAATTTTCCCTTTCTTACCATCCCCATTCATCATCTTCATAGGAATTATTGCTTCTGTTTTCTTATTCCTCCTTGCAAGTAAACTCTACATTGCAAAGCAAATAGATGGGTCTATTTTATTAGTATTTACACATGCTGATATTCTGCATCTTGAATTTTTCACTTGTTGATATTCCTTAATTTTTTGTTTCACCTTTTAAATTTTTTAAACTGAGACACGATTTACACAAAGTAGTATGTACAAGTCTGAAGTGTACAGCTCACTAATGTGTGACTGTGCCACCATTTCATTATTCATTCTTCTGTTGTTGGACATTTGAGTTGTTCCTAAACATGTTTAGTTGTTACAAGTAAAGTATTAACATTATTAACATTCATGTATAAGTTTTTATGGGCATGTGAACCCATTTCTCTGTGGTACATACACTGAAGTGGAATTGCTGGGTCATTTGATAGACATATGTGTAGCTTCCCTAGAAATTGTCAGTTTTCCAAAATGGTTGTACCATTTTATACTCCCGTTCTCGTCAGCTCTCAATATCATCAGCATCTTTAATTTTAGCCCTTCATGGTGGGTGGGTGTGGTACCTCACTGGAGTATGAATTTGCATAAATGTGATAACTAATGATGTTGAGTATATTTTCATGTTATTATTGGCCATTCAAATGTCTTTTGTAGGAGATGCCTGCTCAAGCATTTTGCCCAATTTTTAAAGTTCAATTGTTTGCCTTTTGAGTATTGATTTGTAGGCATTCTTTATATATTAAGGTGTAATATATATATATACACCTTTGCCAGGTATGCATTCATCAGTGGTTTTCAGATACAGTTTCTTTTACCCACAGTATTTTAGACAAGTCTGTTTCAAAAAGCAAAGGACAGGGTTTCAGCCCTAGCAGTCCCTCTTACTTGCTGTGTGTGTATGATCTTGCACAGGATATGTCCCCTCTTCTGAGCCTCCAATTCCTCATCTTTTTTTTTTTTTGAGAGGGCATCTCTCATATTTATTGATCAAATGGTTGTTAACAACAATAAAATTCTGTATAGGGGACTCAATGCTCAATGCACAATCATTAATCCACCCCAATCCTAATTCTCGTCAGTCTCCAATCTTCTGAAGCATAACGAACAAGTTCTTACATGGTGAACAGTGCAAGGGCAGTCATCACAGAAACTTTCGGTTTTGATCATGCATTATGAACTATAAACCATCAGGTCAAATATGAATATTCGTTTGTTTTTTATACTTAATTTATATGTGAATCCCACATTTCTCCCTTATTATTATTATTATTATTATTTTTTTAAATAAAATGCTGAAGTGGTAGGTAGATGCAAGATAAAAGTAGAAAACATAGTTTAGTGTTGTAAGACAATTTCTCATCTTTTAAATGGGCATGTTAATCACATCTGCCTCCCTGGGATCTAGGACAATGAAAAGGAGATGTTTTGAAAACTGGCAAGTACTCCAACCTGTAGGATGTTCTTTTTTAATTATTATGAACATGACATAGTGAGAATGGAGTCTTCATTCCACCTTAGACCCCTGTCTGCTCTTCCAGGGGTCAGAACCCAGCAATGGTTTCTGCTGCATCCCAGTGTATTTGCCCACAGAGGCTTCCTCCTTTAAGGAAGGAGTGTCTCCTAGGAACCTCATTCTTTAGAGAAGTTGGGGTTCTTTGTTTTCAGAAGGGGATGCAGGGACTTGGCCCTTTGAAGGAAATGAGATAAAGTTGGACTGAGGATGGCGTGGTCTGGAGAGCCTTTAGGGATCCTCCCATTTAACAGATGAAGAAACTGAGGCACATGGTAGAAAAACTGCTCCAAGTTACACTCAGAGCCTTGAAGCCAGGACACCTTGATACCAGTGGCCAATAGCCAGAGGGCACTGCCTCTTTGCAGGGGCTGGGAGGCACCTGGGGCCTCTCAGGATATTACAGGGTGATGGGGTGTCAGTTGTCAGTCTTGGGTCTCACCTGGTTCTTGCCTTTCTTCCTCAGTTCATCTCTAAGAGGGACCCGGAGGACGTCAAAGAGGTGAGGCTCCTGGGAGGAAGAGGGACCTTTCCCTGATTCCAGATCTGGAAGCAGTAAGGAAACAGCTGGTAACTCTGTGAGGAGACCAATCCCCTTGCTCCCTGGCCCTGGGAGAAGGGGTGCTGCACTCAGATCAGCACATGCCCAGGGGCCAGGCTGGGGGTTGGGGAGGCCGCTCCCCACCATCACTGGCCGTGTCCAGGGTCCAGCCTCCAGTCCCTTTCAGGTGGTGGTCTGGAAGCGGTACAGCGACTTCCGGAAGCTGCATGGAGACCTGGCCTACACCCACCGGAACCTCTTCCGTCGCCTTGAGGAATTCCCTGCTTTCCCCCGAGCCCAGGTGTTTGGTGAGCGCTGACCAAGGCATTCAGGCTGAAGATGGAGGGAGACTGGGCAAAAGGAACCCTTGCTGGTGGGGGCTTGCTAGGGGGAGCCCCCCCCTCCAACAAAACACCTTATGAAGACACAGCTCAGAGAGTGGGAATTGTCCTTAGAGATAACTCATTTTACAGATGGGGAAACTGAGGCTCAGAGCAGCCTAGCCCTTATTGTGTATCCAGCCCTTTAACATTCCATCCTTATTAGCCCCGTTTTCAAGGTGAGGCAGCTGAGGCTCAGAGAGACGAAGGGGCTTGGTCTGTAAGTGGCAGAACCGGAATTCCTGTCCACAAGCTGGTGTTTCCTCTAGATCTGTGCTATCCCAAACTAGCAGCCACAAGCCACATGTGGCTGCAGAGCGTTAGCAGTGTGGTGAGACTGAACTGAGATGTGCTGGATGGGTTGAATGCACACTAGAAAAAGAACGTGAACTAGCCCAGTAGTTTATATATTGATTACAGTTTTGAAAGAATAGTTAGGATATGTTGGGCTAGATAGAATATATTATTAAAATTAACCTGTTTCTTTTTACTTTTTTTAATGTGGCTACTTGAAAATTGTAAATTATGTATGTGGTTCATACCGTATTTCAGTTGGACAGGGCTGACCTGTTGTGGGGGTCTTTTGACTCACACGAACTGTTCTCTTCCAGCCTGGTGAAGGGTTGCTGCTGGCAGGTTATGCAGGCAGTGGGGAAGTACAGCAGGCTCCCCTTCCCGGCAGCATGATAACCCGGCCAGCATTAGATTAGTCCATGTGATACCTGGAACTGAGCAGTGACACTGTACAAAAGGAGCTGCTTGCTGTGTGACCTTGGGCAAATCACTTCTCTCTGAGCCCTACATCCTCCCCATTACATCAAAGCCATCTGGAACAAATTTGTTTCCTGTTGGTTGCCTGCCTCCCCTGTCTAGATGTGATATGCATGAGGGCAGAGACCTTGCTTCTCTCTCATTGACCTTCTGAACTTAACACATAGTAGGTATTTGATTAACATCTGATAAACAGATGAATGGGGAGACTGGGCCTTTCTTACAAGCCCTCCCACCCTAGGGAAGATTGCTGGGCAGCCGGCTGCGCAGATCCTCTCAGGCAGAACCAGGAAAAGTGGTGTGAGGGCCACAGGCCTCTGTGTGTCACTGCTTCTCTCCACATCCCTTGTTTTGGGGGCTGCAGGCCGGTTTGAAGCCTCAGTGATTGAGGAGAGACGGAAGGGGGCTGAGGACTTGCTTCGCTTCACTGTGCACATCCCTGCACTCAACAATAGCCCCCAACTCAAGGAGTTCTTCCAGGTATGTGTACCTGCCCAATCCCCTCAACACCTGGGAGGCCTACCTGCCCACCAGGTTGCACCTTGTGACTTACCCTCACCCCCACCCCATATTGGTCTTTCTCTCCTGCAGGGTGGGGAGGTGACGCGGCCCTTTGAAGTGTCCAGGGACCTGCGCATCCTGCCACCCCCTCTGATCCCCACACTGCCCCCTGATGAACCCCGGCTGCAGCCAGAGGAGCCCTGGTTGCCCCAGCTGCTCCCTGCCGAGAGGAGGGGCCTCGAGGAGTTGGAGGTGCCAGGTACATGAGGGAGCCAGGGCTGGAGTGGGGGTGGGCACACTCCCTCCTCAGTGAGCTTAGTAGAAAGATCCCAGCTCTTCCACCGCTAACCTGCTGAGGAACTCTGGATAGATCATTTTCCTTCTCTAGGCTATAGTTTCTTAATCTCTAAAATGGGCACAAACTCTGAGAGTGGGCTTGACTATGCCTGTGTTTGCTGCAATGGTTTAGCGAGAAAGTAATTCAATTTTGGGATCTGGGAAATGGTAGCGGCAGGCATGACTGTCCCCAACAATCTATTCCTTAGTTGACCCCCTGCCGTCCAGCCCTGCGCAGGAGGCCCTGGATCTGCTCTTTAACTGTGGGAGCATCGAGGAGGCGTCCAGTTCCCCTGCCCAAGGGCACCTCACCGATGCTGAGCTGGCCCTTTTCGACCCCTTCTCCAAGGAAGGTAACAAGCTGGGACCAGCAGAGGGGGGCTGGGGCAGGAAGTCCTCTGGGGCAGAAGGCAGGCGGAGCCACCAACTAGCCTGCATAAAGAATGAGAACGGTGCTCCCTGCAGGCAAATGGATGGCAGCGTCCATGAGGATTGGAAGCAGGTGCCCCTTCCCCTGGAGCCATGGCTCAGTGCCAGGGCTCATGGCTTAGGGCTTGGTCAGCTGGATGCCAGTACAATAAGCAGCCAAGTGAACCACTTCCCATCATAGGATCTTCTCCCTGAGAAAGCTTTGGAATGAGCAGGGTCACACTGTCCTAGGAAGGTTTGGGTGCCTTCCATTGGAAGCCCAAGGTAGGGGTTTCCTGGCTGGCTCAGAGAGGCAGGGGAAGGCCCAGCAGCAGCTGTTGGCATGCGGGGGCACCAGAGATGGGCCCCCACACTGCTGGACATCTGGTCCTTGTTCAGATCTAGGGCCCTGACTGTCCCATGTTCTAAGACACTGGATTGTTTCATTCTAAAAGTCTGCGAGTTTATGTTGTTAACTGCAACTGGAGTGTTGTGGTGGCTGATCTCACCTTCAGGATCATCATGAAAGAACTCCACTTTGGATTTCTCAACAGTCTTTTTAAGCCCATTTTGTTGGCTTCCCTTCCTCACCCTCTGGTGTCCTCCTTAGCAGACACGTGGCTTTTTGATCAGTTTCAGGCATTTGAGTTCTCTTACCCCCCGGGGCCCATCCAGATCAGGACCTCAGTGTCAAGCTGCTCCAGGGTTGGAGCTGGAGGGAAAAGCAGGGTGGTGTCCCTGGGACTGACCTACCCAGCCTCTGGGAGGCAAGCGTCCAAATGCCCCACCTGACCCCAGCTGAGCCCCCGATGCTTGGGCAGGAACCAGTCTAGACTCCTCAGAGGCAGCTCCCATGAGACACTCTTTGGCCCATGGGAAAACTCAGAGATATTTGCCCCCACAAAGCCTAGAAGTGCGGTTTGTTCAGATGCTGCCTCATCTCCTTGCTGTACTGTTGCGGGCACCTCCAGCAAGCCTTTCAGCATCAGAATTCCCCAGGCAACGAGCCAGCACATCTCTCTTTGTTACATATACCAAACTCTTAAACCCACGCATTAGAGCTTCTGTTCTGTCAGCAGTGCAGGGGAGGGCTGTAGGTCCAGCTGGGAAGTGAGATGCCATCTTCCCTTCCTGCAGGAGGGCCCTGGTCTCCTCATGGGGTCAGTTGGATGGGTTGGAGAGATGCCTGCCCTTCCATCTCCAGGCCAGAGGTGTGCCATGGTGCCTCCTGCTCCTGTGCCTTCCCTTCAAAAGCCTTTCCTCCAAAGAGTCACCAAATTTCAGCCTTCTTTTGTGTAAACTGCAGAGAAGACATTTGTCTGCCTCTTTGCCAGTCCTGGGGATATAATGAGTATTTTTCAGTGGAATGTGAGGATACCTACCACCCCCTGTCTTTGTATCAGGGGACTCCACTGAAATCGTAAGACCTAAAAAAAAGCCCTGAGATGCTCTGAATCTGTTATTCTAAGCTTCCAAGACTTGGAGCATTTCCCCCCTTGGCTTAGCAGACTTGGTCTAGCATCCTCCAGTAAACTTTGCTGAGGGAATTCTTGGATTTGTAGATCACCTATAGTCAAGAGGGTGGCAGTGATGCAGAGCTCACAAGCTAATGTTACTGTGTACTTAAAGAAAGAATTATGAAGGTAAGGCTGTGTTTACAGAAGCATTTGATTCTACCAATCAGTAGATCTAGCTTGTTGGGCAAAAGTGGCTTTGGGCTGCTCAGGCATTGCTCCCCTCCACCCAGGTTGGTACCCTGATGGGCAGGAGAGGTCTGGGGATAGGCAGCAGGCCCTGGGAAAGGGAGGACCTGAGTCTACTCTCTCTGATTGCAGAAAGTGCAGGCCCCAGTCCTACCCACGTAAGTGAGTTGGCAGCGATGGAGACAGAGTCCGAAAGGCTTGACCAAGAACCCTGGGAGCCAGGAGGGCAGGAGGAGGAAGGCATACCTGCCCCCCCCTACCTGAGCCAGGCCACAGAGCTCATCACCCAGGCCCTGCAGGATGAGAAGGCAGGAGCCTACCCCGCAGCTCTGCAGGGCTACCGGGATGGGGTGCACATCCTGCTTCAGGGAGTTCCTGGTGAGTAGGACTGGAGGGAGGATACCTGGAGGGTCCATGTGGTGCAGGGAAGGGAAGGGAAAGTGAAAGAGCAAGTCCAGGATCAGAATTGCTCCTCACTGACCAGCTGTATCACCTTGGGTAGTTTCTTTACCTCTTGTGGCCTCACTTTTCTTATTTGCAAAATGGGGAGAATAGATCTGATTCCCAGAGAGGGGAGAAAGACACATGTTGATGCTCTGTGAATTGTATAGGGCTAGATGAGGGGTTCTGAACTCAGGTACCTCAGCTGAAACATTCTCTCTCCGCAGGTGACCCATCACCTGCCCGCCGGGAGGGTGTGAAGAAGAAGGCAGCTGAGTACCTGAAGCGGGCAGAGGAAATCCTGCACTTGCACCTGTCCCAACTCCCACCATGAGAGGGAGTGGTCCTTCCTCAGGACTCTAGCTCCAGCACTGCCAGCCATCCCCTTCTCTTCTCCCTGGGGCCTGGCCCTGTCTCCTGGTCTTGTAACTCCAGGGGCCATTGCTGTATGTAACTGGACCAAGAAAGAAAAATAATGAATCCTCAGCTCCCTGGTCACACCTGCCACCTTGTAAACAGAGACTCACAGTTCTGATCCTGCCTGTCTTGATGTGTGGGCAGCAGCTCTGGTTACTCAACTATCTGTTCACCCATCTAGAACCGGGGTCTGCAAACTTCAGCCTGCAGCCAAATGTGGCCTGCTGCCTTTTTTTTGTAAAGCCATGAGCTAGTTTTTGCATTTTTAATAGTTGAAAAAAATCGAAAGAATATTGTGACAGGTGAAAGTACTTGAAATTTAAATACCTAAAAATAAAACTTTGTCAGAACACAACCAGACTTCTTGGTTTAGTATTGTCTATGGCTGCTTCCCCACTACACCAGCAGAATTGAATAGTTTTGGAGTTGACTGACCACTTGCGACCTGCAAATCCCCGGTTACCATCTGGCCTTTTGCAGAAAAAATTTGCTGACCCCAGATCTAGAAAATGGGGAGAATGGTCTCCATGGAAACAGTGGAGAAAGGCCGATTGAGCCAGGTTGTTTGGTGGAAGATATGCAGGGGAAACCAAAGGAGAGGGGCGTACTCATTTTTGGGGGGATGCCTAAAGCCAAACGGCGGCTGATCAATGGTCCGAAGCCTGGGAGGCGTGGCTCCTCTCTTGCCCCGCCCCTCCTACAAAGCGATTCGTTGCAGAAGGGGCCCCGAAACCGGTGCATCTTGGGAGCGGCCCAGACCTGTACGCGGCGTCTTGTGGGGGGCATTGTCAGGTCTGAGGGGGCGGCGCAGAGGTGGCGGCGCTGAAATTCAGCGCAGTGCGTCTCCGGAGACCTGCTCGAGTCTTGTGGGAGGTGACAGAACTCGGTGAGAGGATGGCGACGGTCAGACGGGTGGCAGGGACGTTAAGACCGGGTCGGGAAGGTGGGGCCCGGCCGTTATCGGCCCCGCCCCGCCTCCGCCGGTACTCGGCAGGCCTCCGCGAACCCTCCTGCAGAATGGGGCGAGTGGCCGCCGCTGTCCCCGGGATGCTGCTGAGCGCCCATCCTCTTCCCCCAGTCCACCCATGTCTGGCTGCGAGCTGCCCATGGGCACGTGCCCGGACATGTGCCCGGCCGCCGAGCGCTCCCAGAGGGAAAAGGAGCACCGCCTGCACCGCTTCGAGGTGGCACCGGGGTGCCACGAGGACCGTCCCCGCGCCGACCCGCAGCGATCGGTGAAGGAGTACAGCCGGCCGGCCGCCGGCAAGGCCCGGCCCCCATCAAGCCAGCTGCGTCCGCCGTCCGTGCTGCTGGCCACCGTGCGCTACCTGGCCAGCGAGGTGGCGGAGCGCGCCGATGCCTCCCGCGCCGAGGTGGCCAACTTCGTGGCGGACCGGGTGCGCTCTGTGCGACTAGATCTGGCCCTACAAGGCGTGGGCGACGTCGAGGCGGCAGTGGTGCTGGAGGCGGCCCTGGCTGTGTTGCTGGCAGTCGTGGCACGGCTCGGGCCCGACTCAGCGAGCGGGCCAGCGGACCCAGTGCTGCTGCAGGTTCAGGTGCAGGAAGGCTTCGGTTCGCTGCGGCGCTGCTACGCCCAGGGCGCCGGGCCGCACCCCCACCAGGCTGCCTTCCAGGGTCTCTTTCTGCTCTATAACCTAGGTGAGTCGGGGTCCCAGCAGCGGCGCAGAGCGGGAGGGAAGAGGCGTCCGCCATGTGGACAGTGCAGGCCAGGGAAGGAAAGAGAAGCTTTAAATTCACACCACTAGCTTTGTCCCTGATCCCTAAATGTGTGTCAAGTAAATGCACCCAGCCCCAAAGTGGGCCTTCTGGTCTGTCCCTTCCCATATCTAGGGCTTAGTTTTCTCCATTAAAGCGGAGGGGACGGGGTTGGAACAGGAAAGTTGGTCTAGGTAGTGACTTTGAAACGTTTTTTAACCTCCAGTTCAGTCAGTGTTTCAAAGAAGCCACAGGGCCAGTGTCCATGATTGTACCGGAAGGGAAGCAGGGACAGAATCTTCTTGAAGAAATGGCCTTACCAGGCGGAGGGGAGGAAAGTGTGGCAGAGCCCCCTCCCTAATCTGTGGGGCAGCTAGGGCAGTGGAGAGAGGGCTGGGTTTGAAGTCAGAAAACTTGAATTTAGTTGGGCCAGGTTCTACTACATACAAACTCTAGGACAGCCTCAGGCAAGTCAGTAGATTATCTGGGCCTACAAGCACTGCCTCACTTTATTGTGAAGATCCAGACTTTGAAGGGGCTCTGGCAATTCATTCAGCTGCGGCTCAGAAAGGACCTGACAGACAAAGTGGGAGGGAATTTCGGTGGGCTTGGCCTAGTGACGTAGCTAGAGCGGAAGGTAGGCGGTACCCAGGGCGGAGGTGAGCGTGGCTGAGGACAGGAGCAGGTAGCCCAGAGGATGGAAGGGAAGGTGGGCCTGATCTCGGAGGGACCTGGCCTTCTCATCCTGGCCTCCTGCCCTCACAGGCTCGGTGGAGGCCCTTCGTGAGGTTCTGCAACTGCCCGCTGCCCTGCGTTCCTGCCCGGCCCTGCGCATGGCCTTGGCTGTGGATTCGGCCTTCCGCGAAGGCAATGCCGCCCGCCTGTTCCGCCTGCTCAGGATCCTGCCCTACCTGCAGAGTTGCGCTGTGCAGTGCCACGTGGGCCGTGCCCGCCGTGGAGCCCTGGCCCGTCTCGCTCGTGCCCTGAGCACCCCCAAGGGCCAGACTGTGCCCCTGGGCTTCATGGTCCACCTGTTGGCCTTGGATGGCCCCGAGGAGGCACAGGACCTGTGTCAGACCCACGGACTGGACGTGGATGGACAGGGGAGAGTTGTGTTCCTGAGGGGTCGCTACACTGAGGAGGGACTGCCACCTGCCGGGACCTGCGAAGTGTTGGTGGGGAGCAAACTTGGAGGGCGCACCCTGGAGGAGGTGGTGATGGCAGAAGAGGAAGATGAGGCTGTGACCAGGCCCAAGGCCCCAGCATGAGTTTCCCAGAGCCCAGAACTGGGTCTGAGCACATGGGTCCTTTTTTCATGATTTCTACACAATGAAAGAACTGGTTTTGAAGGATCAGTAGTTAGGCTTGATTTATTTGGGGGAGGGCAGGGAGGAGTTAAGACACACTAGGGATATGGAGGGAAAGGAACCCAAACTGGGCAAAGCCCTGTCTACCCTGGGCCTCAGTTTCCCTGCTGGTCCCGAGGGCTGGCACTGGTGGTCCCTGAGCTGGCATCTGAAGTTGGCATTGTGCATCCTATCCTTACCCACCTCCCACTAAGGGCAGTTGGTGGCTTTGCCATTCCCTGCCATTCCCCACCATCCTGTCTCCTTCATCCTCTGGCAACCAAGAGCCAGGATGTGGGAGATTTCCATCCAGAGCTTGTCACTGCCCTCAGATGTCCACAGCTGGTGGCACCCTGAGGTCTTGCCATAGAAGCTTGAGAGGGTCCCATGGTCATGCCTTGTCCTAGCCTCAGGGGAGACAGGGACACCCCCAAAGAAAACTGGAATGGGAGAGGGTGATGGTGAAGGCTGGTGGGGAGTTGAGGAATGAAGGCTGGGGTTAGAGGTCAGCCACAGGCCTCAGGATGGCTGCCGCGCCCTCCAGGGCTGCCACCAAGATGCTGAGCTGCCTCTGTACCTCAGCCCAGGCTGCAGATCCAAGGCCTGTGTTCATGGCCCGCGAGCAGGCATTGGCCAAGCCTGGGAACGTGGCTACAGAGCCAGTGCGGGGTGCCCAGAGCACATGGCTGACAGGAGAAATGGAGGAGAAGCAGGGTCATTTGGGGCCAGGAAAGGAGAGTCTCAGCTTGGAATGGGCTCAGCTCCTGCGTACAGCTAGACACAGAAGCATCTTCCCACTACTTCCGAAAGCTGAGGTGGTGGAAGGAGATACAGCTTCTAGTCCTAGGATGACCTTGACCGACTTGCCTCCCTCTTTTGAGCCTGATTTCCTAGCTGTGTCAAGGGGCTGTGCTGTGTTCTTAAAGGCCAGCAGAGCTCTGATGTTCTCCCTCAGGTGAGTGCCACTGCCCAGCCTCACCCCTCTGCACCTCCCAAGAGCTTTGGGACAGGCTCACCTGTAGTAGTGTTCTTCAGGGAAGGCCTGTGGGTTCAGGAAGCTCCGTTCCAAGAGCATCAGCTGGTCATTGAGCATCCGGACCTGCAGGGGGCTGGAGGTGGCAGGACCTTCTGGTCACTCTGGAGCCAGCAGCCCAGCTGCTAGCCTGCAACCTCCCCTGGATGCCACCCTCCCAGACACCTGCTTGCTGCCCTTGCTCACTCAGGGGTGCCCTTCTGCAACGCTGATAAGTGCTGGCCCAAGGCTGCGGCCGCCCCCTCGAACTTCTCCACTGCAGTTACCAGAGGCCCTGTGGGGAACAGGCAGCATCTCAGCCTTGGGAGTGTGGGGTTCCCCATGCCCCAATGTCAAGGCAGCTCTGTACCTAGGCTGATGCTGTGCTTCTCCAACAGGACCCCGAGGTCCTGCTGGGCAGCCTGCAGGAAGCTGCGGAGGGTGTCACTATAGTCACTGACATTGAGAGGCAGGAAGAGGCTGTCACTGAGCCGCAGAAGCACGCTCCCTGCTGTCCGGGCCACAGCCTGGTGGCTGCTGAAGCCTGCAGGGAGGGTGACAAGGCCAGGGCTGGATCTTCAGCCCACACTTGTCCAGGGGTGTCAGGATGCACCTTGCCCCCTTCTCACCAGGGTCCACAAACTTGTCCACGTAACCAAAGGTGTCAAAGGCTGTGTGATAGGTGGGATAGATCCGGGCTGAGGTCTTGCTCTGGGGGAAAAAAGTCCAGAGGTGACGGGCTTGGGGTGGGTAGTGAGAGGAGGAATACCTACAGTGAGCTACAATGTTGGGGCAGGATTTCAAATCATTGCCACATCCATGAGATAGGTTCTAGAACTCCCACTTTACAGAAGAGGAAACTGAGGCTCAGAGAGGTTAAGTAACTCACCTGACATCACATAAGTAATAAGTATCAGGTGCCAGTTTCCTGCTTCACATGAAGGAGAAGAGCCTGTGGCTTTGGAGTTAGGAGGACTCAAATCCTAGCCCCACCACCCAGCGGCTTGGCCATGAGAGGGAAAGAGCACTCCTTGTAACATCAAGAGGAGACACAGACTGAGCATTCTGCATCCCTTATCCCATTTCAGCTTCATGCGATGCTATGAACCATTCCATTTTATACTATTTAATCTATTCCAGGGTAAACATTTCAATTTTACCTCGGGATCCCCGGAATCAGGATGCATCTTACAGTTGATGTTGTCATCCTACAACTATTGGCAGTGGGTTTTTTTTCCCCCTCCTGAATAGTATAATGGTGCATCTTACAATTAGTAGTATCTTAAATTTGATAAAATAACGTAGATTAGTGTAAACAGACGCTCAGTGAAGAGAAGAAATTTGGTCAAGGTAGCACAGCTACTGAATGATGAAGCCGAATTCAGTCTGCACTAGAGAAGCCCGAAGGGGAGGAGGGTGCTGGCAGAGCAAGGTACCAACTTGGGGGATGGAGGGGCACCCGCTTACTCGATCATAGGTGTAGGCAATGTCCATGGAGGAGATGCCCAGGTAGTGAATGAAGGGTGCGTAGTCGCTGCCAGCTCCCAGAGAGCCCAGGCTGCGGGAAGGAAGATGAGGTCGGGCTGGAGGGCGCTAGGCCAGTCCACCCGCCCGGGGCCCCAGTCTCGGCCTTGGGCTCACCTGGGGACCAGGCCGTACGCTGGACTGCTACGGTTGAAATACCGGATCCAGTTGTCGTAGATGCTGAGGCTGCCGGGGCCTGGTGCGAGGATCTGACCGGGAGGGGAATCTAGTCTCGGGACCAGCCCTCCCCAGGCCCAACATCCAGGAGGGGCGCTCCGCCCACCGAAGTCTCCAGTCTATACAGCGTTGCGCGTTCCACAAGGCCAGCCCCCGTCTGGCCCCGCCCCTGCCCCTCCAGCCCCTCCTCCTTCCACCTGTTTGGCTGCAGAGAAGATGACGCTCTGGACCGGAGGCGTCCCCTGCGCCCTCAGGGTGGTGTTGGCTGTGGGAGGATCCAACAAAGACTGTCTTAGGGCTCCAGCCCGTTCGTTTACCTCTTCTCCCCAACAGCCCAGCCGCCCGCATACCAAACACCGAGATGTCCACGTTGATGTAGGCCACGGTGCGCTCCCGCAGCTTGCAGAAGAACTCCTGCGCGTGGGAGGGGCGCCGTCAGCCCGGCGGTGCCCCGCCCCAGAAGTCCCCTCCGCCGCCGACCCGGCGAGGCCCTCTCACCTCCGTGAACTCCGTGGAGCCAATGAGCCCAAACTCCTCTGCCCCCCAGCTCGCAAACACGACTGATCTGCGGGGACGCCAAGTGCCTGGGGAGAATAAAGGGCTGGAGGGCTGGATTCCCCCGGATCTTGGGGTGGCTTAGGGGGAAGATTGGGAACGCGGAGGGGAAGGAAGGCTCAAAGCGGCGGGCAGACGGTGACAAGAGGTAGGTGCTAGCACCTCTGCAGCCAAGCCTTCCTGGAGGCTCCGTCCTCCGTTTCCAGCCCCCTCCTCTTCTGTACCACTCCCCCAGCACTGCTCCCCCTGCCAGCCTCCCTGTCAGGTGGTTCCCGACCGAGAGCCCTGCCTCCCTCTGCTCCGTACAGGTGTGCTTTGAGAAGACCTCCTGAGACTCCACCTCCGATCTCTCTTCCATACATTCCGTGCAAGCCTTGGCATAACTTTCTTCACTTGGTGATATAATACATCCATGTTCTCCTTAGGGCATTATCCATATGTAGCCAATTCTTACAATAACGCTTTTAGGGAGAGACTCCCATTTCATAGTCGAGAACACTGAACCACAGAGAAGTTAAATGACTATGCCCAGGGTTACACAGCTGATAGGCATCAGAGCAAGGGTTCAGGTCCAGGGTCTGGCTCCAGAGCCCAGGAGCTTGACCAGTGCCCCACATTGCCTCCTAGCATCCTGCAGCCTGCCTTCCATCTCCGTTCTCTATGCCCACACTGCCCTCGCCACAGTCCCCAGCTACTTCCCAGAAGCCTCCGCGGTTCTGGCTTGTTCCCTCACCTTTTCCAGATTCCCCTTCACCCGATTCATGCTCCTGGGTGTGTTCCCAGTCTCGCTGCAACTCAGTCCCTTTGATCATTCCTCATCTTTTTATTGTAAATGAAATTTTTTTAAGTATAAAATGATCACATGCTTGCAATGACAAATTCCCACACTTTCCTGCCGAAAATTCATTACCTCAACCTAATCAGACAAACCCAAACCAAGGAACATTCAAAATAATACCAGGATCACGAAAGACAAAGAACATCTAAGGAACTGTTCCAGATTACACATGCAACTGTCACCTGGAGTGTGTGGTACTGGATCAGTTCTTGGACCAGGAAATTCTTTTGCTCTTAAGGTTATTGTAGGAAAAATTGGCAAAATTGTTAATTTCCTGATTTCCTGATTCTGATCATCGTACTCTGGTTGTGAAAGAAAATGTCCTTTTTTTAAAGGAAATATACAGTAATGTGTTTATGTGCAAAGGTGCAGCATTTCTGCATCGTTAAGCACTTCAGAAAAAAATATAAAGATAGATCGAGCAAACATGGTAAAACAAACATTAATATTAGGAGTATCTGTGCAAAGGGTATATGAGGCTTTTTGGTATTATTTTTGCAACTCTTTTGTTAAGTCTGAAATTACATCAAAAATCAAACCCTTGAGCAGCAATACAGAGAAGTTCCTGCCCTACCAAAGGGAGTAGAGTCAACAACTCAGCCTTTCTACACAAGTTTGCCAGCCTCCTGCTCCTTCTCACTGGATCTCAAGCACACCTATGGTTCCATATACCATTTATGCCGCCAACTCCCCAGTTTATCTCTGCAGTCTCTTTTCTGACCTGGACATCAGCACTTTCAACTGCCTGCTTGCCCACTCCCCTGGGCTGCTCAGACCAGAAATCAGAAATCCGGGAGCCCTCCACCCATGCTTTTCTTCACCTGTCACCAACAGACCCCAAGGTCTTCACACTGTCTGCTTCCCACTGCCCCCACCCTGGTCCAAGCCCCACCATCCCTCCTGGCCCTGTAGCACAAGAAGCTGTTTAAAATGTGGACCCAAGTATGTCGCCCTTTTGATTAAAACCCTTCACCATCTTTCCCACCCTTGAACTGAATTCCTCCGTTCCCAGCTGGGCTGTCAGGCCACGTGGCTTGGTTCTGGAGCTCTGTCACCTGGTCCAGCCCCTCCTTCCCGCAGGCTGTGCCCTCCACCAGCCGCCTCTATGGGGAGGCTTCCCTGAGTCCTGGCTTGCAGCTGGAAAGCCCCTTAGATATTTTTTATAGAATATATTCACAGTTGTCATCACATGCAGAAACTCCTAAGTGTTCACTGTGGCATCTCCAGTGCCTAGAACTCACCTGGCACACAGCAGGCAGGCGGGACACATTTGCCTCAGCTGGGCTGAAGCTCCTGAGAGCAGAGCCCAGGGACTGCCCTGCCCATGGCACCCAGCCTCCCTCCACTGGAGGGCCACAGGAGGCTCTCAGGAGCTGCTGGGCTCCTCCAGCGGAGCCAGGGCTGGTGTCCCACCGTGCCTGCCCCCAGGGTCCTGAGGCTCAGCACAAGGGTACAGGAGAGAAGAGAGAGGAGAGGTGGACCGGGATGCCCACGAGCTCAGGGAGTACCAGGGGAGGGGGCCGCCTCACCACTCTTCAGTAGGGTCCCCAGGACTCTAGAGAGTTCCAGGAGGACAGCAGTGCCACTGCTGGGGTCCACGGCCCCGTGTACCCAGCTGTCTCGGTGGTTTCCATAAAGCACATAGCGGTCTGGTGGGAGGAGCAGAGAGTCAGAAACAGGTGGGGGTGGGGGACAGGGGTGGTCAGGGGTGTGCAGAGCGGGGCAGGGTCCTGGGGGTGCAGGCGCCAGGAGAGGGTGCTCACCAGGCTCCACAGCCCCACGGATGCTCCCCAGGATGTTGGAGGAGTTCCGCAGCTCCAGGCGGTTGTGGACGCTCACGTTCACCTGGCTGGGGGCAGTGAAGAGGAAAAGAGTCTTGGCCCTGCCCACTTTCCCACCCTACCCAGGGCAGGGGAAACGGAGGCCCAGAGTAGAAGAGGACTTGGCAAGATCACTTGCCCAGAAGTGCTAGGAGGGGCAGCAAGGCTAGGACCCAGCACTCCTGGTTCCAATTCTCCTGTCCATTCACTCGCTCACTGAGTACCAACTGGACCCTTGGTGCACGCTGGCATGCTGGGCTCTGGGCAGTGACTGAGACAAACAAGGACCCACCTCGGGGGCCGCCCCATCCTGAGTGAGAGAGACCATGGGGGAGGGGACAGCTGCAGCAGGCGAGGGGCCTGGGAGGACACTAGCAAGCTGACCTGGGAGAGGATACCCTGTGGCAGGTGGGGAGGTTAGTGCAGGCCAGGAATGGCGGGAGCAGGAGTGCAGGGAAGGGTGTTACCAGCAGAGGGAACAGCGAGGATAGAGGCGCTGATTTGGAAATGAGGTGGATATATTCAAAAGAGAGGTGGCAGGAGAGTGGAGGTCCAAGAGGAGGTAGGGGGCCCTAGAGGGCCTTGTGGGCTACCCAGCTGTTTCACTGGCTTCCCCAAAGACAAGTCTTTGGAATCATGGGAGGGGTTGGGAAAGAGAAGAAATGGAAAAGCCAGGCCCTCTGAGGAGAGGGGAAACCCAGGGTCAGGGAAGCATAACAAGGGAAGAAAAGGGAGGAGTTCCAGGAGGAGACATCTCACCTGTCTGCGGGGAATCTACCGTTAGGCTGGAAACCAGGGCCCAACCGGTAGTCACAGCCGAGTGCTCCCTGCCAGGAAGCTGGAGCTGAGGCTCCCTGGAGGTTACTGGGGAGGAGGGAAAGGCCCTTCAGCAAATGCGGGTGTGGAGGTTGAAGTGTGGGGGCGGTTGGAGGGCAGGCAGTAGGTCCCAGGGCACAAGCTCACCAGAGAAGGACTTTTGCATCCTCAAAGCCAATGGGCTGAGTGGGAATTGGGGGAAATCCAGGGGCTGCGGCAGGGTCCAGGCGGAAGGAGGAGGGTTTGGCTGGAAGGTAGGGAGTCAGGGGGTCCCCAAAATACTCATAGTAGGAGCCTCGCTCCACCCCCGAGGGAGGTAGGTGCCAGGAGTGAGGGAAGGTCTCGCTGGGCGAGCTCTGCCCATCGTTGATGTCAGCGGGGTCTGTGTATACCAGCACCCCAGCCACCCCATGCTTGGCGGCATTCACAGCCTGTGGGAGGCAAGGAGGCTGTATTTAGGGGCTCAGTAGGAAAGGGCACGTCCTGTTCCGCTCCAACCTTCCCTTGCAGTGGAAGCCAGGACTGTTCTATCTGCCCACTGGCAGGCTGATGCTTGCACAAGCCATTTACCATGGCACTGCTTGAGATAGCAGAGGACTCTTAGGCATAGGTAAGCCAATGCCCATCAGTGGCGCTGGTTAATAAGCCCAGACATCATCCTGCAGTGGAACAGCATGCAGCTGCATGGAAGAGCAAGGATGTGCTTGTGTGCCTACGGTCACAGCAGCCAAGGGTGGGAGCAACCCCAGTGTCCATTGATGGACAAATGGGTAAGCAAAATGCAGTGTATAACATGCAAGGGAATATTACTGAGCCTTAAAAAGCAATGAAGTTCTGAGACAGCATTGATGAACCTTGAAAAAGTTATGCAAATGAATAAGCCAGGCACAAAAAGACAAATATACGATTCCTTTCATAGGAGATACCGAGAACTGGCAAATTCAGAGACAGAAAGTCAAGGAGAGGTTACCAGGTGTTGGGGAGGAGGAAGGGGGGAGCTTTTGTTTAATGGGCACAGGATTTCTCTTGGAATGATGAAAGAGTTCTGGAAATGGTGGTTGTACAATACTATGAATGTACTGAATGCCTCTGCATTGTACGCTTAAAAATGGTTCAGGTGGTACATTTGCTGTTACAGATGTTTTAGCGTAAGAAAAACAAAATGGTACATTACCAAAATAAAAAGAACAAGGACACAGTTTTTGTACCGATAGAGAATGGTCTGCAGGATATATTAAGCTGAAAAAAGCAGAGCTCAGGACAGTAGAGACAGGAAGCTACTTTTATGTAAAAAGAGAGGGAAATATGAATATGTATTAATATTCATATGTGCTTCCTCCAAAAGGCATTCTGGTTAGGTATTTCATAAACTAAAAGTGACTCCCTCTTTAGAGGATGGCATGACAGGAGAACTTCTTCACTCTATACTTTTTTTTAAAACCAGAAATGCTATGATCCGCATAATTCCATCATACCTGTTCCCTTTTTTTTCTTTTCTTTATTTCTCTTTTTTTCTGTCTGTCTCTTTGTTGTTTGTTTGTTTAGCAGCTCCTATCGTGGGAACGTCCTTAAACATTGTAACATAACAAGATTTACTATCCTAACCATTTCAAATGGTATAGTTGTGGCATTAAGTACATTCATGTCGTCGTGCAGCCCTCACCACCGTCTCTCCAGACCTTTCATCCTGCAGATCTGAGACTCTGCACCCAATAAACAGTAACTCCCTATTCCCTTCTCTCACTCTATACTTTTTTGTTTTTTTAAAAAAGCACGTTTTAACCACCGACCTGCAATACTTAGTCAAAACATTGAGTTGAAAAGAAGCAGGGGGCGGGGCAGCAGGAGGGATTTCCGTTGAATATTCAGAACTACTTAACAGAAGACTTAGACTCCCAGAATACCGAAACCAGTTTCCTCCATCGCTTTATTCCCTAAGGCTCAGAGAGGTTGGGGGAGGCATCCAGGGTCACACGGCATGTCAGCCTTAGAGCACAGACAGCTCCCCTCTGCCAGCCCGAGCCCAGGGCCGGGCCACCACTCTCTCCCCTTCCGCTCACCTCTCCTGTCCACTGCTGGTCCGCCTCCCCACCCAACCCTCTGCATCCGAGGCTGCTGCTCACCTTGGCCCCACGCCCTGCACCCCCGAAGCGGGTCAGGGCAATGGTGCCTCCGAGTGTGATGCCCTGAGTCTGTAGCATCTTAAAGTCTTCCTCTGTGCCCCGATTAGCATAGACGAGGAGGCCCTAGTCCGGAGAGGAGGCGATCCTTAGAGCCAGGCCCAGGGACGACCAAGTGGGGAAAGGGGAGGGAAGCTGGGTGGCAAATAAGGGATTTACAGTCTGTTTCCCCAACTCACTGAGAGAGCTTGTAAGCTCCCCAAGGATGGGGTCACAGGGTTTCCTCTGTGCCCAGGTACCCCGTATCAGGCCTGGCCTTGAGCAGGGGCCATTCGTGTTTGTTGAATGACTGTGTGTTGGGGGAAAGGAGCAGCAATGGAGTGTGAAGGTGAGTAATTCTCAGGGGAGCTGAGCCCCAGTTTGAGGCCTCTCAGTCAGGATGGGAGAAGCTGGGGTGGAGCCAGGGGACCAGGCCATGGCAGTGGGGAGTGTTCCAGGCCCACCTGTGGGGTGCCCGGGGGAGCATAGGCAGCATACGGTGGCACCACATCCGGGCCCCCCTGCTCCCCAGTCAGGTTCTCTTCGCTCTGGCGGCAGGAGAAGAGGATGTCCCCAGTGGGACCCACTGTGGGGAGGGTGGTGTCAGGGCTGTGCTGCCAACAACCCCACCCAACAGGCATCCCAGGCAGGAGCAGGGCCTCACCGACAGCCACGCGGTTGGGCTGCTTCTGGTCAGGGAACGACAGCAGCACTTCGTAGGTGGCGGCCTCAGCCGAGTCCAGGCCGGACTCTGGATCCCGCCAGCGCCGCAGCAGCAGCTGCACCAGCGCCTCATCCCGGGGGCTGGAGGCCAGGTGCGGCTCCTGGGAGAGCTCCCTGCGCGGGGGGCAGGGGGCGGGAAGGCCCAGGGTTAGGGGAGGGCTGGGGGGAACCGCAGGGGTGGGTGGAAGGGCCTCACCTGAGGTTCTCCCGGATCCTGCTGGCATCCAGTTGTCCCAAGACGGTCTCGAGGATCTCCAGGTCCAGGTCCTGGGTGGCTGAGAGGCTGGGGGCTGGCGGGACAGCCCCTTTGGGGATGGCAAAGTGGCCCAGGATGATCCCCAGCCCCAAGAGGGCAGCGGCCCCCAGCACCCCTACAAGGACCTTCACCCACTGCATCTTGTAGAGTCTTGGCCAGCTGGTGTGGCTCCTTATAGACGGGGTGTCAGGTCTAGTTAACCATTATCTCATGGGCGACCCTGCCCTTTGGCCCCCAGCTAGCAGGGAGAGTAAGGGTGCATCCTGCAGGGAGGGCCAGGAGCTGTCGCCTCCCCCTCAGTTTATGCATCCTCCACACCTCCGGGGCATCAAGTCCACACGGGACACTGGGGACAGAGCTCATCTGGGTCTCCCCGTAAAACAGACGCCAGATCTGCACTGGAACTCAGAGCCCCTGCGTCAAGAGTGGGGCTGTGCCTATGCCTACCATTCCTGTCTCTTGTTTCATCAGTGTCATTTGACCTTCAGCACATCCAGCCCCAGCTGCTAGAGCAGGTTTTGAGTTCAAATCCCATCCTTTCTAAACATAAGCTGTGTGACCTTGCACAATTCACTTCGCTTCTCTGAATCTGTTTTCTTAGCTGTAAAATGGGCATGAGAGAATTTAACTCATAAAACTGTGGTGCTGTGTTCATTAAATAAGTCCATATCTATAGAAATCTATAGCCCAATGCCTGGCACAAGTGGGAGCCTAGTAAATTTTAGCTACTCCTGCCTCATCTGAACCCCCAAAATGCAAAGCCTGGAGCTAAAGGGAGAGGGGGGACCCAGAAGAAATCTCTGTATCTATTCTGCAGGGGTCGCAGCTTATGGGAGGAAGTGGAACTCTTAGAAAAAGAGGCTGTTCTAGAGGCAGAGAGGGGTAAGCCCATACTTGCTGGTCAAGGTGCCTTCCTTCTCCAGCCTCCAGCCCCGTAGGGAATCCATTCATCTGTTCATCCATCCATCACCTATTTCCCCCCCACCCTCCTCTTTACCCGCCTACCCTTCCTCTCTTCCTCCATCCATCCATCCATCTAACCATCCGCCCACCCTCCCATGTATCACTCCTTCACTTATACCTTCAGGCATCATGCATTCGTTCAGCTCTGTGCCAGGTCCATGCTTGCCTTGAGGAAGAAAAGGTGCCCAGGAACCCAAGTCCAGCTGGGGAGACAGGCTTTCAGCTCAACCATGCGGAAAACGTCCTTCTAGAGGGAGGGCCAGCTGCTCCCCGCAGCGACAAGGAGGCATCTGTCTAGGAGGGAACCTCGCAAGGGTGAGAAGGCATTCAGCACACAGAGAAGGCAGGGCGGGTGCTGCACGCAGGGGGCTGGCGGGTGCGAAGGCTGGGAGGGAGAGGAAGACATTGGAGGACTAAGTCTAGGCATGGAGCCTCTGCCAGACCTCACAGGAAGCCGGGCAGGGTTGGGAAGGTTCCTGGGACTCAAGCTATGATTCGTCCTGCCCCCGGGGGCCTATCCTGCCTTGGAACTCTGCCAGCCAGGCTGCAGCCGGTTGATTGGCCCAAAGATGCCTGAAGAGGAGGGGAAGCTGGGCCATGGTACCCTTAGTGTGTGCCTGTGTGATTTCACAGCCCCCTTCCTGCTCACAAACCCATTTTGTACCATCTGCCCCCTGCCTCCCATGCCCAGAGCACCTTGTGCTGTTGTCAGGAGGGTTAGCTTGGCATGGAGGACTATGGGTGTGGTGAGTGTGGCACCCCAGGAAGCCAGTTTTTGTTGAGGTGATTATCAGCACTCAGGTATGACCTTAGGTGGCATCAGAGGCCCTGCCAGTGTGGGAAGTGCATACATTCTTTATGAGGACACAGAAGGATGGTTGCCACAGGCTGGCAGCGGGACACCAAGGGCAGCTGGTGAGCTGAGGAACAGCCAAGCTGGGGTGATGACACCAGGAGTCAGCCCCTATGGCCTGGGAGGATTTAGCTTCTTGAACAGGCACAGCACCCCCCTGGACGAGAGTGTGTAACACCTATGCGTATGACACAGGCTCCAGCAGTTGGGAGTCAGCTTCTGTCTACACCGCTACAAGCACCAGACAACTTAATCCAGTTTCCTTCCCCCATCTTGGCTAGGGGGTGGTGGTCCTTCTGGAACATCTGGGGCTGTGGAACTTGGTGGAAATCGCTAAGATCGCTAATGCATCCGACCTCCCTTTTATTTTCTCACCTTGTTCCCTCATCCCTCTGATGCTGAGTTCTCCAATCCAATCCCTCCGGGTCTGCCAGGTCACTGGTGCCAGCGCCTGCCTACCCTCCCTCGCCTCCCACATGTACCACTCACTCACCGCCGTCCTTGCCCAGCCTGAGTCCCTTGCAAACCCCTCTTGGCACCCCCATTCATCTCTGCTTTGGTCCCACTCACCCGCTGCCTGCCTGGTGGTGACTGTCGTCCTGTGTCCTCATAAAACCCCAACCATCCACCCACTCTGCACTGTACCCTTGACCCTGCATGTGCCTGCAATGTCATGTGGCCTCGTGGAGCTTGCTTAACTTTATGATCCTCAGCCTCAAGCACTGCCCAGCCGTCCTGCTCTCTTCCCCTGCGCACTACCCCATGCCCCTAGCTGGAAATTTCACCCCCGCCCCTCTTCTGCAGCCTCTAACGTGACCCCTCCCTCCACTCTCAGCTGATGACCTGACAACCCCGCTTCCTGTTTCCCTGAGAACCTAGGAGGGAACTCACCGCTGGAGCTCCCCACCCCCTCCCGTCTCAGGGCCCTCTCCCAGGTTATGGGCGGCTGGTGGGGGCCCCCGTTTAAGGCCAAACTCCATCCCAAGGGCACCAAGGCCCTCCCCTTCACTCTCAGAGTGTGGCCCCAGCAGATTGCTCTGCTCCACTTTTTTTGGAACCCATCACTTCCATTCACCTAAAGCTCCCCTCCCATTTATAGTGTTTTACACCATTTTAAAACCTCTCAGTTCTATTTGCTCATCCGGTTACTGTCCCATTTTTCTGTCGCCTTTGGTGATAAAACTCCCTAGCAGAGTCACCTGTGCTTGTCCCCCGTTCATCTCCTCCCATCCTCTCTCAAGGCTGCTCCAGTGCAGGCTTTTCCGCCGCCCCACTGAGACTGCTCCAGAAAAGGTCAGCTCTGCTCCAAGTTGCTAAAGCTAGTGGTCAGCCCTGTTCCATGCTTACTTGGTCTGGCAGCAGCAGTGGTCACAGCTGGTCACCCTGTCCTCCTTAAACACTTTGGTCATTTGTCTTCCAGGACCTCACACCGGCCTGATTTCCCTCCCATCTTTGAGGCTGCTTTTCAGTCTCCTTTCCTGGGTCCTTGTCACCTGCTGACTGCTGAGTGTCAGAGTGGGCCAGGGCTCAGGCCATAGATCGCTTCTCTGCCTACACTCACTTCCTAGGTGAGTTAATCCAGGCTCATGGCTTTAAGTCCTGCAGTGTGCAGGCTCTAAGACAGACCCAAAGGATACTGGGAAATTAGACTGTGGCTTCCAAGATTAGATCATTAGAGAAACCTTGGCTTCTGAGTGGGAGCCTGCTGGGAGCACAGGTACCCCAACCTGCTGCCACTGGGCCTCTGGAGCCAGCTCGGAGGTGGGGGTAGAGCCATGGGAAGGCAGCTAATTGCCACCATTCACTGCATGCTATGAACTCGCCAAGTCCCCACTACATCACTGTCCTCCCAAGGGCCTCTGAGGCGGGCACTCTAGTCAACCTCACTTTACAGATGAAGTACATCCAGTTACTCGGTCAAGGTCACAGAGGCTGGCACACCAGGGAGCTGAGGTCGGAGTGCAGGAGCAGGGCCGCAGCTCCATCATGAGGAAGGCACAGGCATCCCCTTCTGCCCCTCACAAGAGAGGTGGGACGACGGGGCACAGGAGGCTGGTTTGCCAGCCCAGCCCTGGCGCCTTAAGGACAGAGAGCCCATGAAGATCTGGGCACAGCTTGTGACTGACTCAACAGTCTGTTTTGACTAGCAGTTCCAGGGAAAGTGTGTGTGTGTGCATGAATTAACAGACCCACTAGCACCCTGGGGCCCATGATGCTTTGCTGGGGGACCTCCCCTTGAAAGGGCCTGTCGGGGCTGCTGTCCTGCTGGGAGGTGGCTCTAGCAGGAGTGGCTGTAGGGACTGGGTCAGGGCAGTGCCATGCGTGCTGGGGCCCTGGGCCTGGGCAGAATGCATCTGGGCATCTGTCAGCTCTTTGGTGGCTCAGAGACACTTGGGGAGGGGGCTCTGTAACAGCCTCAGTTTCCTGCTGCCGAGCACCATGGGTGCAGCCACAGGTACTGACTTCCCTGCTGAGGTGAAGGAGGCTTTTAGAGGGAGCAGCTCAAATGGGACATGCCCGTGACTACACGTTGTGGCTAGAAGTCCTTAAACACTTACACCGATTTTAGCTGTGCGCCCAACTGTTGCCTTTCTCAGTGTGGGATGAGTCCCTTCGGGATAATGGCAACACAGTCGTTTGTACAGCTGGGTCACTGGACAAGAACTGGTTGGGAGGGGGGATGGGTGACCCTAGAGCCATCCAGGCAAGGAGGGTGGAGTCTTGGGAGAGGTGGGCAGGTAAGTCAGAGCTCAGTTTAGCTCAGCCTGGAGCTGTGACAAAACCTAGGCTCG
Source organism: Manis pentadactyla (assembly GCF_030020395.1). NCBI lineage: Eukaryota > Metazoa > Chordata > Mammalia > Pholidota > Manidae > Manis > Manis pentadactyla. The sequence continues at coordinate 13,330,636 of NC_080027.1, read as the reverse complement.
CTAATCGAATCTGTCATCAGTCACTGGCCTGGGTGGCATCCCATGAGCCTGGAGCAAGCCAGACCAGGCCCGAGGAGGGGCCACAGACCTGAGCTAAGGCAGAAAGACGGTCATGGTCTTTTCCATGTCACAGTAGAGGATTTCTGCCCAGTGAATATCACCCTTAGGGTTTATGGCGCTTTGAAAAAAATCACCTGAGGGGGTGTGGCCCGGTTCTGCACCTCACTGAGCAGCTGTGCTACAGGATGCCTTCTTTCCTCCCTCTTGGCTGTGTACGTGAGCCATTTCTTGGGTCCTCTGTTACACCGGCTTTGTCACCGTGCCGGCTCTGTCATCTCCCTCATTAAGGTGGTAAAACAAAAACCTCTGCTCTGCCTGTCGTTGCATCAGGAATTACGGGGCTCCTAGAAAGGCTCCCCAGGGCTGGACAGATGCTGAGAGCAGCAAGGCTGGTGGGCACAAGTCCCCGGGCCTGTTGGCTGTGAGGTCAGCCCTGAGGCAGGTAAGGGGACACTCAGACCCTGGGGTGGAGTCGGGGTAGGCGCTGTGGCCCAAGGCAGAGAGAGTCCCAGTGGTGCAGGGGGTAAGGTCTCCAGAGAGTCCCCAGGAGGTGTGGGTGGAGGGGTGGGGGTGGGGTGGGAAAAAGAATTCAAAATCCAGATGCATCTCCAGGCCTTCATGGTGTTGGGTATTGGGCCCTTAGGGGGCTCTCACTGCACCAATACCCCCAACTGAGACTTGACATCAAAGGGGACGACACTCACCTGAGGTCACAAGGTAGGCAGTGGCTCTTCCTGGCCCTCCCTAGTCTCTTTCTGCCCTTTGGAGTCAGACCAGGTGCCTCCATCAGAGGGGAGGGGCAAGGTTCCAGCTCCCTTCCAGTCCGGCCCCAGGGCTTATCACAGGGCCATTGCCCTTGAGGCTGACACCAACCAGACTTGGAAATCCTTCTGGGGTGGGGGAGCCCAGGACCAGCAAACAGAGGGAGGTAGGGGGGCGTCAGAGAGGGCCCACAGACCAAGCTCATTCTGGAGCTGGTGCCTGCCCGCTCCACCCGACTTCCAGGGCCCACAGACACATGGGGGGGCCTCAGCTCAGCTGCAGGGAGTTTACTTCTGGGACCTGGAGAGTTGCTGCTGGACTGGCTTCCCCAGGTTTCTGTGACACTAGTGTCTGTGGTCATGGGGAGTGTCAGGCTGGGTTGCTACAGGCAAGAGAAGCTGGGTGAGTGGCCCTGGGCAGGCTTGTCTGCCCTCCCCACATGACCCTGCATGGAGGCAGGTACACCTGGGTGGCTTAGGCTTCCTCCTGGATGGACCGGCCTCCCTCCTGGATGGCTTCCTTCTGGATGGCCTGGCCTCCCTCCTGGATGGCCTGGGCTCCCTCCTGGATGGACCGGCCTCCCTCCTGGATGGCTTCCTTCTGGATGGACAGGCCTCCCTCCTGGATGGCCTTCACTTCCTTCTGGATGGTGTTCCCTTTCTTCTTCAAGATCTTATGGAACAAGTTGTGCAGGAACAAAGGGTTGCTGTGGCCAGAGGTTGGTAGCCAGCCTCTGGCAGCTCTGCCTAAGGCCCCCTCACATGGGAGCTGAGCTGGGAGGCAGGAAGAACACACAACAAAGGAAGGGGATCCTCACCAGGTTTTGCAGCCTCTTCCCCAGGGTCAGATTGTCTGCTTGGGTAATGCTCAGTGACTCTCGAAGCCTAGTGTTGACAGAGAGAACACCCTCAGCCCCCAGGCCTTTGTCCCAGGTAGCTCTATCCTCCTTCTGCATGAGCTGGCTGACCTGGCATGTCCACCAGACACCAGGGTTTCACCACGTCTTGTCCTGGCAAAGCCACAGGCAGGAAGCAAATTATTCTCCCCCAGTGACTCGCAGCAGTGGCCACAGACAGAGATGCTTTTCCTCTTCTTTAGCAAGGGAAGCACAGGCTGCCTCATCACACACTGGAAATCCTCCCAGGCAGCTTAGGGCTAGCCACCACTGCCCCGCTGGACTGCTGTGGAGGCTGTGGCAGGACTCTGTGGCCCCTGTGGTGTGGAACTAGCCCTGCCTGAGTGCTCTGAGTCAGCGGCTCATGAAGGAAAGCTCTGACCACTCAGATCCGTGGCTGTGGGAGCCAGTGCAGCCCTGCGGGACAGTGTCTCAGTACCCCCACCACCCCAAGGCCTCTGTCTCCAGGCATCACTACAGATAGGCAAGCGGCCATGGGATTACACAGACCCAAGCTCCAGAGCCTGACATCCAGGAAGCAGACCCCCGCCCCACAGACAGAACTGACTCAAGGCTTGGATGATGAAAGGTAGAGGTTCCTTACAGGGACCTATAGACTGCTAAGCAACCAGGTGTGCGGTCCCACTCATGTACGAGGATGCTGATGCTTGGGAGGCCAGTGAGGACATCGGACTAGAACAGTGAGAAGGCAGGAAGAGGGGCAAGTGAACGTGCAAACCCCCGCCATCCAGCCCAGGCCTGAGGTCCTCAAGGGAAAGCCCTGTCACCCTGCCTGCCCTCACCCGCTGGCCTGGCTCACCTCATGCAATCATTCAGCAAGTGGCTGATCTCCTCGGAGGTCCGCCAGGACCCCCAGTCTTCCTTATCCAGGAACCTGCCCTCCTGTAGCTCTAAGTCCCTGGGGTGTGCAGTGAGAGGTGGATCAGGGGGTCTAGAGGCTGGGATGGGGGACGGGGCTGCCCAGCCTGGCTCTTTCAGTCCTGAATGGGCCTCTGCTGCCCGCCCCTGGCCCAGGTCTGAATGTTAATGGGGGAAGAAGTGCCCCCTGCCTCCCTCCCCTTCCTGCACCCACACAGCCTTACTCTTCTGGGTCTTTGGGCTCAGTGGGCTCCTCCGTGCTTAGGAGTGTAAACAAGAAGGTGACGGTGGGCTCTGGCTGCAGGTCCAGCTTTTGCTCGGAAGAAGGCGGCTTTGGCAGAGAAGATGCCATGGTGAGAGAAGTGGTGTGAGGCTGGCAGCCCAGGAGTTGGGGTCCCCCCACGCCCTACAGCAGGATGGTGGGAGCCAAGGCTGAGCATTCAGATCTCCCCGGGGTTAGGGGAGAATTCCTCCCGCCCTCCTGCCACCCCTGTCTGCTGCTGTGGGAGGTGCCGGTACTTCCTGTCACCTTCATGCCGGGCTCCCCAGAGACCTGAGGGTCTTCTAGCTTCTGCTCCTCCACAGGCTGCAGCATCTCGATGGACGGAGAGTGAGCTCTCTCTCTGCCCCTGGGAGACTGAGAGAGACAGAAGCCCGGTTGGTGAGCCACTTCGCCATTCTGCTGGCCTCCCCTTCCCAGTGTCCTCTGGTTTCCTTGGGACAGCCTCTAGCCTGCCTCAGCCTCCACCACCAGCTTCCATCCAGCAAACCAGATCCCGCAAAGTCAGAGTTACCGGATTTAGCAAATAAAATACAGGACACCCAGTGAAATCTGAATTTCAGATGAAAAACAAAATACTTTAAAAAGTATAAGTGTATTCTGGGCAATGTTTGAGATATACATTAAGAAATGATTCATTGTTTATCTGAAATTCAAATTTCACTGAGTGTCCTGTCCTGTATTTTATCTGGCAGCCCCACCAATGCTACATGCTAACAACATTTTACAGACTGAATCACTGCAAACTAGGTGGGGGCTGAGGAGCAGGGAGGTGGAGATGGCACTGTTTAAAGGAATCCTAGAGAAGCTTTTAAAGAACTGGAGAATCCCTGCATTGTTGGTGTAGAAATCACTGGTCATTTGGACATGGGAGAAGCAAACAGTGCCGCACTCAGGAGCCTCCGTTGTGGACACTCGTTTCTAATCCACCTCATATTCCACTCTTCTTAATAAGCCTCTGCTCAGACCTGCTAGGAGCCACTCCCTGACACCATCCCCATCTGTCCCCATGAGACAGGGACCGTAGATGTAGTCAGAGTAGGGTGAGGGCCTTGGGAGGGGGCAGGGCAGGATTCTGCAGTCAGAGCAATGTAACTACATGCAAGGAAACCCCCTCTGCTAAAACTCTATGTTAAACATTGAGCTCTAGAATCATTCTTCAGTGAGATCAGTTAATGTTCCCCAGATAAAGAAGAGTAGCACATGTTTTATTATGCTAATCATTTGTAACCATGTGTAAGATTCACTTTAGCATACTAAAAGGCCCAGGCCTATGTGTTGTCTTTCCTCCTTCAGATCTGACAAAGTGATTTTGCAAACTGAGCAACTGACTTAGCATGCAGACCCAGCAGTAGACGGCATGGTAAAGGGCAGGAAGAATTCCGTCTTGAAGATAAGATTGCATTTTAATACCCAGGAAGTTCAAGAGGCAAGATTCTTTAGCAAGTAGATAATACCTCGGCCCACCTTGGGGGCTGGGCAGGCAGCCTTTTGATGTGCTCCGGGACCAAGACGCCGGTATCCCAGAGAGAAATCAAGGCAGGAAATTCCTTACAGTTAATTTTCAATATTCAGGGACCACTTAACAAGTCCCCACCCCTAAGTATTTTGATGTTCTCGAAAAATCCTCAACTGCCTATAAAACCCCCTAGACAACGCACCACTACGGACTCTCTTGTCCCCTCCAGGTGTGAGCTGGGAGCTCGGTCCTTTCACTTTATCTCTAAATACAAGCCTGTACCTTGCTTTCCTCCCTTGACTGTTTGTGAAGCTCATTCTTCGGCTCTGCAAACAAGAACCCCGGCATCAATGTGAGGCAGAGAGCAGCCTGGCAAAGGTCTGGCATGGGCCTTGTGGCAGCTACGGCCTAGAGTGGTTCTGTGGGCCTTCAGACTGGACATGTGGCCCCTGGCCTCAGCCCTTAAGTCCTTATAAGCCCTGTTAAGGAGTCTGGATGCCCCCGAACCACCAGGAATTTGGACAGCAAAGAAGAAATAATGCTGGCTAATTTGAGCAAAAAGTTTAAGATGTGGGTAAAATTCTAACATTTCCAGAATATCTCACCTGGCTTTAGTACATCTGCATATCAACAGACGTTCAGAGGTGGAAAAAGTTTGGCTTTAGTGTATTTGTATCATTCCTCAGGGGTGGAGAGGTTCATTTCCATATCAATGGGTAATTACCTGGGCAAGGAGGGCTTATTTACCTGGGCAAGGAGGGCTTATCCGTACCTGAGAGGAGAGGGGGAGGGCCGGTTTTGCTTCTACTGGAGCAGACGTGCTGGACTGCAGTTTGTAAGCAATAAACGGATTTTAAACTATTTCTCCCTTTGACTGATTTCAGTTTTTAGAGGTGTTTTGCCCCGGGATTTTCTCTCCCTGGACTTACAGCAACCATCATGACTACCCATCTTCAGTACATTCTCATCTTCCCACAAACCCTGTCCCCAAGACACACTACCTCCCCGAGCCCCGAGCCCCCAGCTGCTAGCAGCCCCCCTCTATGAACTGATTACTCCAGGTTTTTCAGGCAAGTTGGATCTCACAGCACTTGTCCTTTTGTGTCTGGCTCATTTCACTTAACCTGCTTTCAAGGCTCATCCATGTTGTAGCAAGTGCAGGAATTTTATTCCTTTGAAGGCTGAATAACATTCCATCATATGCACTGCATTTTGTTTATCCACCATCCCTCAACAGACATTTGTGTTGTTTCTGCCTTTTGGCTACTGTGAGCAATGTCTGAACATGGGTATATAAATACCTCTTGGGATGTTTTCAGTTCTTTGGGGTATTATACCAGGAAGTGAAATTGCATCAGAGTTGTATGCAAGGTACAAGCACGATCTATTTTCTCCCAGGAAATTCATTCCGGCCACTGTGGACAGTCTGAGGAGGCAAGATGAAAGGGATGGAGACCAGCTAAAAGGCCAGTGCAACTGTCCAGTGGGACAGAGGGATGTGGCAGAGGTTGGGGCTGACGGGGAGGGGGAGATAGAGCTGCAAATGACCCCAAGGTTTCTTGCTGTGAGACTAGGTTGGCTGGTGGCAATGCTAAGGGCAGGGAGAGCACGAGGAGAGGCGAGCTGGTGGGTGAGCTGAGTTTGACATGACTTCTAAGTCAAGATAAAGTTCTAGAAGACGGCTTAAGATTCTGGTTTGAAACCCAGGAGAGATGTGGTTGGAGGTAAAGACTGGCAAAGCTTGAGCAAGGAGGTGACCCAAAGGGCCTGAGGTTTTCTGGAGAGAGCAAGCAGATTGGGAAGAGGGTCCAGGACTGAACCTGGGTGTCCGGCCATTTCAGGGAAAGCTGAGAGGGGCCAGCAGTGTCATGGCCCAAGGGGTGCTCTCAGCCCAGTCTGCAGCTCAGGCACTAGGGGATCACCGGTTACTTCTGCCAGGCCAGTAAACGGAGTGACGTGGGAACCCGGAGTAAATGGGACAGAAGCAGGACACAACTTTGGGACATTCTTCAAGGAGCTTAACCCTCAGAGGAGTATTGATAATAGCTAAAAACATGCTGGTTAAGACTTTTTTGGTTGTTTTTTAAACAATAAAATGAACACTGTTTAAGAGGGGTAGCAAAGAGAAGCAAGGTCTCAAAGATGAGAAAACCGGATCGGAAGCCGAAGTGGAAAGTTTGGCCTTGTAGCGGGGAACACTCTCCCCTGGGTCGGGAGAGATAGGAGGGGGTTTTGGGGAGTCCGTGTGGAGAATTTAAGAATTTAAAAGCCTTGACTTGTTCTGACACAAGGACTAGGGAGCCAGGACAAGTGTAAGAAGAATGAGATGAAGGGAGACGAATGTGTGCCATCTACATGGGGTCCCTGGGCCTCCTCAGACCAAGGGGAAGAATCCCCAGCACTCTGCTCCTTTGACCAGCTCCCCAGGGGATTCTGCACCCAGTGCTGTAGAGGGGCCCGGCCAGGCTGGTGTGAGGAGCTCCTGGTCACAGGAGCCTGACAGGGAGGTGGGCAGGAGAACAAGGGCTGGACTGGCGGGTGGGTGTTGGCCCCAGGCACAGCCACTGAAACACTTCACAGGTTCAGCCGAGACCCGACCTCTTTCCTCCTGGGACAGGAGAGGCTGGGACTCCTTTGAGGCCTTTCCAGGCAAGCTCTGCCTTGAAGACGTGGGTGTGGGCAGTTGGACAGAAAAAACAGACACGGGTGCAAGGCTGTATCTACCATAGGGCCACTGGAGGCGGGCCAGCAGCTCCCGTCCAAAGGGACAGTCCTAGTGACAGCCCAAAGGAGGCCCGGCTTCCTGGCTTCACTTGCCTCACACCCTCAGCTCTGCCTTTGAGTCCACGGAAGAAACAGTTCAGGAACAAGCAGAAACTATAATCAAAAAAAATTTTAATTTGAAAAAGAACCCCCAATTTTCCCTTAAATTCCACATTCTTAGTTTTTCAGGGACAGAGAGAAGTTTGCAGTGACATCAACTCAGTATCATCTAGTTACTCCTGACTCTGCAGAACTAAGACACTTCCCACCAGCCAGTAAAGCCAAGAATGGTGCAGGTGAAGTCCAGCGCAGACAGTGTCTGGGCCACCCTGGCAAGGGGGTTTGCTTGCAGGGTCTGCCAGTGCATGAAGTATCAAAGAGGTAGCCTGGGATTCCCAGGCCTTGCAAAGGGTTTCATCAAGACCCCAACCAAGGAAGCAGCCCTCTTCCCTAGTGCTCTGCTATCCACTGGCCCCCCCGTGCTCCTCTCAGCCTCTACTTCCATGAACTTGTAAATGTGAAAAGGTGCAACAGCCTATGGCCTATGGCAGGAGTCGTGAAAGCACTCCTTTCACCAGCAGTGAGAAAAGAGCAGCAGGCTGGGGAGGAGGGTTCCCTGGAGACAATGGGATGACATCCCCTCTGCCCAGGCCGACTCCCAGCAGCTCCCTCACAGGAGCACACTAAGGGAGCTAAAAGGCAAAACCGCTCTTGACCGACCCTGCCCCTTCCTGGAAAGTGAGAAAAGCTTCCCGGAACTAGGACAATTCCTGTTTTTCTTCTAGAGCAGAGCCGACTCTGTGTACTTTATTTTCTAGGAAATGGGTGTGAGTGTCAGAGGGGTTGCCTCCTACCAGAGGACCCTCCCAGCTCCGGGCAAGGTGTACAGTCGATGTCCCAAGACTCAGGTTCAATGGTGCCTGGAACCTGGGCACCTAGCGGCCACACCTGGAAATGCCCCCTCTTTGTCCCAAGCAGCCACTGCTGTCAGCCTGGTATTAACCAAATCTCTCAACATCAGAACACAGAACTATAAAGCAGAGTTCTACATAGCACACACTAATGGTCTGAGACCCAACCAAGGCCTCGTACCCTCCTTCAAAACGTAAGACTCCAGAGGCGGAGGGTCCAGCTCCTTCCTCACAGGGAGAACTGTCCCCAGTCTACCAGTTCTCACCTGGACCACGCACAGAATCTAAGAGGAAACCCAAGCCTGTTTAGGTAGATGGGCTTGTGGCTGGGAACCAAGCCAACAGAAGGCAACACAGCGGGGACAGCCAGCAGCCAGCCATGGCCCTTGGTACCCTCAGCCAGCCCTTTAGCCTCCTCTGGCTGCGATCCTCTGGGAGGCAGGGAGGACAAGATGATGGGTCACTGACTACAGACAGGACACCATTGTGTGGCCGGGCCAGGTGGGCCCCCTCTCCTGAGGTGAGGTGGCTGCTGCTATGACACAGGCCATCAGAGGACAGGCCGCACATGTGGCAACAGAACATGCACAGGTAATGAGGCCAGGGGAGGGACCCCAAGTGTCTTCTCCACAGGCAGAATGGGCTATGTACAAGGGGACAGGGGAGAGCCTGGCCGGGTGCACCCCAATGCATCTCATTCAACCAGGAGATCAAACTGCTCAGCAGCTTCGAACTCTGCATTCATGGCCGCAGCCCACTGATCCAGCTCCGATTTCTGGGGGAAGAGAAATGAATGGCAAGTGAGTGGGGAGGGGGCATGTTGGCTGCAGCATCTCTATCCATACCCTGCAGGTGCTGCCTTTCCCCAGCAACAGCTGGAGCTGAGCCCCGGCCTGGCCTGGGTCCCATGTCTCCCAGCGTGCCTGGCGTGACGGCAGAGGAAGGACCCTGCCCCCTCACTCACCAGGATCTCCGGCACCTTCTTCTTTCGTTTCTCTTTCACGACTGGGGGGGAGATTCCAGGGAGAGTCGTGTCTGGGGCCCAGGTCTTCTCAGGGACCTTGGGGGCCTCAGGTAACTTTGAACACACCACAGGCGAGACTCCAGCCAAGTCTCCTGCCCCCGGCAGCCCCTCAGAGCCAAAGCAGGACCGGCGGCCTGGGGTGGAGGTGGAAGCAGAGCCCAGGGTCTCCAGTCGACTGTAGGACCGCCGGACTTTCTTGGACATTTCCACGTCTCTGGCGTCCAGGTCTCCCTCCCTGGAGTTGGACTCAACATTGAGGGTGCCCAGCACAGGAGTGGGGGTAGGAGTGACAGGGATACTACAGGTCTGGAAGAGGTCTTCCCCAGGAGGCTCCTTGCCAGGAGGGTTGTTTTCCTTCTCCAAGAAAAAAGCAATCTGTGCCAGGACAGAAGAGAGAATGCTTCCCTGTTACTCAGCTATATTACTTCCAGAGAGGCCTGAGATTTAGGGTGGGGACAAAGACCCACAGGACACTTCTAAAAGGAAAAATGATGGCTCAGGCAGCAGATCTGACCCTCAGACAGACGTGGGGAGGGGAAAGAAAGAACAATCCATCATTGCCTTGGAGCCCACTTGTTTCATGCAAGAGTACTTAACACCATCTGCTGCCGGCTGTCTCCACAACGTGACTGGCATCTAGCCACCTCTAACTGATGTAAGCTCCAGTACATGTCACTGTCATCTAGACCAGCTCCACAACCTCACGGCTCGTGGGGTTCCACCCTGCCCTCTGTGGTCCATCTGTCACACAGCTGGTGATGATTTTCCTAAAATGCCAATCCCATCAGTAAGTTCCTTTGATCAACTGTATGGTTCTAGGCACTGGGAGTACAGCAGGGAATAAAGTCCCTTTCTCCATGGAGCTTCCATTCTAGCAGGGGACACATATAACAAATTGGGCAAATCATGTAGTTTGTTAGAGGCATTAAGTGCTTTGGGTAAAAACAAAACAGGATATTGGGGGTGACTTGGAATTTTAAATAGATGGTTTTCTTTATGGACTCCAGGTCTCTGTAAACATATCTTCTCTTGCCCAGAACACTACTTGTCTTTAGCAGACTCATTTTAAACATTTCTTCTGTGAAACATTCCCTGAGCCACTTGGACTGGTTAGGTGCTTCACAGCATCTAGTACTTTCCTCACCACACTTGTTATTTGTCCTTCCTGCCACTTGACTGTAAGCCTCATGAACTCCTAAAGACAGCTAGTATTTCTCATTCATTCTACCTTCAGGCATAGATTTGCAAATTGTTTCAAGATACAGATGGTCCCTGACTTAATGATGGTTCAGCTTATGATTTTTTAACTTAATGATGATGCAAAAGTGCTACACATTCAGTAGAAACCATACTTCAAATTTCGAAATTGTATCTTTCCCCCGGCTAACAATATGCAGTAAGATATGGTGTGATGCAGGGCAGCAGCCTTGAGATGCAGTAACTGTCAGCCATATAATCACAAGGGTAAACAACTGATTGACATACTTACAACTATTCTCTACCCACACATCCATTCTATTTTTCACTTTGAGTACAATATTCAGTAAATTATGAGTTATTCTATACTTAATTACAAAATAGGCTTTGTGTTTGATGATTTTCCCCAATTGTAGGTTAATGTAAGTGCTCTGAGCACGTTTAAGGTAGGCTGGGCTAAGCTATGATAGTGGACAGGTTAGGTGCATCAAACGCATTTTTGATGTATGTCATGGATTCCATTAAACTAAACAGATGAAAATGAACTCACCCTAGGGCTCCTTCGAGGCGTGTGGTCAGATGGGATCTGTGGAGACAACACTTACTGATCATATAGCAGGGTCCCAATTTTGGCTCCCCAGCCACAACCCCTCTCTTCACCCTCACCTCTACAGTATGGGCTACTATCTTCTTCAAGACGATGGGCTTTCTGACTGGAGCCGCATGGGGTGCCTGGAGAAGAGGGGTGAACGTGAGCTCTACATTAGTCTAGGGGCCTCCGGATGGGGAACTGGGCAAGCCAGGGCTTACCTTCGGCCAGGTTTCAGGGAGGACGCCCGGGAGATCAGAGCCTGATTTCCGCTGGGTCCTCCGCAGAGACTTAGGAGATGGGCTCCCAGGCCCTGTAAAGAGAAAACAGTTGTAGGGGAGGGGGAGGACTCTAGACCTCGGAGCCTGAGAACAGGTTCTGGAGAGAGCGAGAAGGGTCTCCAAAAGCCCTCTGGGGGCGCCTTCCTGGAGCGGGGGGCGAGCCTCCTAGGGAGGTGGGGGAAGGGCTTTCCTCACGGGACTGCGTCCCTTAAGTGGCTCGGCCCCATTCTCCCGCGCGCCCTCCGCTCACCAGAGCGCTGGGCGGCCCCTCCGGACCGCGTTCGTCTCTCGGACATATCTGGCCTTGGTCTCGATCTCCTTTTCCTGCTCCTTCACCTCCTCCTGCTCCTTCGCCGCTGCCGCCGCCGCCGGGGCTCGAGCCAATGAGAGGGTAGCCAGAGGCACAGGAGTTCGAATTACCCGCCCTACCTGGGAGGAAGCGGAAGTGACGAAGGCGGGAGGGCAGCCGTGCACGCGTCACCCTTTTCTACTCGTCTTCACGTATAGCGACATCAGGGGCGGGGCCAGTGTCGCGCTGGCGTCCTCAGAGCGCGCCGCACCCGGAAGAGACGTGGCAGCGGAGGAGTAATAGGAGCTTCCCGAGGAGGAGAGAGCAGACCCGGGGCTCTGCTAAGAGCGGTGTCTGTCCTTCCGCGCCTCGAACCGGTGCTCGCGCCGTCGAGACCGGTGCGGCGGGTCGATCAGTAACACGGAGAGTGGGGTCTGTGGAGAAGACGGGGGCGGGACTTGGAGGGGTGGGGCTCAGTGGGGGCCCTTGGGGGCGGGGCGGTGGTATCCGTGGGACACTGGTGGAGGGACCTGGCTTGGGTGGGATCCAGAAGACGTTAGGGGTCTTAGGAGGCAAGATTTATGTAGGGGGCGTGGCCCGGAATGAAGAGGGGCAGGCGGCCGGAATTTGGGGGTGGAGCCAAGATGAGGCGTGTAGGGGAGTTAAGAGTGGAAACGAACCGGGCTGGTAGAGTGTCTAGTGGCAGCTAGTAGAACCTGGCCCCCCACCAACTCAGACCCCTTCCTCAGGGTCGGCTATGGGGCTTTGCAAGTGCCCCAAGAGGAAGGTGACCAACCTGTTTTGCTTCGAACACCGGGTCAACGTCTGCGAGCACTGCCTGGTAGCCAATCACGCCAAGGTGGGGCCATCAGGGGAACACCTGAGTAGGGCCCTGAGTAGACAGTCAGTATTGGTTTTATCCAAAATCCAATAGAGCCTGGCGCTAGAATGGAAGCTCCATGAGGGCGAGGACTTAGTTTGCTTTGTTCCCAGCTCATATCCCCAGCCATTAAGACAGAATCTGGCACACACTATGTGCTCAATAAATGTTGATTGATCGAATAAATGAAAGAATGAGTCTCCTCTGTGATGAGATAAAAAGAGACAGTTGGGCCTTGAAGAGATGGGCTTTGGAGCCCCTGCTCCGGTTGTGACCTTTCTCTCCCACTCCAGTGCATCGTCCAGTCCTACCTGCAGTGGCTCCAAGATAGTGACTACAACCCCAATTGCCGCCTGTGCAACATACCCCTGGCCACCCGGGAGACGACCCGCCTCGTCTGTTACGGTGAGGCCTGGGCACCTTGAGGGGATAAGGAAAGGCCCAAATTGGTGACTGGTTTCCAGGCCCTCCCTAAGCAGCAAGACAGTGAGACCCCCAAGCCTGGGAGGCTGGAGCTCCAGATTATAGTCCTCCTAGTTACACCTGCTGTGTAGCCCAGGCAAGTCATTTTCCCTTTCTAGGTCTCAGTGTCTTCCTAAAAATTAAAGCTCCTAGTTTCTTCTTTGCCAGTGTTGAGGGTTGAGCAAGAGCCAGTCAAACTTGTGGGTGTGGTTGTGGCTGTGGGCAGTAGCATGGGACTTTCAGACATTTAGAGTCCATTGCTAATACCCAGATTAAACAGAGAAAGTGAGTTTCCCATAATAAAGTCAATGAAAGGGAGTGGGCAGATACCTTGACTTAACTCTAGATTAGGAGTCTTAGTTCCACATTTTGAAGGAGCTAGTGCAGTAGAATGAGTTCTACGTATGTTTCTTGGTGTCAATGTGTGTGTATAATATGTGCATAAATTTAGTGTGTATGATGTCTTTCCATTGTGTGTGTTTATTAGTACTTGAGTAATGGGTAAATTGTGTGAACATAGGTGCTATGGGGTTGCAGGAGAATGTGTGGGTGAGGGTGCTTGAGTATTAACAAACGTATGAGAGTATCGATGTGTATACATGAGAGGGTGCCTGGAAGTGTAGCTACAGGGATGGCATTTGTGTTTGGTTATGCATATACAAGCACATGTATGTTTGTGCCCAAGAATGTGTACGTGTGCCTGTGTGTATGTCTAGGAATCTTTTCTATAACCGTTCTTGATTAACTGTTAGCCTGAGGAGCTTGTGATGGGTGCAGGTCCAGAGAGGACTCACTGAAAGGGGTAGGTAGCATTTTCTTCCCTCCCGCCCTGGCCCTCTAGTGGGCTGAGGAGCTTGGTAGCATCTGCCATGACTTAAGACAGTGGTAGCTAAGAAGGCCGAAGTCTTAGGGAACACTGATGAAATGGACCTGGGTAGGGTAGAGATGGGAAGAAGGCTCTGGGCTTACTAGAATGTGTGCATATGTCCCTGCAGTGGGCTGGGAGCTGTTGCTGAGCTGGGGGTCCTAAGTGTCTTCCTCACGCCTCTCCTTCCCTGTCTCATGGGCCCTAAGATCTCTTTCACTGGGCCTGCCTCAATGAACGTGCCGCCCAGCTACCCCAAAACACGGCTCCTGCTGGCTACCAGTGCCCCAGCTGCAGTGGCCCCATCTTCCCCCCTACCAACCTGGCTGGCCCCGTGGCCTCTGCACTGAGAGAGAAGCTGGCCACAGTCAACTGGGCCCGGGCAGGACTGGGCCTTCCTCTGGTGAGAGTCCCTCTGTCTGTCTGACCATCCATCTACCCTGGGTCCCACTTGGGCCAGCACTGGGCAGGCTGGTGATACACGTTCCTTCTCCAGATTGATGAGGTGGTGAATCCGGAGCCTGAGCACCTCAACACCTCTGACTTCTCTGACTGGTCCAACTTTCATGGTAAGTTGTGGTCTCACCTGCTTTTGGAGCCCCTGCCTCCTCACTCTGCTGACCGCTGTATTCCTGCCACAGCCAATGGTACCCCTGAACAAGACGAGCTAGCCAGTGCTTCTGCTGCCCCAGCCTTCTACAGCCAAGCCCCCCGGCCCCCCGCTTCCCCAAGCCGGTCAGAGCAGCACACAGTGATCCACATGGGTAGTTCGGACCCCTTGCCTCACGGTGAGCCGGGGGATCATCCAGGCCGGAGGAGGGTGGAAAGGGAGTTGGGTACTTTGGGTGGAGGGACCTCAGGGGTCCAGAGACCCACCTGGAGGGACCCTTCCTCACTCAAAGTACAGGCATTACCTCCCCCCACTTCTGAGGTGCTCTGTCATGCTGGGAGGGGCAAGGACCTCCTGCCCTCCCCACCTCTCACCCTGCTGCAGGCCAGTTTGCCTGAGTCTGTGGATGCCGGTGGGTCTGCCCCTGCAGCCTCAGCCCCAAGGAAGGTGTATGACACGCGGGATGATGACCGGACACCAGGCCTCCACAGGGATTGTGATGATGACAAGTACCGTCGCCGGCCTGCTCTGGGCTGGCTGGCCCAGCTGCTCAGGTAAGTGGAGTCTGGTGGGCAGGATGCCAGGGAGGAAGGGGAGAGGAAGGGAGAGCCAGAGGCCTGTGTGCAGTGGTTTCATGACAGGAGGGGCTTTAATAACGAGCTGGTGTCAGGGCTCAACGGAGAGGCCTTGACTTGGCAGGAGAAGGCTTGGGTCCACCCCTCTCTGGGGCTGTTTCCTCATCTGCTCGGTATGGGTTTAGACTCATGCTCTCTGAGGCTCCTTCCTGCTCCTAACGTTAATGACTTTCCCATGCCTGACACGTCCTGTTTCCAGAGCACAGCATTGCCTCAGCTGGTTGGTGCTCACGGTCGCCTAGGTGGAGGGCAAGTGCAGGGGTGTCTGCCCTGTGGCACACTTGAGGAAACAGGCTCAGGGATGGTGGTGTCAGGGTCAGAAGGCGGGTGTCCTGACTGGGGCTCCTCTCTGGGCCATGGGGGCTGTCAGGGACTGGGGGCCTGACCTGACTTTCCCCTCATCCCCCAGGAGCCGGGCAGGATCTCATAAGCGGCCGCTGACCCTGCTCCAGCGGGCGGGGCTGCTGCTGCTGCTCGGGCTGCTGGGCTTCCTGGCCCTCCTGGTCCTCATGTCTCGTCTGGGCCGGGCTGCGGCTGACAGTGATCCCAACCTGGACCCGCTCATGAACCCTCACATCCGTGTGGGTCCCTCTTGAGCCCTTGCTTGTGGCTGGGCCAGTCTAAGACCTGGGGGCCTGAGGAGGGGACATGTGCAGGTCTGGGCGCCCTCCTCTGCTCCTCTCCCTCGAGCCTGAGACACTAAGATCCCAGGCCCAAAACCGAGTCCACCAGTGTGGCTGCAGGCTGGGCCTGGGGTCCCTGCAAGTCAAACATCTGTCTTGACCTGCTTCCCTGGGTCTCTGCCTCCCACCCTGCACCCCACAAAGGAGCTGACAGGTGGAAATAAATGACAGACTTTATTAAAACACAGAAGCCTCCTCTTCCTTCGCCCTTTGCAGCCCAGTCCCCAGACCTCAGTGGTTCTCCTCCCGGTACTGGATGGCCAGAAACTCCAGGGACAGGCGGCTGAAGAACATGGCTCCATTGAGCACTGGATGGAGGAGAGAGCCCCCATCAGCCTTCCCAGCCCCTTCCTGTTGCATTTCAGGATTCCAAAGCCCTTCTTCCTTAGGGTATCCCTCCCCCACTCACTCAGGGTGGTCAGGCCAAAGCATCGAAGAAACTTGTCATCTGTCATCTCAGCATAGAGTGACCCCGTGGCGGCCCAGCAGATGCTGATAACCTGGGAGAACTGTAGGCCCAATCTGGTGGGAGAGTGGCCCCCTAACAACAGTGGGGTTTCCATCAGCCCCTGGGCCTCCCCCCATCAGCCCTTGAGCTGCTGCCCCAGCCTACCATCAGGACAACTGTGTAGCGGAAGCTCATGCGATCATAGTGGTGGGTGATGCAGAAATGGTGCACGTCACTGGCAAAGACACCCAGGTGTATTAAGAAGAGCATCAGCGCAGCCACACTGAGCACCATGCCTTGCGGGAAGAAGAGAACGGCCATGTGGTCCCGCCACCGCATCCTAGCAGTAACGGCAGGTCTGACAACAGAGCTTGAGCAGGCTGACACTGCCCAGGAAAAGCAGCTGACCCCCGTGGTTCTAGAGTGCACAGTCTGGAATAACAGTGGGACCCTAGACCCAGGAGAACATTGGAAGGGACAAGATTCTAGAACAGGCTGGTTCCAGCCAATACCAGAGTGTTTCATGGGTGGCGGGGACCTCTGAATTGTGGAGAGGTGGTGGCCTAAAAGATCAGTTGGGGCCTGTCGTGTTGATGAAGGGACAGAGTCCCTCATCATCCCACCTGGCACTCTGTGCTCTTGTGAGTCCTCTCAATGGTTCAACAAGAGGAGGTGGTGTGGGTGCATTCTACAGATGAAGATATGGACTCCAGAGAAGTGAAGCGGCATGTCCGAGGCCCACAGCTAGTCTTAGGCAGAGAGATCAGGACCCAGATGTAAAGCTAGAAGGCATTGCCAGGTGAGGGAGGCCTGGGCTGGGAGGAACTAAGGGAAGAGACAACAGATTTCCCCTAGCTGTCCTGGGACCTTCCTCATGCTCCCCTTGTCTCCCACCCCAGGTGTGCCCAGATAGCAACTGGCTTCCCCATTCTCTCCCCAGACGTTTTTTCAGGAATTGATGCTGACCAGCTTTTCCCTCTCTGCCACCTTCCAGCACCCAGAGTGTTTTCACACCCATCATCTCTATCATTCCAAGAGTTTCAGGAGAAATCTGGGGCTGGTGGCCTGAAACCTGTTTAACACAACAAGTCTGAGGGACAGAGAGGGATTTTCAGCTTCAGCTTTCATAGCCAATGAGGAAGGGAGTCCGTGCTGAGAGATTCGACTCTACCAAGGCTGTGGCAGGGCAGGGACCGTCGGAGGCCAAGAAGATAACATTTCCTCCATTCGTGTAAGAGCAAAACTCCAAGACTATCAACAAAATAAGCCAGAAAAAAGGCCAGAAATGGTGTGGAGGGAGATGAAAGAAAGCTCCTAGGAACTAAAGTAGAAGAGGGGAGACTTGATCTCTATCCTATTGCTTCCTGCCTGCCTTTCTGCCCCAGAAGTTAGTTCCCAGATGAGGCCAAGTCCTGAAGTCTCCCCCGTGGAAGCAGTAGGGTTGCAGCCTGACCTCCTCATCCGTGCTTGCTGCCCAGTGTCCATCACAGCAGCCCCTTGGACCCCCATTCTAACACATTAAAGGGGTGATGCCCCAAGGCCCAGCTGTGGTCCTCACTGTTGAAATAGTTGTTTGCATCTCAGAGTTCATGGGAATACACTTGAACTTTTACACATGAGGGCTTCTAGCTCAATGCCATTTGAAAAATTTTCCAAGTAGTGTGTGAATATGTTCTTGTAAAAAATTTACATAATACACAAGTATACAGAGGAAAATGTAGTTTCCCTCCTCCACCCCCACCCCGACAGAAGTAACCCCTTCAACATTTTGATGAGTGAGCATCTTTTGGGTCCCTTCTTGATGTATTTTCATGTATTAAAATGTTCATATACATGCAGCATTTTAAAACATTAAAATCACTGATGTATTATCAAAGTATAATTTTAAGAACATTAGTATCTACAGAATGAACATATAACTAAGATGTACTAATTCATCAGTGAGGGGTCTCCCTCAATAAGGTGGTTACACATCATGGGGAGCTGGATAGGACAGGCACTGAAAGGGGAGTGTTAGAATATGATTACTAGGTGAGATACAAAATTACTTGATGTTCTGCAGGGCAATAAAAATCACAACTTTTGAGGTTATTTTTCCTACTGGATATAAATGTTCTGCATCTCTCCTAGACAATATTGACTTGTAATTTCAGTGTCAACCCTTAATAGTAAATAGCAAAATCAAATGTACGTTCCTGTAGTAATTAAATAATCCTTGGTGGGCTTGCTTGTGAAACAATGCCCCCGTGTGACACTGGGATGAAAGACAAAATGATCCTAAGTCTAGCTAACATCTAGCTATATTCTTGGTCTTTTTTCTAAGCTGTGGATAATTTTTCTTAACAGTATTCTGTGTAACTTCTTAAGTTTATAGACTTCTTGGAGTAGGTTTAAATCTTCATACTCTTCAGTTTTGAAGATTATGGCTTCATAGGCTGAAATCTTCATTAAGTATTTTTGAACAGTCTCTGTACACCCTTCTAAACATAGTTCACACATCGCTGAACACAGATTCAGGGGTCAGCAAACTTTTTCTGTAAAGGACAACATAGTAAATATTTTAGGTTTTGCCAGCCATATAATATCTGTTGCAAATACTCAATTCTGCTGTTGTAGTGCCAAAGTAGTCATAGATAATATGTAAACAAAGGGGCATGACTGTGTTCAAATAAAACTGTAAACATATAATTTCACACAATTCATGATTTTATGAAAATCATTTAAAAATTAAGATATAATTGACATATTAGTTTCAAGTGTATGACGCAATGATTCGATATTTGTATATACAGTTGCCCCTTGAACAACATGGGTTTGAACTGCTCGGGTCCACTTATATGTGGGTTTTTTTTTCAATACTGTATTTTAAGTGTATTTTCTCTTATTATTATTGTAACATTTTCTCTAGATTACTTTATTGTAAGAATACAGTATATAATACATTTAACACACAAAATATGTTGTTTGACTCTTCATGTTATCTGTAAGGGTTCCAGTTGACAGCAGGCTATTCATTAAGTTCTTGGGGAGACAAAATAGGTGGATTTTTGAGGGCAGAGAAGTTAGCACCCTCAACTCCCATGGTGTTCAAGGGTTGACTGTACTTCAAAATAATTAGTTATCTGTGACCATACATAGAAAATTTCTCGTGATGAGAACTTTTAAGATCTACTCTATGATTCTATCAATTTCACATAATTTTCGCATGTCATGATATGTCGTTCATTTTTTTTCTTAGCCATTTAAAAATGAAAAAAAATTCATTGCTCACAGACCATTATGATAACAGGTTTGGCCCTCAAGACCCTGTTGTTTCTATTTCAACCCCTCTTGCCCAGCCCATCAGAGGTGATCAATGTTTCCAGGGCTACCGTTGCTAAAGTCGTTTTCTCCATTCACACTCAGCGTGTCTCAATTTGAACCCCATGTCATTCCCTGTCCTCTAAAACTTCCGTGAACAGCTGCACCTTTGTCCAAATTAGAAAACTGAGACTCATCCTCAACACCTCCACCCACCCCCTCAGCACATCCCATCAGTCACTTAAAATTTGTGAGTTTGTCTTCCAGGCATGGTATCTTTAAGTGCACCAGAACTATTTGGGGATTTGTTAAAAAGAAGCTAGGTCTCGGGGGAGCCCAGAGTCCCATAACGCACCACAGGTAATTTTGCAGGCAGGATATACGTCAAGGGACCAAGCCTGGAGAAACATTGCGCTAGAGGCACCCCGCACGGCGTACTGTACGCGCATTTAATCCTCGCAGCCTCCGGGTGAAGTTGGCACCCCAATTTTAGGAGTGGGAGAAACTGAGCCGCTGCCCAGGTAATGGGCAGTGGCAGGATGCCAAGCACAGGTTCTCAGCTCATCGCCTGTGCTCTGTCCATTGCATCCAGGGACATATTCTGCTGGCCCTGGCCTGAGGGGCTGCGGGGTTGGGAGCCACGAACCCCGTTCCTTCTGGGATGGCAGCAGCCCGACCAGTTCCACAAAATCTTCCACCTGAGAAGCTGGGGGAACCCAGGTTCTCCCGGAACCTCTTCGCTCGGGAAGGAAAGCTGCAAGGAACACACTATTCTAAGGACCCAGGGTGCGGGGGGACGTTTCACCTGAAGGACTGCCTCGTTTCAACAACAACTTTATGACTCCCGGAAGTGCCTCCTCCCGGTCGCCTTCCCAGCCTCACGCCTGTGGGCTGCAGTTGGAGCGATGGCAGCGGCAACCGCTGGCCCTGGCCCGGGGTCTGGACCTGGGGACTCCCCGGAGGGCCCCGAGGCGGAGGCCCCGGAGCGTCGGCGGAAGGCACACGGAATGCTGAAGCTTTATTACGGCCTCTCGGAGGGGGAGGTGGGGGGCCGCCCCACTGGGTCGGACCCCCTGGACCCGACAGATCTCAACGGGGCACACTTCGACCCGGAAGTGTATCTGGACAAGGTGTGTGTATGTTGTGGGGGGACCAGGTCCCCGCTACCTTGCACCCCCAGATCGTGCGTCCGACTTTGTTGCGGGGGTGAGGGAAGCAGGGGTTCATGTAACGAAGACGACTCCCGGCCAGGACGGCCCTCGGACAGGCAGTAGGGGCAGAGCTGGAGTCTAAGGGGGCGTGGGCAGGTTAGGACTGGCCTGAGTTGTTGCAGTCTGAGGTCTCCTGGACTGATGTTCCGTTAGGCCTGGGGTAGAGGGCGTGGCCCAGGCTCTGACCGGCTCGGGACCCGGCTGTGGCCGAGTCTGAGAATTTCAAATGCAGACAAATCCCCAGTAGGGTCGAACCTTGTAACTCCTGAGCTATGCCACTTACAGGGTCCAAGTCTGGGATTCCTGACGGGTGGGATCAGGGTTTTCTTACACTGAAAACCTACCAGTTAAGGGCAAGGCTGAGGGATATGAGTGCCCCCTGACCTGAACACTAATCACACAATTTCCTCCAGCTGCGTAGAGAGTGCCCCCTGGCCCAGCTGATGGACAGTGAAACAGATATGGTGCGGCAGATCCGGGCTCTAGACAGCGACATGCAGACCCTGGTCTATGAGAACTACAACAAGTTCATCTCAGCCACAGGTGATTCCCACTGGGACACACCCCTCACAGTCCCTCTAACCCAGTTCCTCCTCCTGGGTTGAGGAAACCAGCAGGAGATTTAGAGGGAGAAGACCAGATTCCAGTCCTGCCCTGACATTAATCCACTCTCACCTCTCAGCTTTTATGGTCAGGACTATAGAGGTACTAGCTGCTCTCAGAGGGTTGTTTGGAGGACTGAGGGGAGAAAGGACAAAATACAATTTTAAGATTTGATGAATTTATCTGAAGCATTTTTTTCCCTGATACTAAGGGTGCCTCTCATTAGTGGTAGCTTTTTTCTTCTCTGGTTCAGGTCTGTTTTGAGGACGGACTTGTTTCTAACTCTCTCTTTTTTAAGTTAGGCAAGACACAGAAAATTTATGTCATTAAGAGACACAAAGATCATGTAAAGGTTTTTTTTTCCCCCTTTCTGTCTCTCTTTATTCTCTATTTGAGACCATGATAGACAATGTCATCCACATTATCTTCTGTAATAATTTTGGACCCAGGGTACTTAGTCCTAGAAGCATTTCCCAAGGGTCTATCTGTACACCATAGGAATGTCCCATGAACCTGCAGGAGGAGGGGGGCTCATTCTGATGTCTCTCTTAGCATCACAATGGCAGGTATAGTAACACAGTCATTATTCTTTTATCTGATCTGAAGCAGTTTCAATGAGTAGACTTTGCTAATACCTCTATCAAGTAGCAATCATCATTTCTTTGTTGAGAAATTTCTCACAGGAATTTTGCAAACATTGCATTTTCCATTTGTTAGAATATGTATAATATTTTGACTTAGCTCTTCCTTAATAGGGGTAGTATGGTATTTTATCTTTTTTCCTAAGAAAAAGGGAGAAAATTATAAAGTGAGGGTTGGAGTCAGGGGTCTAAAACTGTAAAGACTGTTAAACCTTATAGTCATTCAAGAAATAGTCATCGTATGCCTCTCTATCTCTTTCTGTCTCTTTTTTTCTGCCAAGGGCTGTTCTGCACGTGGGTCATAGCAGTGGACCAGAGAGATCAGGCTCCTGCCTGGAGCTCACATCCTAGCTGGGGAGACAGACAACAGATTCATATACAAATAACAGTGGTAGCAAGTGCTAGAACTAAAAAATAGAGGAAGAGGAAAAGATGAATGTGTGTGTGGGGTCTGCCTTTAGCTGGGTGAATATGAGAATAGACCACAAGAATAGGCCCTCGGTGGTGGTGACATTTGAGCAGGGCCTTAATGAGAAAGAACCAGCTATAGGTGAGGCCGGGAGGAAGCAGCATGGGTAGAGGCTTGAGAACATGTGGGTGTATTCCAAGTGTAGTGGGGAATTTAGCAGGGAGGAGAGTTGGGGACTAGAGTAGAGGGTTAGCAGGGCCAGATTATGTAGGGACTTGTAAGGGGTGTGAGGAGCCTGCTGGTTATTAAGTGAGATGAAACGAGCAGAATGGAGTGAGCTACTTTTGTTTTAAAATGACTAGTTTGTTGAGAATAGACTAAGACATCCAACAGGAGGCCATTGCAGGAGTCCAGACTACATGTTGGTGGTGTGGGTCAGGGCAGCAGCAGTGGAAAAGTGGAATGATCCAGATTTGAATTTGAAATAGTTAGTCAAGGGATCTGGAGTTCAGAGAAGCCTGGAGTTGAGATACATGGAACAAGATGCAATCTCCTAGGGTAGCAAGATGCAGAGGGTAGAGGAGGTCTGAGGACAGCCTGGACATCCTGACAATCAGAAATCTTGATGAGAAGGAAGATCTCACAAAGGAAGCATCTAGGGAGGATTGAGGACCAGCAGGAACACTGGTATCTTAGAAGCTAAATGAAGAAAGCATGGATTGCTTGTTAGTGGTGCAGAAGTGGGGCATGGCCTTGCAAAAGCCCCTCATCTGTAGCGGGAGGGAAGGCAGAGTGTGGGCAGAGCCAGTTAGGCAGCTGCATGTGGTGGAGTTTAACCTATCAGAGCATGTTGGGAAATTTTGCCTTTATCACCAGGGCACTAAGCCAATCAAGGGGCTTAGGCCAATGAGGGATGTGGTAGATTTGTGTTTTGAAAAGCTCCCTGCAGCTGCTCTAGGAGGAATGGATTAGAGGTGGCTGGAGTAGGCCCTTTCAGGAGACCAGAGACTCTGGGAGCTCACGCTAGGATGGTAATGACAGAGATGGACAGGGTGTCATTTTCATTTTTGAGCTATTTTGGTCACGTTTTCATATCAGTGTTGTGTTTGTTCTACAAATTAAAGGGGAACCTTTTCTGATTTTCTCACTTGAGTCCTGCTTCCACAGGCATTGGGGTGAGCGGCCCTGCAGAGCTACGGCAGTGCCCCAGTGGCATCCTCTGGGCCTGGCGCTTTGGTGTGGAGGGGAAGGAGAACCTGTCTTTGACAGCATTCACTATTCACTGTTTATGTGTTTTATTCTTCTGGGATCCATTTAGGGAAATGCTATTTTTGTAGCCAATTATGTGTTTCATCCAGGTTTTCACTATCTTTACATGGAGTTGAGCCAAGTTGTAGCTTGTGGGTCTTAATTTGCATATTTGTGATTATTTGTCCCTTTATTTCTCATTTTGTTTGTTTCTTCCCTTTTTAAAAATGAGGTTAGCCAACATTTTATATATGTTGTTTTTTATTCTTTCTTCAGTGGCCCTGATCTTTATTCATTAGTTCTCCCATTTAAAAAAGTATTAATTTCTGCTTTTAGCTCTATTAATTCCTCTTTTCTGCTTTCTTTTGTAGTACTTTTTCTGACTTTTTGAGTTGAATGTTTATTCTCATTTATTAATATAATGATTTCAGATTGATTTTCTCTGGCCATTGCTCTAGCTATATCTATCAGGTTCTAATGTATAGCGTTTTCATTGTTATATTTTTACATATGCTGCAGTTTGTTTTGATTTCCTTTTTGATCCAATAGCTGAGTAAAAAGGAGGTTTTATTTTTTTCTCCAAATGATAATGTCTTTTCTTTGTAAATTTATTGAAATCTTCTATATGACCTTATATTTGGAAAAGTTTTGGCATATTCTATGGAATCTTGAAAAAGAATTCAATGTAAATCAAGTAAGTCTACCTTATTAGTTACTTAGGTCTCTGTAGCATCTCTTGGTCATAGTCCACTTGATCTGTCATGGACTGATAGAGGTGAACCAAAGTCTCCGATGAGAGAGATGTTCTTCCTTCACCCTCCTTCTTTCCTTTATAAAAATTGATGGTAAGTTCAGGAGTGGAACTGGGGAGGTTAGTTGGGAAATGTCAGTAGTTGGACAAGGATGATGGTGGCTTGGAAAGAAAACGATGGAAGCAGACCTTACATAGCTTGCCAATGGACTAACTGGGGGGTGAGGGAAAGAGAAGAATCAAAGATGCCTCTCCAGAAATGGCCAGGAGCCAGGATGGAAATCGTTAGTGCAGGGACAGTTTGGGGGAAAGTCAAGAATTCTGTTTTGGACAAGTCATACTTGGGCCACCTGTTTGCTGTCCACTTCAGAGTGTTAAGTAGGTCATCCCGCAGGGCTCTGGTCAGAACGAGAGGCAGAAATGTCCAAGTTACCACAGCCAAGGGGCTGGATGAGACCCCCACCCCGCCCTGGAAGAGGGAGAAAAGGCGCAGATCTGTCCATTCACTCTGCAGATTTGGAGGGAGTTGATGTTGGCTTGTATTTGCTCTGTGAAACGTGAGGCAGAGTCACCAGTCGAGAGCTGGGGGAATGTATTGGAGTTTTAAGGACTGAGGAAGAAATGTTTATTTGGAAAGTGAGAAGGCAAAGGGTTTGGAAGGATGGGTGGGCCATGTTGGGACTCAAAGCCATAAATTTAAAGGGAGGCCAGTTGGCATGATTTGTGGCCCAGTTGAGCTGTGCAGGTGCACAGGGTAGGTGGCTGGTTGGGCTTGACCTGCAGTGGGGTTTCACCAACAAGTAATGGAGGGAGGGGGGCAGGAGAGGCAAGGGGCTTGCACAGGCACAACATGAGGAGTAAGGAGGGATGTGCAGCTGTGGGGGGTCATGACTGGTGACGAAGTGTGAGGGTCTGCGGGCCCAGAGGTCTGATGAAGGATTCTCTGAGTAGAGGGTGAGTCATCGGAGTCAGAGGGTGCCAGGGCTTGAGGCTGAGATTTCAGAGGAGGCACTCCCTGGTGAGGGCAAGGGGAGGGTGGCACAGATGGGGCAGAGGCAAGAGTGGCTGGTATTGAGGTCAGCAAATGGTCGAGCAAGAGCCAAGAATGTCTAAAGACTGGGGGTGGGGGGCTGGGAAAAATAGGTAAAGGGGATAAAGAGGGACAGACTTCCAATTCTAAAATAAATAAGTCACGGGGATGAAAAGTACAGCATAGGGAATATAGTCAGTAGTGTTGCCATAACTTTGTATGATGACAGAGCTTACTGTGGTGAGCATTTTGTATTGTATGCATGTAATTGTTGAATCACAGTATATTATACCTGAAACCAGTATAATAGTGTATATCAACTGTACTTCAATTAAAAGAAAGAATGTGTAGATGATGTTGAGGTCCATAAGGAGGTGACAGTGATCAGGAACTGAGAAGTGTGGCAAAGAGAACAGTAGAGGGGTGCAGTTTGATGGCACAGTCTTCAAAGAAGCTGGGGTCTTGAAGGCAGGAGTAGAAACTATCTAAGAAATGTTAGCATGGCCTGGGGGCACGTGGGTGTGAAAGGAAGCACAGCCTCCTTAGGTTGGTTTCTGTCAGGGCAAAAGATAAGGTGCATTCAAGGAGGCTGGACCATACTTCCAGAAGTGAGAGTGCAAGGGTCTGGGAGGTCAGGGAAGGAGAAAAGGTTGAACAAATAATGTCTCCCTTGTATCAGGCAGTGTGCTAGGCACGGAGCCGCCTCTGGAAGTGAGCATATAGGTCCCTGCCCTGCCAGGTGCCCTGTGCCCTCCTTCAGATCTGGACATCTGAGGGCAGGGACTGCGGCTCCACGGGCTGTCTCCCCACCATGACAGAGCTGGGGGTACACAAGGGGTGCTCAGAAAACACCCTCTGCGCTGACCTAATGCCCCTCCCTTACCCTGGCCAAGCAGCGTTGCAGCCCTATTCGCACGGGATCACAGTGACCCTGGAGAAGAGGCCTCAGGCACGTTTGGGAAGGGGTTGAGTGTGAGAACATCTGGACCGTGGACCGAGTTGAGTGTTCTGCCTGCGCCCCCAGCTATCTCCTTTTCCTTCGCCCGCCCAGACACCATCCGAAAGATGAAGAACGATTTTCGGAAGATGGAGGATGAGATGGACCGGCTGGCCACCAACATGGCTGTGATCACGGACTTCAGCGCACGCATCAGCGCCACGCTACAGGACCGCCACGAGCGTATCACCAAGCTGGCAGGTGGGCCCCGCCCCAGAGCAGGCGCTGGAGCGGCCCCGTGGGGCCTTTGGGGCTAACGCTGCCGCCCTGCCTCCCAGGGGTCCATGCGCTGCTGCGGAAGCTGCAGTTCCTCTTCGAGCTCCCCTCGCGCCTCACCAAGTGCGTGGAGCTGGGCGCCTACGGACAGGCGGTCCGCTACCAGGGCCGCGCGCGGGCCGTCCTGGAGCAGTACCAGCACCTGCCCTCTTTCCGCGCCATCCAGGATGACTGCCAGGTCATCACAGCTCGCCTGGCCCAGCAGCTCCGGCAGCGCTTCAGGTGTGACCCCGGCCCTCGCCCCAGCGCCGGCCTATGGGCCTGCCCAGCGCTTCCCTGGCTCCCCACGGCACCCTTCACCACCATCTATCTCCCTCCTGGCAGGGAGGGCGGCTCGGGCGCCCCAGAGCAGGCGGAGTGCGTGGAGCTGCTGCTGGCGCTGGGCGAGCCGGCTGAGGAGCTGTGCGAGGAGTTCCTGGCGCATGCCCGTGGGCGCCTGGAGGAGGAGCTGAGAAGCCTGCAGGCGGAGCTGGGGCCCTCCCCTCCGGCTCCCGACGTCTTAGAATTCACGGACCGCGGGGGCAGCGGCTTCGTAGGCGGCCTCTGCCAGGTGGCGGCGGTCTACCAGGATCTGTTTGCAGCCCAGGGCCCGGCAGGCGCGGAGAAGCTGGCTGCTTTCGCCCGGGAGCTGGGCAGCCGCTACTTTGTGCTGGTGGAGCGGCGTCTGGCACAGGAACAGGGTGGCGGAGACAACTCGCTGCTGGTGCGGGCGTTGGACCGCTTCCACAGACGCCTGCGGGCGCCCGGGGCCCTGCTGGCCGCTGCCGGGCTGGCCGAGGCTGCCACGGAGATCGTGGAGCGAGTAGCCCGTGAGCGCCTGGGTCACCATCTGCAGGGCCTGCGGTTGGCCTTCCTGGGCTGCCTGACCGATGTGCGGCAGGCGCTGGCCGCGCCTCGCCTGGCTGGAAAGGAAGGCCCCGGCCTGGCTGAGCTGCTGGCCACTGTGGCCAGCTCCGTCCTGGGCCACATCAAGGCCTCGCTGGCTGCTGTGCACCTCTTCACCGCCAAGGAGGTCTCTTTCTCCAACAAGCCCTACTTCCGGGTATGGCCTGCCCCCGGGCGTTCTTTTATTCATCCTGCAGTTTGGCAGCTACCGGGGCACACAGCTCCTGCCCCCAGCACTCTGGATGTGGTTGCAGGCGGTCGCAAGGAAGGCTGGCACAGACTGGAGGGCTGGGGAAGGCTCCGAGGGCATCCAAGCAGGGTCCCCAGTGCTGACTTTTCCCCCCTGCACTCCTTCCTCCAAGCAGGAGAGCTGCTCTGGGGTTTTGGAACGTAGGATGAAGCTGTCCCTTGGAGAGGGAACAGGGGCACTGTGGGTCCCAGCAGAGGGTCACTAACGGCCCCTGCCTGGAAGAGGGAGCCTGCTGTGTATCTGGGCCTGTCCTCCTCACAGGGCGAGTTCTGCAGCCAAGGTGTCCGTGAGGGCCTCATCGTGGGCTTTATCCGCTCCATGTGCCAGATGGCTCAGAGCTTCTGTGACAATCCTGGGGAGAAGGGGGGTGCCACACCACCTGCCCTGCTCCTGCTCCTTTCCCGCCTCTGCCTGGACTACGAGACAGCCACCATCTCCTACATCCTTACCCTCACTGATGAGCAGTTTCTGGTGCAGGTGAACTACTAGCTCATGACAGGGTAGGGGATGGTAGTGCTGGGAGCACAGGAAGCTGGGCAGACCCAGGCCAGCTGTTGCCCCCATCCTGGTTGGCAGTGGCCTCTCAGCTGCCTCCAGTACCCACTGCCTGTCTCTTCCCTTGTCCCTGGCTTAGGACCAGTCTCCAGTGACGCCTGTAAGCACACTGTGTGCAGAGGCCAGGGAGACAGCACGGCGGCTACTGACCCACTACGTGAAGGTACAGGGCCTGGTCATATCACAGATGCTGCGCAAGAGTGTGGAGACCCGGGACTGGCTCAGCACCCTGGAGCCCCGGAACGTGCGTGCTGTCATGAAGCGGGTGGTGGAGGACACGACAGCTATCGATGTGCAGGTACTGCCCTGGGCTGGCCAGGGGAGCCCTGATGTAGGTGGGGGTTGCTGGGGGAACAACCCTCCAAGGATCAAGACATCAAGGGCTGGGTAGTGCCTGCATCTGTGGCCGCTTAACCTTCTCAGCCCTGGACTGTGCCTTCATGGCCCTGTTTCACCTATGAGGAAGCTGAGGCCCAGAGTCACCCAAGAAAATCCAAGCAGGGTTGTTGCTGAAGATTGGGCCTCAGTACCAACTGTGTCCCACCTTTGCCCCACTCCACTGGTGCTATAAACAGTAACCGAGTACTAACTAGATACCAGGTCCTGACTACCTGGTGATTCTCGTGACAGACCTGATGCTTGTCACAAATTAGCGTAATGACATCCTTGGACTGGAGGCTCCCCATGCTCTGGCTTCCTTGCAGTGTCTCCTTCTACCACCAGGTGGGGCTCCTGTATGAAGAGGGTGTTCGCAAGGCCCAGAGTAGTGACTCCAGCAAGAGGACCTTCTCCGTGTACAGCAGCTCCCGGCAGCAGGGCCGCTATGCACCCAGCTATACTCCCAGGTCTGGCTGGCCAAGGTAGCCCCAGGGGGAGTGGACATAGGAGGATGGGGGTGCAGGGTTGGCTGTGATTGCTTGTCTTCCCATCATCCAGTGCCCCAATGGACACCAATCTCTTGAGCAACATCCAGAAGTTGTTCTCTGAACGTATTGATGTGTTCAGCCCAGTGGAGTTCAACAAGGTCTGAAGCCCCAGTGACCCTGCTTTCCAGGGGCCCTAGGGAAGGTTGGCTGAACTGTCTCAGGGAGCCCTAGGATTCTGTCCCCTCAGTCTCTGTGGGTTGTTTCTAGAAGTGAGTGGTCATGCAGAGCCCCACCATCACCATCCCATGGCTCTCTGCCCTGACCTTGGCACGCTCCCAGCCTGGGTGTGGGTGCTGATGTAGTATGCCTCTTTTGCCCTGACCTTGTCCCCACAGTAGTCCTGGGTCATCCCCAGGGATTCCTATTTATGTCATGGTCTCTCCCCCAACCCAGCCCACTCTCAGGGACCAGGTAGTTTTTTTCCCTCTAACTCTGTAAGCCTCTGTGCTCCCCATGGCCGTGCTGACCCCCTCCTCTGCCGCTGATGCTGCCCTCCAGATGGTGGTACTAACACTGTACCTATCCCTCCCTCTTACGTGGGTCCTGGGACTTTCCGTGCCATCGCAGCTATTGGCTGTCTCTCTGGCCTCTGCCTAGAATAGGGGTGCACTCCTTAGGGATCCTGTGTCCCTGCTGCAGGTGTCGGTGCTGACGGGCATCATCAAGATCAGTCTGAAGACGCTGCTGGAATGTGTGCGCCTGCGCACTTTTGGGCGCTTCGGGCTGCAGCAGGTGCAGGTGGACTGTCACTTCCTGCAGCTCTACCTGTGGCGCTTCGTGGCCGACGAGGAGCTTGTGCATCTACTGCTGGACGAGGTGGTGGCTTCAGCAGCCCTCCGCTGCCCAGACCCAGTGCCCATGGAACCCAGTGTTGTCGAGGTCATCTGCGAGCGCGGCTAGGCCGGGCCTGCAGTGCAGGGGGGCTTATTTTGTTGCCGCCACCCTCCCATCCCCTGGTCTCCCGCCCTGGCGGCTCTAGTCCTCCTGCCTCAAGACTCGCCTAATAAAGACGTGTAATCTCCTCCCTCTAGTGTACAGGGGCGGAACTTGCGGGGGGTGGAGTTGTGCCGCCATGGCTACAGAGGCGGCTTTGGAGGCGGTGTGCAGTCTCGCGGCCGAGAGCCGATTGGTTGATCTGCTGGCCCCAGGATGGGCCGGGGGTGGGTCCATTTTAAGATCGTGGGACAAGAGCGGTCACTGTCCCAGAGCAGTGCCGAGACAGGTGTGGACGCAGCGCGGCGGGTCCTGCGTGTCACCGAGCCCATCTCCTAGGAGATGGGGTGGGCTATGTTTCTTTAAGGGACTTATGTGAGCTACTATCCCCCGGCGGCGCGGAGACCATGGCCCCTTCTCAGGATTCCCGGGCCCCGCTGGAATTCGGGGGACCCTTGGGTAATGGGGCAGTGGGGGGACTCAGGGACAGAGACTCGGCGAGGGGAGCTGCGGGTGCGAGCTACAAGCTGGGATCGGGGCAGGATCTGAGGATGGAAGGTTTTGAGGGGTATCCGGAGGCAGGGGCAGCTGGGGTTTGCTGGGGAGTGTCTGGAGAGGGACCAGCCGTGGGGCTGCAGTGTGGGGATTTGTGGAGTGGAGGACTGGACGGAGTAGCGGGACCCGAGGGAGGGTCTTCAAGGGGGGCTAGGGACGAGGACAACATGGAAGTCAGGGACCAGGGCTGAGGACTGAGAACGGGTTATGGCGGAGGGCGGTGGGAATGCCGAGGGGGCCCTGGCGACGACAGGCGCCTGCGGGGGTCGGAGGGTTCGGAAGCCGCCGCCCGACGCGGCCGCCCCTCTTCCCCAGGCGCTGCGGCTCTGATGCTGCTGCTCCCTGCTACCACGTTCCACCTGCTCCTGGTGGCCCGCTCGGGCCCGGCGCGCCTCCTGGGCCCACCTCCGTACCTGCCCGGACTCGAGGCGCTGTGGAGCCCGCGGGCGCTGCTGCTGTGGCTCACCTGGCTCGGCCTGCAGGCCGCGCTCTACCTGCTGCCGGCGCGCAAGGTGTGGCCTGGGCTGGAGAACACGCGGGGAAGGAGGGCGGAGGGACGGGCAGCGAGAAGAAGGGCGCCCTCAACCCTCATCAGAGGTCCTTTGTTCCTGCAGGTGGCCGAGGGGCAGGAATTGAAGGACAGGAGTCGCCTGCGCTACCCCATTAATGGTGCCTGGGGTCATGGTCGTTGCGCGTATGGGGGTGGAGCTGCAGGCCTACTGGGGAGGCTGTGTAGATCAGCCCCGGACCCCAGTCTCCGTTATGTGTCTCTTTTCTGCTCAGGACAGACGCAGGGGATCTCAATGTCGTCCATGCCTCTTGTCACTCCATCCCTACTTAAAACAGCATTTGCTGCTACTCTATGCACCAGATCAGTGGTGGGGTGATCCTCTGAAAGCTAAGGTGTCAGCCTAGTGGCTTGGGAGCAAGGTCCATGACCTCCCTGGGCTTTGGGCTGTGTGTGTGTTTAGGGGTGGAGGAGGTGGAGGGGCGCACAGCCTAGACTCACTGTGTGCTGCTGTTCAGGTTTCCAGGCTCTGGTGCTGACAGCCCTGTTGGTGGGCCTGGGGATGTTTGCCGGGCTGCCCTTGGGGGTGCTCCCAGAAATGCTCCTGCCCTTGGCATTTGCGGCCATCCTCACTGCTTTCACCTTAAGCCTCCTCCTCTTTCTGAAAGCTCTGGTAGCCTCTCCCTCCGCCCTGGCACCTGGGGGGAACTCAGGTGAGAGGAGTCCAGATAGGGTGGGTGTGGGTGGAGGCAGATGGGAGTGCTTGCTTGCAATTTCACCCTCCATTATTTTCCAGGCAATCCCATTTACGACTTTTTCCTGGGACGGGAGCTCAACCCACGTGTCTGTTCCTTTGACTTCAAATATTTCTGTGAACTGCGGCCTGGCCTCATTGGCTGGGTATGCTGGGCATGGCTAAGTGGGCCTTGGGCCAGGAGGAGGGGTGGGATGGGTCAGCAGTGCTTGGGCAGGGCCGGCCAGTATTGCATAGATTAAATCATTAATGTTCACTCATTCCACAGATATTTGTTGAGTTCACCATGGGCCATAGGCACTGTTTGAGGTACTGGGAGACAAAAGAGAAAAATGTTGCATGAAGCCTACATTCTAGTAGGAAAGACAAAAAAATAAGTAAAATATACATAGTATGTCAGAGGATGCTCAGTGCTATGGAAAAAGCATAGCAGGGAGGGAGTAAGGAGAGCAGGTGCAATTTAAAAAAAGCAATCAAGCACGGAATCTATTTTGAGGAGAGGAGAGAGTGATCCTATGCTGCTTGCACAGGAATGGTCAAAGCAGTGCAGAGGTTAGAGCCTCTCACGGGGTATAGCGGCCCGTCCATCACCGGTGGCCTTGATGATGTGCCAGCTGTGTGTTTTGGCTGTAATCACCCATGCTGGACTGTGGCATTTCCTCATGGGTCTCTTGGGCAAGACCCCTCAGGTCACCCTGGAAACTACCTCATCCAGACGTGGGAGGAGTGCCAAGTGCCCATGGTGGATCTGGATCCTGCTTCCAAAGCTATTTTCTCATAGGAAATGGGATAAAGTAGGAGCTTCCTCCTAAGGTTCTTGCGAGGATTAGAAGTGGTGACCTTAATGACAGCAGAAGCCCAGAACGGGGGTGCGAAGCATAAGCTGGCTGCCAGTGAACCATTGCTGAGCACCTACTATGTGCCAGACATACTGTGCTTAGCCCTTCACATGCAGTGAGCCCTTGGCTAGCTCCATGATGGCCTCCGCCTTACACATGGGGGTGAGAGTAGGCTTCAGGAAGGGTAAGCACCTGGCCTAAGTGGCAAAGCTGGGATAAGACCCTCAAGCCTGAAGCATTCAGCTGCACCCCGTGCTGCTGTCCCCGAGGGAGCATCAGAGGACACGGCGAGTGACAGTGGCCGCGGCAGTCTCTCGACTCCCGAGTCTGGGGGCTGGAGCCATTCAAGAAGGGCTGAGGACTTAGTGACTGACAGCGAGAAGGGGAGAGGCTGGCCACTGCTCTGCCCACATGCTGCCACCTCTGTGCAGACACACTGCCCTGTTCTCCCCACCACCCCAGGTCCTCATCAACCTGGCCCTGATGATGCAGGAAGCAGAACTTCGAGGGAGTCCCTCACTGGCCATGTGGTTGGTCAATGGCTTCCAGCTACTTTACGTGGCTGATGCTCTCTGGCATGAGGTGAGGCCGGACCAGGTGGGGAGGTAGCAGAGGGTATCTCAGGTGCCTCGTGGGGATTAAGCCACTGTGTTTGGGTCCTGTCCCTGCAGGAGGCTGTCCTCACCACCATGGACTTCACACATGATGGGTTTGGCTTCATGCTGGCCTTTGGGGACCTAGCCTGGGTACCCTTCACCTACAGCCTGCAGGCACAGTTCCTGCTGTACCACCCACAGCCCCTGGGGTTGCCCATGGCCTCAGTCATCTGCCTCATCAATGGTCAGTCAGGCAGCAGGCTGAGTGCACCGTTCACCCTCCCCTGTCACTTACTTCATTCAACACCCACCACGTAGGAACTAAGCCTCAGGTCCTTCTCTAAAGCTGGGACTGGCTACTGGGTCTCCTGGCAGACTAGTTCTGGGCTGTGGGCAGATGGTCATGGGTGGGTAAAAGGCTATGGCCCTCAACCCTGACCACCTGCTCGCACTTTCCCCCAGCTGTTGGTTACTACATTTTCCGAGGAGCTAATTCCCAGAAAAACACCTTCCGAAAGAATCCTTTTGACCCCAGAGTGGCTGGTGAGCTGAGTTCCTGGGTGCCGTGAGGAAGGGCAGTTGGGTGTCTTGGGGGTTCCCTATCCCACTACCCATCTTTCCCCAGATCTTGAGACCATCCCTACTGCCACGGGGCGGCAGCTGCTGGTGTCTGGGTGGTGGGGTATGGTCCGCCATCCCAACTACCTTGGAGACCTCATCATGGCTGTGGCCTGGTCCTTGCCCTGTGGTGAGTCACTTGGGTGGACATAGGGTGGAGACCACCCATGTGTGAGGGGCAGAAGTGGTTGGCCACAGGGTGCCCAGTCTGGGTTTGGAATGAACAGGGATGCACCCCAGTGGAGGGGGTAGTCAGGGAGCTGGGGATGGACTCACTGTGTGGCTGGGGCAGACTTCCCCAGCATAGTACTGCTGGCACCTTGCTGCAGACCCTGGGCCGTTTACCATTGAGCTTCAGTGCCCCATGAGCTATGAGGTTTACCTCTGTGAATTAAGGGGCTGGTAGAATGATCACAGGGCCCTCCATCCCATAGGAGTGTCCCACCTGCTGCCCTACTTCTACGTCCTCTACTTCACTCTGCTCCTGGTGCACCGTGAGGCCCGGGATGAGCAGCTGTGCCTGCGAAAGTATGGTCTGGCCTGGCGCGAGTACTGCCGGCGTGTACCTTACCGAATCGTGCCCTACGTCTACTGAGCAGCCCCACTAACCTCAGGTCGGGGCACTCCCAGCAGCAGGAGCCTGGAGCTCACACACCTGGGTGGGACTCAAGGACCTGCACCCTACCCTGCCCCTGAGTTCCATCCAACAGGCAAGGATGAACAGCCTCAGACAGGTGGTTTGGAGTAAGAAGAAAATAAAGCAAGTACCCAGAAATGAAATGGAGAGGCTGTTGTTACTCCCTGAATAATCTGGAACCCTTGGTGCTACTGCTTTCCCTTTGTGGGGCTGAGGTGTTTAAAATCCGGCCAGATCAGCCTTGATCAGGGAGAAACAGATGTGGTTTGTGGGCCCAAGAGTCTGAAGGTGGGTGGGGCAACAGCTGTCACTCAGAAATGGGCACTGCCGACAGGGCAGACCAGTCAAAGCTTTATTAATGACAAGAGGTCCCCAGTTCAGCCAGGGAGCTCCTCAATGAGAGTCCTCGGGGCAGGTGGCAGGGGGCCTCCCCAAAGCCGCTCTAGCTCCCCAGTGAGGGCTGCTACCTCCTCGGCTGCTACAGCATGGGCTCGGTGGGTCCTGGCGCAGTCTAGCACCAGTGGTGTGAGGGCCACCTCATTTTCGTTGGTCCAAGCCAGCAGGAACTGGCACTTCTTCCGTGCCCGGTACAGGCGACCTCTCTCTTCGGTAGAAACAGCTTGTTTCCGTGCCCGGCCCAGAGTCTGCACCAGGTGCCCCAGTGCTGCCAGCGTGTACCCTTTCTGGTTAGTCAGGCCTTCGCCCAGCATAATGCGGGCGGCTTCGCGCATGGCACCACTTGTACCCAGGGGCCCGGGGGGATGCTCGCCAGCTTCCAGCACATGGGCTGCGGCCTGCAGTGCTTCCTCCACAGAGGTGAAGACTTGCTGGGCGCCCAGAGCTCCAGAAACGCTGAGGAGCGTGGTACAGAAGTCGGAAAGCAGCGCATCATCACCTCCATGATACAAAGCAAGGGCGTGAGCGTAGGCGAACAGCACATTGGGCAGCTGGAAACGCACGAGCGGCGAGATCCCGCGGCGGCTCAGGCTGGCCAGCGTGGGGATCCGGGTGGGCACGGTGGGCCCGAAGGCCCCTGAGGTGTCTCCGAAAACTCGCACGTCAGCCGCGGGCTCCGCATCCTTCACGGGTTCCGGTGGCGTTCTGGCAGGGGTGGGCTCCAACTCCGCGGGGTCACGTTGCGGGGCATCATCCAGCTCCTCGAGAAGCCGCGCGGCGGCCCCGTGTACCCACCACCACGGCCGCCACGGGGGCAGAAGCCGCCCGGCCTCGCCACGGCTCAGCAGCCGCTCGAAGGCTTTCTTCTCGGCGGGCGCCAGCCGCTCCCAGAGTCCTAAGAGGCGGCTGGGCGCCGGGCCAGGACTGAGGCCTGCGTCCTCGGGCTCGTCCTCGGTCTCGCGTTGCTGACGCAGCCGGCGTAAGGCGCTGGCTAGGCGGCTGGGCGAGGCGCTGCGGCCGCGGAGTTCTCCCAGCACCTGGTCACGGTAGAAGTCTTCGGCACAGGTGCCATGCGCCCGGTAGCAGCGCAGCGAGCAGTAGGGCACATTACAACGAGGGCAGATGTACCTCGCTGGCTGGATCTCCTCTGCCGGGCAGAAACCACAAGGTCCGACCGGCTCCATGGCAACTTGCGCCGCGTGCCACCCTCGAACGCACAAACGCCGCAGCTCGGGCATTTCCGGAGCTTTTCGGTTACTCCCGCCTATTTGCGGGTGATGGAGCATTTAGTCGGAGCTCGCCGAGAACTCTCGGCAATTTCCGCCCACAGTCGGAAGCCAAGCTCCACCTCTCCCCTAAACAGCGCTCGGACAGGCGCTAGAGTCGGTTGTGACATACAGGCCCCGCCCCGCGCGGCGATAGGCAGGGAAGTGCGGCAGGAGGGAGCTCGGCCCGCATCAGCTCGCCCCCTAGCGGTTGCCTACTCAGTACTATGAAGCTCTGCGGCAATAAGCATTAATGGGTCTTTGCTAAGCATCTACTCTGGGCCACCAATTGTGCCAAGCCCATAGGAGCTGAGACGCGTCGCAGCGCTACAGAGGTAGCCATTATACAGGGAGACACAGACAAATGGGAGTGGAAAGCCAAGATGGAGTACCTAGCTTAGACTGTGTGTTGGGGGCACTTCCTCTATTCAAAAGTAACAAAATACCTTGTTTGAGTTCCTTCTCTAAACCTAAAGTTCAAACAAGTTTGAAGTGAAGACTCCACCCTAGGTGCCAAAACCACATTGAGAAGCAAGAGATGGGGTCCCTATCCTAACAGCTTAGTTTGTAGTAGAGGGTGATGACCCACAAGCCATGCCAAGCACTGTGAAGACTTGATCCACAGCATCTCTGAAAAGCAAGCCCTGGTTCTTTGGCCCCTCAGCTCACGCACATCCAGTCAGTTCTGCCTTCAAAATACCTTGTATTTATCTCGATTTTCCTACCAAGATCTGGATGGATTTGATGAAAAAGTGTTCTTTTTACATCCCCCCTACTACTGGTGGTCTAAGCTACGTGCCCCTCAATGGGATGACACCACCTTAACTGGTTTCCCAACTTATTTGCTGCCACTCCAGAAAAATCAGCCAGAGAAAATACTTAAATCACAAGTAAAAGCGTATGAGGCCCTTGCTTAAAAACCTCCTCCTGTACTTCGTGACCTTACACTGCACTTGGATTCAAACCCAAATTCCTCTCCATGTCCCTGCAGGATGTCACACACCTTTACAGTTCTCTTGGCTGGAACTTTTGTCGTCTCACCGCTTGATTGGTTCCTTGTTTTAGGTGTCCCACCTTTCTTCTTCAGACACCTTCCCAAAGGTAGGGTGTCTGTCCATATCCCAGCTTTCACTACAGCACCCTTACTTTCTTTAAAATGGTAACACTTTCAACTATGTACTTTCCCTACAAGAATCTAAAATCCTAGAAAGGGGCAATGTCTTTCTAAAAGATCAACATAGAGACAAAAAATGGCAACAAATTTGCTCACTGTATGACAGGTACTGATATAAGTACTTTACTTTATTCAGTCTGCACAGCGATACTCAAGAGCTGATGGCAGAGATTAGTTAGTTCAAAGTCAAGACAGTAAATAAATGGAGCCAGGATTGAAACTCAAAACAGTTTGTAGTAGAGTGCAGGTACGGCAGAAATCAGTCTTAAGTCTAGAGCCCCAAAGTCTTTACTCCATGGCATGTTGTATTCCAAGAACCAGCAGGTTCAGAAACCTTAGTATAATGAGTAGGTATGCATGTATTGCTAGGAGGGAAACTTGACTCAGCCCCAAAGAACTCCACTTCTGGGAACACTGAACCAATCAACTGGCCAAACTCACCCGTGATTAGGTTAGCAAACCCAGCTGGGAACCAGCACAAGGTCACAACAGTGCAAAGGTAATCAGGTATTGATTTCCAAAACTGGGACAGACCCGACTTCTGCCCTGGACTCGACCAAGGCCACAGTTCTCCCCAAGTTCAAGTAAAGGCCATACAGGTGTTCCCTCCATCTACCCTGCTCCATGGCTGCTTCCATAAAATCTCCCACCACAACGATTCCTGCTATCTTCTCTATTTAAAAAAAGGATTTGAGAAATTACCACTTTTTTTGTGATTGGAAATATCCCCAACTCTCCATCTGAAGGGCTGGAATCTGTGGTTACCAATTTTCATGGGAATCCTTCCCTTGTAGTACACCATTCTGGGACCCTCACATCCCCAAGGCCCTCTGCATCTTAACTTGACATTACCACCAAACCAAAACAAGGTCTCACTATTCTTCTAGTAGACACACCACCAACCCTAGATACTCTCTCCCTGAGGCCCTGTAAATGAAGATGAGACAATGAGATGACTGGGCCAAGCAACTTTATTAGAGAAAGCCAAGATTGCAAAAGACTTTAAGAGTTGGCATTGGGGCCCTTTTTCTTGCCGAAAGTGGGCACAACATTGACAAAGCGCCGGTTGTACTGCATCCGCCGCTTGGCCCGGCCTGTCTTCTTCTTCTTTTTCTCCTGTTTGGCCACCTGGGAAAAGGGAGGAATGATCAGACCCTGATTGACCCCTTTCGTATCCTCCCTCAGGTTCATCTCCAGGGAGGAAGGCAGCCCGGGCAAGAGCCAAGGATCTTGGCTCAGTTGTGACAAGAAAAAAAAAAAACAAAGTCCGAACGACTCTCACTTACCTTGGGAGTCTGACCTCTTACTTTCCCAGCACGGGCCAGGGAACCATGGACTTTACCTGTGGTGAGAAAGGAAGACAGCAAGCAGTTAGGAGACCAAGAAGGCTCCACCCAGCAGCAGCCTTTCTCCCTTAACTCAAGCCTTTAAAGCAAGCTGGGCCCAACAGGGAGGAAAATAAAGTTGCAGAGATTTGACCTCTGACCATGAATGTCTAGTCTGTTACATTCTGGAATTACATTTCGGTATTTTCCAGCTCCTGACTTTAAGCAAGAATTGAAGAGCATCTGAGGATCTGGTCGGACCTCTTATTTTAGTGAGGAAACTGGGAATTATACAAGCATCTAGTAAGTGACTGAAACAGAACTACACTCTGGCTCAGTGGCTCCCTCAAGAGTTCACTCTGGGGAGGTAAACAGGACCACGTTGGATTGAGGACATTGAACTCCATACCCCACACCCATTAAAAGCTTACAAACAAACAGTTCAAAGGACAGTCCTCCCTAACTCACCTCCAAGCATGCGGCCAACTACTTCCAGAGTGGTCAGAGCTTCCACTCCGCACTGGCCCAGAGCAGCCTCATCGTCTAGGGGCGTGCCTGCCAGGAGCAGGACTTGGTCTTCTGGAGCGATGCCCTCCAGCAAGGCTACATGAGCCTACGAGGAAAAATGAGACTCATCGTTCCCGCGAGCGCAGAGGTTGCGGAATACAAGAGAATGGAGCTCAAAGAGCGTCGTCACGCAGCTTTACCTTAATCTGGGCGACCGTCTCCTCGCCGGTCACCTCAAGGGTGTGTAGCTCCTGGGCGCGGACAAAGAGCTGCATGTCGGCGACTGAAAAATGCAAGCCTTGTAAGGGAAAAATAAAATGCTCCGGAAGATGAGGGATGGGAAATGGGTGGCGTGCGGGGGATACTGCGGCGGAATGTAGATGGTCGGGGGTCTCACGTGTATAAGGCCCGATCTGCCAGGGAGGTCGGGTGGGGGACCGGAGCCCCGCTCACAGAGTAGCTTCTCTTCCTTTATCTTTTCCGAGACCCCTGACCTGCGGCCAACTTTCTATTAAGCTCTCCGAATCGAGACGTGGCCCAAATCTTACCTCAACCGGGTACACAGTAGCCACTACCGCGAAGATGGAGTCGAGAAGGAGGAAGGAGGGGACGCGCGCATGTCCTCACCGCCTGCTCTGTGTCACGTCACTGCTGAGCGACCGCGAGCGCCTCTTTTTTTGGGAGGAGGTACGGCTCACAGCCCTCCTAGCCTCAACTCTTTACGCTTCGCGCAGGCGTTCTTCCGGTTCCGGGCGGCACGCGCGGGAAGGGGCGGGAATCAGACTAGTTGCGCGCGCAGAAGGTTTGTGTGCGGGAGCAGTTCAAGATGGCTGTTACCGCGTTCAGGGCTTTGCTGCGGGGATGGAGAACCGGCATCCAGCCAGGCTGCGAGCTACGGCAGCTGGTGAGAAAGCTGTGCTTGGAGCTGGGGGCAGAGGGCTGGGCGTGAGGCTCACTGTTGTTCCTTGTAACCCTAAAAACTACGTCCCTGTTTGGGGCCCTAGTTTTCCCGTGTGATCGGGGGCACTTTTCTGGAGCTCAGATACAATACTGAGAGGGAAGGTTCAGGGCCTGCAGCGCGCTTTGGAGTGTGGGCGTTAGGACCTGATAGGAGGACAACCCCAGTTTGTCAGAACTGGCAGGGGCTGCACATCGATTCTTGCTACCTAATATTTTGAAGGAAAAACTGTTCACGGCGTAGCAGTCGACCCCAGATCATTGGCGATACCTCTGGGAACCTCTTGATATACCGGCCACCTCACCCTGCTTCCTTGTTCTCGCTCTAATCCCGGGACCTATGGGGACTCTGGGGTGTCTGTTGGGAGAAGGGTCCAAGGACTGTTACTTTGGAGAATGTTAAGACAAACTCCGGAGTGTGATCTTAGGTAGCTTGTTTATTAAATGTCTTAATCATGTTTGGGTGTAGAAAGGGAGTAATAAAATAAGTTGTGTATTCAAGTTAAAACAATACCTGAAGCGCATTTAGTACAGTGCTTGGTGGTGTTTATATGAGGCCAAAACGTTCCAGGTAAGGAATGGTCACATTGGATGAGTGTGAGGGGGAAGTTAGCACGACTGCTGAAAAATGCCCAACCCAGAACTAGAGTATTCCAGTAGAATGTTCAGAGAAAACTTTAAAATACTGAAAAATGCCACATTGGTTAGAGTTATGGTTAAGTGGTATTTCAGAAGTATACACACACTTTGATTTGAATGCCGCAGAAATCCTAATCGAGGTAGACCTGTCAGAGTGCTTGAACTTCTTTTCCAGTCCCACTTGTGCCCTATACGTTGGCAAACTGAAGTCTGGTGGTTCCTACCTCCAGCCTTTTATTTATACTATTCTCTCTGCCTGTAACGTTTCCTTCCTCAACCCAATAAAACTGTCTAGTTCTGTGTTGGGCGGGTGAGCCGATGGGGTGAGAGTGTTTTCCTTTTTTGTGTGTCTCAGAGCCGGGCGCAGGGGCCTCCTGACTCCCCCAGCTTCGTGGAGTCTGTGGATGAATACCAATTTGTGGAGCGTCTCTTACCCGCCACCAGCATACCAAAGCCCCCAAAGCATGAACATTATCCCACTCCTAGTGGCTGGCAACCCCCCAG
This sequence comes from Manis pentadactyla, assembly GCF_030020395.1. NCBI lineage: Eukaryota > Metazoa > Chordata > Mammalia > Pholidota > Manidae > Manis > Manis pentadactyla. Next base: position 13,289,375 of record NC_080027.1, on the reverse strand, counting down.
AGGTGAGCTGGATCATGGGGATGGCTTGTAGGCTACAGGGACGTATCTCCTTCCCTAGTGGTCTTCCTGGCCCCACTGAGGCTCTGGACCTCCAGTGGGTTCAGGACTTGTGTTGAGATCTCTCAAGGCTAGCATCTATTTCATGTTCAAGGAAGATCCCAGAAATGAGCCCTGT